>NC_054406.1:23491454-23809930 GCF_017976425.1 Toxotes jaculatrix
TGTTATATTTTAACAACATGTGATAGAAGGGACCCTGTCATTCAAAACTAGGCTGCTACATTACTAATGATTAATGTTACTATAGCTGAAAACATAGTACAATAGCAACAGGAGAGACTATTGATCCCTGAACACCATGCAGTTCATGTAGGCTTTATGATGCAGTTACATTATGTCTTAAGTCTTGAACAGCAACATCCTGCTCCTCTCTATAAGAAACTATCACAGAAACTATCACAGAAACTATCAAAGAAACTATCACAGAAACTATCACAGACAGCTTCAGGACACACTTCATCTAACAATATGTCATGTTCTGCACCTTCTCCTATCTGTCTGCGTAGTGCCGGATCGTATTCCGGTGAATTGTCCGTCTATACCATATATACCAACATGCGCGTGCACACACATACACATACACATACATACACACACACACACACACACACACTATTCTCTAGCCATCCCCTAAACATGATTCCCTGCAATAAAACTGAAGTGAGTTCATTAGGTTTTAACTCTCTCACTCAGACACACATACTTCTACTATCACGGACTATTTCCATATCGATATTATCATCATCCTTGTTTCCAGTGATTAACAGACACGTCTGGACTGACTGCGAGCGAGAAGAGCTGCCGCTCTGTTTATATAACGTTATTGGACTCACAGCAACGTTACTAGTTGTTGTTTGTTCTAGAAGACTGGGAAGTTTATTACCGTTTCGGAAGAGTCTGCTGCCTTAACTTACCTTCGAAACGTATCTGGCTCCGGAGCTTCTCCACTCGGCAAAACGTTTTTCTCCTCTCTGCCGTGTGTGAGCGCTGTGCATGCATAGCTTTCACTGCTGATTGGCTGTTACCCGTGCCAATCAGCTCTGCTTGTAACCAATCAGATGGCGCTGTGGGTGGAACAATGCTGGAGACAGAATAGTGACCGAGGACCGAGAGGCGCGGCTGCATCAGAGCCAAAATAACCCAGTTTTAAATTATTCTCTTATCGGCCGTCGGATTTAAAAAAAAACAAATGCAGATGCTGATTTGCGTCGGTAATCGGTCTATCTCTAGTCCACAGTGAAATAAAAACAGACAGCTCTCCACCTGGTCAATTTATTTTAAGTTTGAGTCTGAAAACTGACTCAGAGACTTTGACAGTAAAATAATAATAATGTTGTATTAACACTCACCCTGCCTCAGCCTTCAGTTTTCCTCCTCCTGCTCTGTTCAGTTCAAATGGCGTCTGACTGACTGAGCACTTTCAGTTTTAGCTGCTCCTCCCCTCTCCATTTACAGGAAGTCACCCAGTCTATAGTCTGTGTGTGTGTGTGTGTGTGTGTGTGTGTGTGTGTGTGTGTGTGTGTGTTGTTTACAGGTTTAGAACTTGCTTCTGGACCTGGATGTGTCTGTGGGACCATCTCAGCCTCTGACCTCAGCACATTATTGTTGTTAGTTTTTGTTTATAAGTGTCAAACTGAGATCACCATTATTGTTACTCATGACTTGGTGGAAGCAGCATGAAAACAATCAAATGTTCATTTCAGTGTGAATCTGCCTAATATTCACTTTAACCACATGAATCACAATGAAATCACAAAGTGTAATAATTATTGTGTTAACTGAATTGTGAAATACAAAACATCTCCTGAGTTTGAAAGACAAAGAGTCATAAAACAGAAATGACAAATTCAAATGATCCTAAATGTAGGAAGTTCTCAGTTTTAATGGAAATGGAATGGATTAGGTCAAACTGAGTTCTCTGTCACTTCAAATGGAAACTGGATCCATTTAACTCATCAAATATTTTATGTGCGCTGGATATAAAAAGTCTACACACCCCTGTTAAAGTGCCAGGGTTTTGTGATGTAAAAAAATGAACCCAAGTTAAATCAGAGCTTTTTCCACCTTTAATGTGACCTTTAACCTGTACAACTCAATTGAAAAACAAACTGAAATCTGACTTTATTACAGCAGTCTTTTTGGGTAGGAGTCTATCAGCATGGCATCTTGACTTTGGAATATTTGTCCACTCTTCTTTGCAAAAACGTTCCATATCTGTCAGACTGTGAGGGCATCTCCTGTGCACAGCCCTCTTCAGATCACTTCACAGATTTTCAATTGGATTCAGATCAGGGCTCTGTCTGGGCCATTCCAAAACTTTAATCTTCTTCTGCTGAAGCCATGAGGCAGCCCGGCTGCCCCTGGGATTGTTCTCTTTTCTTTCTGTGTTTGTGTGGGGGTGTGTTCTTCGGTGTGGGTGTGTTCACAGGTGTGGATTCCAGGGCAGCTCCTCACTTTCAACCTGAGTGCACACACCTGTGCGCAATCTGGGCGTGATTACTCTACACTCCAGACTATAAGAGGCTCGGCTTTCCTGTTGACCATCGCCAGATTGTTCCGTCATCTCCAGTGGTGACTTACCTCTGTGCTTACGCCATTACATCTTCTTTTGCTGATTACTTACCTTTTGTGTTTCCTTGCTCCAGACCATACTAACCTCCGTGTCCTCTCCTCTGCTGCAGAATCCTCCGGTCTATTCCCCGAGCTCACTCACCACCATTCTTGCTGACGTTTTTCCTCGGCCCTGGAATCCACCTGCTGCCATTTTGTCACCTCATTTGTTCGTTGTTTCTTTTGGAATAAAGACTGTTAACACAGCAATCCGGTCTGCTTTTGAGTCCTGCCCCGATTCTAAGACTGAGCATAACAGAACCATCTGGCCCAAAATGGATTCAGCGGACATGGAGAAGCTTCCGCAGGCGATATCCAGCCAGGGCGTCCTCATCGGGCAACATAGTCAAGTTCTTCAGGACCTCATGGAAAAACAACAATCCCTCGGACATCAAGTCGCTCAGATTGCTCACCAGGTAGAGTTGCTAGCTCACCAGATTCAACCACCATCTCCGTCTCCAACTTCCACCGTGTCCTCATTCCAAGTCAGCCCCACTCCCGTAGACGTGCCAGTTCCCATGCCCGAATCATTCACTGGCGATCCCGCTAAAAGTAAGGGCTTCCTTCTACACTGCCAGCAGTTGTTCGCTATGCAGCCTGTGGCATATCACTCGGATAAAAGCAAGATTGCCTGCTTCGTTGGACTGCTGAGAGAGAGAGCGCTAGCTTGGGTGCAGGCTTTCTTAGGAGAAACGGGAACGGGCAGGTACAGCTTTTCACAGTTTCTTTCTGAATTCAAATTGGTTTTCTGTTATCTCGATGCTCCCGCTAACGCCTCCAAAAGGCTTCTCTCCCTGCGTCAGGACTCTAGACCGGTGGCGGATTACGCCATCGAGTTCCGTACGCTGGCAGTGGAGGCAGGATGGAACGAGGCGGCGCTCCGGGCTGGATTCATTTTCGGTTTGAATGAGGATCTAAAAGACGAATTAGCAGCGAGAGATGAACCCGACTCTCTCAACGAACTGGTTTCTCTCACCATTCGCCTAGATTCCCGACACCAGAGAGAAGACGCGAGCGCACCTTCAATCACTCCTCCCGGAACAAGTACTCACCTGCTCCCCGTAAGTCCACCATCTTGGAACAACCCGACTCTACGTCCCCCTCTCCTCCATTCCCCACCTTAGAGGAACCGATGCAGCTGGGCCGCTCGCGCCTATCCCCAGCAGAGCGGCAGCGTCGGTTAAATACAGGTGAGTGCCTCTATTGTGGAAAGTCTGGTCATGTGATCTCTGCCTGTCCCGTTCGCCCAAACTCGCCTGCTCACCAGTACAAATAGGGAGTCTGGTGGGCAACAACGGTCCCAAGCAAAATCTCCCTAGACTCCAGATCCCAGCCTCCCTGGAACTAGACCACTCACTTCCCCTCTCCGCTTTGATTGACTCCGGGGCGGAACAAAACTTCCTGGACTCTGAGGTGATTCGCCAGGCTGGAATTAAAATACATCCAACCCCCCACGTCATTCCTGTCTGTGCTTCATCTGATACTCTCCGGTAACCATCCTGAACACGTGAGTTTTTTGGTTTTCTCAGCTCCCCTTACACCACTGGTTCTCGGTTTCCCCTGGCTCAAACTCCATAACCCACACATTGATTGGGCAGCAGGAAAAATAATTAATTGGTCAATTCACTGTCATCAACATTGCCTTAACTCTGCCTTATCTCCTTCAGGAAGTCCTCCATCTCCAGTCTCCGCTCCACCTCCTGATCTCTCGTCCATTCCCACTGAGTATCATGATCTCAGCGTAGCTTTCAGTAAGACTAAAGCTCTGTCCCTTCCGCCACACAGACCCTATGATTGCTCTATTGACCTGTTGCCCGGCTCCTCTCTCCCCTCTGGCCGTCTATACATATAATATAATATAATATGTCCAAGCCAGAGCGAGAGGCCATGGAATCTTACATCCATGATTCACTAAAAGCAGGAATCATCCGGCCATCCTCTTCACCCCTTGGAGCAGGTTTCTTTTTTGTCCAAAAGAAAGACAGGACACTCCGACCATGCATAGATTACAAAGATCTCAATAACATCACCATAAAAAACAAATACCCTTTGCCCCTCATTTGCTCAGCCTTCGAATCACTCAATGGTGCCACCATCTTCTCCAAACTGGACCTCCGAAACGCCTACCATCTGGTAAGGATCCGAGAGGGGGACGAGTGGAAGACAGCTTTCAACACCCCTCTCGGCCATTTTGAGTACCTGGTCATGCCTTTTGGATTAACAAATGCCCCAGCCGTTTTTCAGGCCCTGGTAAATGACGTACTCAGAGATTTCCTTAACCATTTTGTTTTTGTGTACCTAGACGACATCCTCATTTTCTCCCAAGACCCACTCCAGCACCGTCAGCATGTTCGTCAAGTTCTCCAGAGGCTCCTGGAGAATAGGCTCTACGTCAAGGCTGAGAAGTGTGAGTTCCACACCGACACCATATCTTTTCTGGGGTTCATTATCAAGAGTGGCCAGATTCAAGCAGATCGCAGCAAGGTGCAGGCTGTACTGGAGTGGCTTACCCCTCCCAACCGGAAACAATTACAGAGGTTCTTGGGGTTCGCAAACTTCTACCGCCGCTTCATACGAAACTACAGCACCATAGCTGCACCTTTAACCGCACTAACCTCTCCATCTATTCCCTTCCAGTGGACGTCTGAGGCTGAGCAGGCATTCACTGAGCTCAACAAGCGGTTCACCACCGTTGGAGCCGTGCTATCCCAACGCTCTCCGTCTGACCAGAAGCTTAATCCCTGCGCCTTTTTCTCCAGGCGGCTCTCCCCTGCTGAGTGCAACTATGACAACCGTTCATGATGTAGGTATGTCTAGAACAGCATCTTTAGAAATGTCTGCCAGTCCTGATTTGTCGTTAGACTGTTTCTCTCCCATAGATCTAGCTGAATTGACTTCAGTAGTTTCTAAATCTAAATCATCAACATGTCTTTTGGATCCTATCCCAACCAGACTTCTTAAAGATGTATTGCCTTTGATTGGCACTAACATATTAGATCAGATAAATCTCTCTTTGGTTACAGGATATGGTCCACAGGCTTTTAAGGTTGCAGTTATCAAACCTTTACTTAAAAAGCCTTCTCTGGACTCTGACATTTTGGCAAACTATAGACCTATATCCAATCTCCCCTTTAATTCTAAAATTCTTGAAAAGGCTGTTGCATCTCAGTTGTGTGACCATCTACATAGGAACGGTTTGTTTGAAGTTTTTCAGTCAGGATTTAGAGTTCATCATAGCACAGAGACAGCACTGGTGAAAGTTACCAACGACCTTCTTATAGCATCAGATAATGGACTCGTCTCTATACTTGTCCTGCTAGATCTTAGTGCTGCATTTGACACCATTGATCATAATATCCTATTGGAAAGATTGGAACATGTTATTGGGATTAAAGGAAGAGCACTAGACTGGTTTAAATCATATCTGTCAGATAGATACCAGTTTGTTCATGTTAATGATGATCCCTCCCTTACCAGAGTAAGTCATGGAGTTCCACAGGGTTCTGTGCTTGGACCGATATTGTTCACCTTATACATGCTTCCCCTAGGCAATATTATCAGGAAGCATGGAATAAATTTCCATTGCTATGCAGATGATACCCAGCTATATTTATCTATGAAGCCAGACGAAACAGATCAGTTAGCCATACTTCAGGCATGTCTTACAGACATAAAGGCCTGGATGACCTGTAACTTTCTTCTTCTGAATTCAGACAAAACTGAGGTTATTTTGTTTGGTCCCAAACACCTCAGAAACAGTTTATCTAATCATATAGTTACTCTGGATGGCATTAATTTAGCCTCCAGTACGACTGTGAGAAACCTTGGAGTTATTTTTGATCAGGATTTGTCCTTTAACTCACATATAAAACAAGTCTCTAGGACCGCCTTCTTTCACCTGCGCAATATCAGTAAGATTAGGAACATTCTGTCGCAGAGTGATGCTGAAAAACTAGTCCATGCTTTTGTTACTTCTAGGCTGGACTACTGTAATTCCCTATTATCAGGATGTCCAATTAACTCTCTAAAAAGCATCCAGCTGATCCAAAATGCTGCAGCGAGAACTGACTGGAATTATTACATGTCATTAACTCTGTGTCCTCTATGTCCCATAGTCCTGTGTTTGTTTCTCTCTGGTCTCTCTTTCTCTGTATCTTTCTGCGGGTACCTCTGGCTCCGGAGCTGCATGTTCTGTGGTCCTGGCTCCACCCACCTGCTGCTGTTTATTGTTTATAATGAGCCATTTCTAACATGTTTAATGTTCCATTCTGCTACAGATAAATATTGGATTAATATTCTTTGCAAACTGTAATGTAAATAATTATCAGTCATGACAGCTTTTTGCCTCTGTGCTCTGTTTCATAATTCTAATCTGCTGAGCATACATTATCCAATAACTGTTCACTAACTGTAATGTAAATGCTGACCCACATTGTCTGTATTATGCTTCATGTCCTTCTCCCCCTCTCCTCCATTCCTAGCTGTCCTCTCTTCCTCCTTTTCCTCCTTTCACCCAGCCCGGCCATCGGCAGGAGGGTCCCCCATCTGAGCCAGGTTCTGCTCAAGGTTTCTTCCTGTTAAAAGGGAGTTTTCCTTGCCACTGTTGCCTTAAGTGCTTGCTCTGGGGTCAGGCTCTGGGTCTCTGTAAAGCGCTTTGAGACAATTTTGATTGTGGAAGGCGCTATATAAATAAAATTGAATTGAATTGAATGTTGGCAACAGAGAACTCCTGGCGGTGAAGTTGGCTTTGGAGGAGTGGAGACATTGGTTGGAAGGCACTGAGCAGTCGTTTGTGGTGTGGACTGACCACAAAAACTTAGCGTATCTTCAGTCTGCTAAGAGATTGAACTCACGCCAGGCTAGATGGGCGCTATTTTTTGGTCGGTTCCGATTCACCATCACTTATCGACCTGGCTCTAAGAATGTCAAACCTGATGCTCTGTCCCGACAGTTTGACTCAAAAGCCGAACCATCCACTCCTGACACCATTTTGCCAACTTCCTGCGTCATAGGAGCCTTAACCTGGCCGTTCATGACTGAGTTGCAAGCTGCTCAGCAAGAGGAGCCTGACCCAGGTACTGGTCCCCCTGGCAAACTCTTCGTTCCTCAGTCTGTTCGTTCCTCAGTCCTGCAGTGGGCCCATGACTCCAAGCTCTTCTGTCATCCTGGAATAAAAAGAATTCAATTCAATTCAATTCAATTTTCAATTCAATTCAATTTTATTTATATAGCGCCTTCCACAATCAAAATTGTCTCAAAGCGCTTTACAGAGACCCAGAGCCTGACCCCAGAGCAAGCACTTAAGGCGACAGTGGCAAGGAAAACTCCCTTTTAACAGGAAGAAAACTTGAGCAGAACTTGGCTCAGATGGGGGACCCTCCTGCCGATGGCCGGGCTGGGTGAAAGGAGGAAAAGGAGGAAGACAGGACAGCTAGGAATGGAGGAGAGGGGGAGAAAGACATGCAGCATAATACAGACAATGTGGGTCAGTATTTGCATTACAGTTAGTAAACAGTTATTTGATAATGTGTGCTCAGCAGATTAGAATTATGAAACAGAGCACGGAGGCAAAAAGCTGTCATGACTGGTAATTATTTACATTGCAGTTTGCAAAGAATATTAATCAAATATTTATCTGTAGCAGAATGGAACATTAAAACATGTTAGAAATAGATCATTGTAAACAATAAACAGCAGCAGGTGGGTGGAGCCAGGACCATAGGACATGCAGCTCCGGAGCCAGAGGTACCTGCAGAAAGGTACAGAGAAAGAGAGACCAGAGAGAAACAAACACAGGACTACGGGACAGAGAGGACACAGAGTTAATGACATGTAATAAAGGCTAATAAATTTGAGAGTGGATCTGAGGAGAGAAAGAGAAAGAAGAAGAAGTGCGCAGTACATCAAGGGATGTCCCCCAGCAGCCTAGGCCTATAGCAGCATAACTAGGGGATGAATTCAGTTGCCTGAGCCAGCCCTACTAAGGGCTATATCCTTAACTGTAACATTGTCTATAGAGATAATTGTGACTAACTATAAGTTTAATAAATAACTAGGACTGTAACTACAACTAATTATAAGCTTTATCAAACAAGAAGGTTTTAAGCTTCGTTTTAAAATTAGAGAGGGTGTCTGCTTCCCGAACCCAAACTGGCAGTTGGTTCCATAGGAGAGGGGCCTGATAGCTAAAGGCTCGGCCTCCCATTCTACTTTTAGAGATTTTGGGAACCATAAGCAAACCTGCATTCTGGGAACGAAGCAGTCTGTTAGGATGATATGGTACTATCAGCTCTTTGAGATATGAAGGAGCCTGGCCATTGAGGGCCTTATATGTAAGGAGAAGGATTTTAAAATCAATTCTGGATTTTACAGGAAGCCAATGAAGAGAAGTTAGTACAGGAGTAATATGATCTCTCTTGCTAATTCCAGTCAGTACTCTTGCTGCAGCATTTTGGATCAGCTGGATGCTCTTTAGAGAGTTAACTGGACATCCTGATAATAGGGAATTACAGTAGTCCAGCCTAGAAGTAACAAAAGCATGGACTAGTTTTTCAGCATCACTCTGCGACAGAATGTTCCTAATCTTACTGATATTGCGCAGGTGAAAGAAGGCGGTCCTGGAGACTTGTTTTATATGTGAGTTAAAGGATAGATCCTGATCAAAAATAACTCCGAGGTTCCTCACAGTCGTACTGGAGGCTAAATTAATGCCATCCAGAGTAACTATATGATTAGATAAACTGTTTCTGAGGTGTTTGGGACCAAACAAAATAACCTCAGTTTTGTCTGAATTCAGAAGAAGAAAGTTACAGGTCATCCAGGCCTTTATGTCTTTAAGACATGCCTGAAGTATGGCTAACTGATCTGTTTCGTCTGGTTTCATAGATAAATATAGCTGGGTATCATCCGCATAACAATGGAAATTTATTCCATGCTTCCTGATAATATTGCCTAGGGGAAGCATGTATAAGGTGAGCAGTATCGGTCCAAGCACAGAACCCTGTGGAACTCCATGACTTACTCTGGTATATATGGAGGGATCATCATTAACATGAACAAACTGGTATCTATCTGATAGATATGATTTAAACCAGCCTAGTGCTGTTCCTTTAATCCCAATAACATGTTCCAATCTTTCCAATAGGATACCATGATCAATGGTGTCAAATGCAGCACTAAGATCTAGCAGGACAAGTATAGAGACGAGTCCATTATCTGATGCTATAAGAAGGTCGTTGGTAACTTTCACCAGTGCTGTCTCTGTGCTATGATGAACTCTAAATTGCTGACGTTGTGGTAACGTATTGTGTCACTTCCTGTTTGCTGCTTCTGCACTGTGGTGTTACGAGTGTTATCCTAGCTTATTAATCAACTCTAACTTTGCCGTGTTCTGTGGTCAATCTCTGAATTCCTGTACACGTATATTGCTTTAGTTAAACATCTGTGGTGCACGTGTCCCTCGGAATCTAACACTACACTCTAATCACTCTAACTCTGGTCCGCTAGCTTAGCTGTTAGCAATGGCTTCTCTGTCTCCTGCTGTCTCTCCTGCTGTCTCTCCTCTCTCTTGCACGGTGTGTGAGATGTTTAGTTACTCCTCTGCCTCCTTTAGCGATAATGGTATGTGTAATAAATGTAGCATTTTTGTAGCATTGGAGGCGAGACTTAGGGAAGTAGAGGCTCGGCTCCGCACCATAGATAATCGCCCCGCAGCAGCGCTAGCTAGTCAGTCCCCTGTAGCTGATGCGGACCAGCCTAAATTAGCTACAGCTAGCCGTCCTACGTTAGCTCCTGTCAGCCGTTCCCCGGCAGCTCCCGAGCAGCCGGGAAGCCAGGGCGGCTGGGTGGCAGTCCGAAGGAAACATAGCATGAAACAACGGCCCGTGGTTCACCATCAACCGCTTCATGTTTCAAACAGATTTTCCCCAATCAGCGACACACCCGCTGAGGAAAAAACTCTGGTTATTGGCAGCTCCATTTTGCGAAATGTGAAGTTAGAGACTCCAGCGACCATAGTTAAATGCATCCCTGGGGCCAGAGCGGGCGGCGTTGAATCATATTTAAAACTGCTGGCTAAGGATAAACGTAGATTTGGTAAGATCGTTATTCACGCCGGCGGTAATGACACCCGATTACGCCAATCGGAGGTCACTAAAATTAATGTGGAGTCGGTGTGTAACTTTGCCAAAACAATGTCGGACTCTGTAGTGTTCTCTGGACCCCTGCCCGATTTGACCAGTGATGACATGTTTAGCCGTATGTCTTCATTCCGTCGCTGGCTGTCTAGGTGGTGTCCAGCAAACGACGTGGCCTTCATTGATAACTGGAAAACTTTTTGGGGAAAACCTGGTCTGATTAGGAGAGACGGCATCCATCCAACTTTGGATGGTGCAGCTCTCATATCTAGAAATATGACAGATTTCATTAGAAAACCAAAGTCATGACAACCCAGAGTTGAGACCAGGATGCAGAGTTGCAGTCCTACACGCTTCTCTGCAGTTTCTCTAGAGCTGTCACCCACCCATGATTCTCATGATTCTTATTATTCCTACCATTCTAACGATTCCCTTTATCCTATAGAGACTGTGTCTGCTCCCCGTCAACAAAAAGTGCATAAATTAAAAAATGCAAGAGGTGTTACTCATAAAAACCTCAAAAAAATTTATACTACAAAAGCATCTGAACCTAAAAACACCACAATCAGATGTGGGCTATTAAACATTAGATCTCTCTTGTCTAAATCTCTGTTAGTGAATGATTTGATAATGGATCAGCAGATTGATTTATTCTGTCTGACTGAGACCTGGCTGCAGGAGGAAGAGTATGTCAGTCTAAATGAGTCAACCCCTGCTAGTCATATTAATTATCACATTCCTCGAGGCACAGGCCGAGGAGGAGGAGTGGCAGCAATCTACCACTCAAGTTTATTAATTAATCCTAGACCTAAGCCGAAATATAGTACATTTGAAAGCCTTATCCTCAGCCTCTCACATCCAAATTGGAAGACAGAAAAACCAGTACTATTTGCTGTGGTGTATCGTCCACCTGCTGCTTACTCAGAGTTTTTGTCTGAATTCACTGAATTTTTATCTGATTTAGTGCTTAGTACGGATAGAGTAATTATAGTGGGCGACTTTAATATTCATGTCGATACCCACAATGACAGCCTTAAGACTGCTTTCTATTCAGTATTAGACTCAATTGGCTTTTTACAAAATGTTAACAAACCAACTCACTGTTTTAATCACACCCTTGATCTTGTACTAACCTATGGCATAGAAGCTGAATATTTGACAGTATTCCCTCAGAACCCTGTTTTATCTGATCATTCTTTAGTAACATTTGAATTTACAATAATGAACTGCACAGCATCTGAGAAAAAAATTAACTACTGTAGATTTCTGTCTGATAATGCTGTTATCAAATATAAGGAAGCTATTCCATCTTTATTATCTCCGCTGCCATGTGCCAGTCTTACAGAGGGCAATGGCCTAAACGTTACTCCAGCAGATATAGACTATCTAGTTGATAATACTGCTGCTTCATTGCGTTCAACCCTTGACTCTGTTGCCCCTTTGAAAAAGAAGGTCAGTAATCAGAGGAAGCTAGCTCCATGGTACAATTCACAAATACGTACTTTAAAGCAGATATCACGACAGCTGGAAAGGAAATGGTTATCCACTAATTTAGAGGAATTCCGCCTAGCCTGGAAAGACAGCTTTATAACGTATAAAAAAGCCCTTCGTAAGGCAAGAACTGCCTATTACTCATCATTAATAGAGGAAAACAAGAACAACCCTAGGTTTCTTTTCAGCACTGTAGCCAGGCTGACAAAGAGCCATAGCTCTGTTGTACCATCCATCCCTCTAGCTCTCACTAGTAATGACTTTATGAGCTTCTTTAGCAACAAAATAGTAGACATTAGAGACAGAATCCATCTCATCCTGCCTACAACTGTTAATGATGTAGGTATGTCTAGAACAGCATCTTTAGAAATGTCTGCCAGTCCTGATTTGTCGTTAGACTGTTTCTCTCCCATAGATCTAGCTGAATTGACTTCAATAGTTTCTAAATCTAAATCATCAACATGTCTTTTGGATCCTATCCCGACCAGACTTCTTAAAGATGTGTTGCCTTTGATTGGCACTCACATATTAGATCAGATAAATCTCTCGTTGGTTACAGGATATGTCCCACAGGCTTTTAAGGTTGCAGTTATCAAACCTTTACTTAAAAAGCCTTCTCTGGACTCTGACATTTTGGCAAACTATAGACCTATATCCAATCTCCCCTTTAATTCTAAAATTCTTGAAAAGGCTGTTGCAACTCAGTTGTGTGACCATCTACATAGGAACGGTTTGTTTGAAGTTTTTCAGTCAGGATTTAGAGTTCATCATAGCACAGAGACAGCACTGGTGAAAGTTACCAACGACCTTCTTATAGCATCAGATAATGGACTCGTCTCTATACTTGTCCTGCTAGATCTTAGTGCTGCATTTGACACCATTGATCATAATATCCTATTGGATAGATTGGAACATGTTATTGGGATTAAAGGAACAGCACTAGGCTGGTTTAAATCATATCTATCAGATAGATACCAGTTTGTTCATGTTAATGATGATCCCTCCATATATACCAGAGTAAGTCATGGAGTTCCACAGGGTTCTGTGCTTGGACCGATACTGTTCACCTTATACATGCTTCCCCTAGGCAATATTATCAGGAAGCATGGAATAAATTTCCATTGCTATGCGGATGATACCCAGCTATATTTATCTATGAAACCAGACGAAACAGATCAGTTAACCATACTTCAGGCATGTCTTAAAGACATAAAGGCCTGGATGACCTGTAACTTTCTTCTTCTGAATTCAGACAAAACTGAGGTTATTTTGTTTGGTCCCAAACACCTCAGAAACAGTTTATCTAATCATATAGTTACTCTGGATGGCATTAATTTAGCCTCCAGTACGACTGTGAGGAACCTTGGAGTTATTTTTGATCAGGATCTGTCCTTTAACTCACACATAAAACAAGTCTCTAGGACCGCCTTCTTTCACCTGCGCAATATCAGTAAGATTAGGAACATTCTGTCGCAGAGTGATGCTGAAAAATTAGTCCATGCTTTTGTTACTTCTAGGCTGGACTACTGTAATTCCCTATTATCAGGATGTCCAGTTAACTCTCTAAAAAGCATCCAGCTGATCCAAAATGCTGCAGCGAGAGTACTGACTGGAATTAGCAAGAGAGATCACATTACTCCTGTACTAACTTCTCTTCATTGGCTTCCTGTAAAATCCAGAATTGATTTTAAAATCCTTCTCCTTACATATAAGGCCCTCAATGGCCAGGCTCCTTCATATCTCAAAGAGCTGATAGTACCATATCATCCTAACAGATTGCTTCGTTCCCAGAATGCAGGTTTGCTTATGGTTCCCAAAATCTCTAAAAGTAGAATGGGAGGCCGAGCCTTTAGCTATCAGGCCCCTCTCCTATGGAACCAACTGCCAGTTTGGGTTCGGGAAGCAGACACCCTCTCTAATTTTAAAACGAAGCTTAAAACCTTCTTGTTTGATAAAGCTTATAATTAGTTGTAGTTACAGTCCTAGTTATTTATTAAACTTATAGTTAGTCACAATTATCTCTATAGACACTGTTACAGTTAAGGATATAGCCCTTAGTAGGGCTGGCTCAGGCAACTGAATCATCCCCTAGTTATGCTGCTATAGGCCTAGGCTGCTGGGGGACATCCCATGATTTACTGCGCACTTCTTCTTCTTTCTCTTTCTCTCCTCAGACCCACTCTCAAATTTATTAGCCTTTATTACATGTCATTAACTCTGTGTCCTCTCTGTCCCGTAGTCCTGTGCTTGTTTCTCTCTGGTCTCTCTTTCGCTGTACCTTTCTGCAGGTACCTCTGGCTCCGGAGCTGCTTGTCCTATGGTCCTGGCTCCACCCACCTGCTGCTGTTTATTGTTTACAATGATCTATTTCTAACATGTTTAATGTTCCGTTCTGCTACAGATAAATATTTGATTAATATTCTTTGCAAACTGTAATGTAAATAATTACCAGTCATGACAGCTTTTTGCCTCCGTGCTCTGTTTCATAATTCTAATCTGCTGAGCACACATTGTCCAATAACTGTTCACTAACTGTAATGTAAATACTGACCCACATTGTCTGTATTATGCTGCATGTCTTTCTCCCCCTCTCCTCCATTCCTAGCTGTCCTATCTTCCTCCTTTTCCTCCTTTCACCCAGCCCGGCCATCGGCAGGAGGGTCCCCCATCTGAGCCAGGTTCTGCTCAAGGTTTCTTCCTGTTAAAAGGGAGTTTTCCTTGCCACTGTCGCCTTAAGTGCTTGCTCTGGGGTCAGGCTCTGGGTCTCTGTAAAGCGCTTTGAGACAATTTTGATTGTGGAAGGCGCTATATAAATAAAATTGAATTGAATTGAATTGAATTGAATTAAATCCTGACTGAAAAACTTCAAACAAACCGTTCCTATGTAGATGATCACACAACTGAGATGCAACAGCCTTTTCAAGAATTTTAGAATTAAAGGAGAGATTGGATATAGGTCTGTAGTTTGCCAGAATGTCAGAGTCCAGAGAAGGCTTTTTAAGTAAAGGTTTGATAACTGCAACCTTAAAAGCCTGTGGAACATATCCTGTAACCAACGAGAGATTTATTTGATCTAATATGTGAGTGCCAATCAAAGGCATCACCTCTTTAAGAAGCCTGGTCGGGATAGGATCCAAAAGACATGTTGATGATTTAGATTTAGAAACTATTGAAGTCAATTCAGCTAGATCTATGGGAGAGAAACAGTCTAACGACAAATCAGGACTGGAAGATGTTTCTAAAGATGCTGTTCTGGACATACCTACATCATTAACAGTTGTAGGCAGGATGAGATGGATTCTGTCTCTAATGTCTACTATTTTGTTGCTAAAGAAGCTCATAAAGTCATTACTAGTGAGAGCTAGAGGGATGGATGGTACAACAGAGCTATGGCTCTTTGTCAGCCTGGCTACAGTGCTGAAAAGAAACCTGGGGTTGTTCTTGTTTTCCTCTATTAATGATGAGTAATAGGCAGTTCTTGCCTTACGGAGGGCTTTTTTATACATTATAAAGCTATCTTTCCAGGCTAGGCGGAATTCCTCTAAGTTAGTGGATAACCATTTCCTTTCCAGCTTTCGTGATATCTGCTTTAAAGTACGTATTTGTGAATTGTACCATGGAGCTAGCTTCCTCTGATTACTGACCTTCTTTTTCAAAGGGGCAACAGAGTCGAGGGTTGAACGCAATGAAGCAGCAGTATTATCAACTAGATAGTCTATATCTGCTGGAGTAACGTTTAGGCCATTGCCCTCTGTAAAACTGGCACATGGCAGTGGAGATAATAAAGATGGAATAGCTTCCTTATATTTAATAACAGCATTATCAGACAGAAATCTACAGTAGTTAATTTTTTTCTCAGATGCTGTGCAGTTCATTATTGTAAATTCAAATGTTACTAAAGAATGATCAGATAAAACAGGGTTCTGAGGGAATACTGTCAAATATTCAGCTTCTATGCCATAGGTTAGTACAAGATCAAGGGTGTGATTGAAACAGTGAGTTGGTTTGTTAACATTTTGCAAAAAGCCAATTGAGTCTAATACTGAATAGAAAGCAGTCTTAAGGCTGTCATTGTGGGTATCGACATGAATATTAAAGTCGCCCACTATAATTACTCTATCCGTACTAAGCACTAAATCAGATAAAAATTCAGTGAATTCAGACAAAAACTCAGAGTAAGCAGCAGGTGGACGATACACCACAGCAAATAGTACTGGTTTTTCTGTCTTCCAATTTGGATGTGAGAGGCTGAGGATAAGGCTTTCAAATGTACTATATTTCGGCTTAGGTCTAGGATTAATTAATAAACTTGAGTGGTAGATTGCTGCCACTCCTCCTCCTCGGCCTGTGCCTCGAGGAATGTGATAATTAATATGACTAGCAGGGGTTGACTCATTTAGACTGACATACTCTTCCTCCTGTAGCCAACGTAGGACGGCTAGCTGTAGCTAATTTAGGCTGGTCCGCATCAGCTACAGGGGACTGACTAGCTAGCGCTGCTGCGGGGCGATTATCTATGGTGCGGAGCCGAGCCTCTACTTCCCTAAGTCTCGCCTCCAATGCTACAAAAATGCTACATTTATTACACATACCATTATCGCTAAAGGAGGCAGAGGAGTAACTGAACATTTCACACACCGTGCAAGAGAGAGGAGAGACAGCAGGAGAAAGAGAAGCCATTGCTAACAGCTAAGCTAGAGTGAGAGTGATTAGAGTGTTGTGTTAAATCCCGAGGGACACGTGCACCACAGATGTTTAACTGAAGCAATATACGTGTACAGGAATTCAGAGATTGACCACAGAACACGACAAAGTAAGAGTTGATTAGTAAGCTAGGCTAACACTCGTAACACCACAGTGCAGAAGCAGAAAACAGCAAACAGGAAGTGACACAGTACGTTACCACCACGTCATCACGTCACCACGTCCAAAAACCAATCTCTCACTCCTACGAAGTCACTTCTGGTGGCCGTCTTTGGACACGGACACTAGAGACTACATAGCTGCCTGTTCAGTCTGCTCCCAGAACAAGTCCTCACACCGTTCCTGCTGCGAACTGCTTCCCCTGTCCATACCTCAACACCCATGGTCGCACATTGCCATTGACTTTGTTACCGGGTTACCCCCCTCCAACGGCCTCACAACCATTCTCACTGTGGTGGATCGGTTTTCCAAATCCGTTCACTTTATCCCATTACCCAAACTCCCCTCCGCCAGGGAAACTGCTGACACTCTGATCTCCCATGTTTTCCGTTTCCATGGCATCCCTTTGGACATTGTATCTGACAGGGGTCCCCAGTTCACATCGCAGGTTTGGAAAGCCTTCTGCAGCTCCCTAGGAGCCACATCCAGTCTCACTTCCGGTTTTCACCCCCAGTCTAACGGTCAAACTGAACGTGCCAACCAGGATCTGGAAACTGCTCTCCGCTGTCTCTCCTCCCATAACCCATCCTCCTGGTCATCTCATCTCCCCTGGATTGAGTACGCACACAACACCCTGGTTTCCTCTGCTACAGGCATGTCCCCTTTCCAATGTGCCGTAGGCTATCAGCCACCCCTTTTCCCTGATGATGAAAAAGACCTGGCAGTCCCTTCAGTTCAAGCTCAGTACGACCGCTGCCGGCGCATCTGGAAAGATGAATGCCTAACAAATCTGTTAAACATATGGTGGTACAGTGGGTTTTTTAACACATCTACATTATTTCACCAATAATTTACTAATAAGGTTAATCATATTAAAAATTTGTTACTGATGAATAAATCATGTACAATGTTGACACAATATTTTTAATAATGTCTAAATCATATATAAATGTTGCACAACTTTAGATATAAATGGTTTTATAATAATTTACAAATGTATATAAATGGTTTATTCATGATTAGTTCAATATCTACTAATAGTTTATAAATGTCTTGTAACATAAGTAATAAATGATTTATTAATCATTTACAAATGTATATGTGTTTTGTTAATGATTAGTTAACTACTAATATCTACTAATAGCTTATGAATGTCTTATAAATGATCGTTATTCTAAAGTGTTACCAACGAAGGGATATAGAAAGGGACAGACCCAGTTCTACCCAGACCTGTCCTTGAACATTATCAACATAGAGGGCATGATCAGACACCTTTGCTCTGAAACACACCTACAATTTACAATATAAAAAATCATGTACAGATGGTGAAAATGACTTTGTTCTGCAGAGGAAACTCTGGCTTTTGAATTCTGTATTGAAGAATAAAGCTCTATGGACTCAACTTCTCTGGTCTCCAGCATTTGACTTTGACTGGTTTTTTTCTTTTAAAAAGAAGAGTTAAACGCTTAGAAATGTTTTGGGAGAAAAGAACTTAGAGCAACTTTGGCGCATTTTCCTTCAGCCACTGTGAAAGTTTAACTCCTAAGTAAACATTTGTGTCAGCGCTTGATTTTCGACAAAGCAAAAGAAAGGCGCACCGTTCCCAGTGGCACTGCAACGCCAGGTCGATGTGTGGAGTGAGTGGTTTTAATACGTTATCCCCATACAGGGGACATATCAGATATTAACCCTTTCATGCATAGCGGTCACTACAGTGGTCAGCTACTGTATTCAAAAGCTGTTCTCTTGTGTATGCATGGGCTTTACTGTTATAGTTTCATATCAGCCAACACAGTGGATGCTTGTGCACCAAAGCAAAAAATGCCAACAGATGCCATGATGCTTCATGCACATGAAAAATAAGTGTGTCTGCACGCAGTGTCTTGTACGTTGGATGCTTTGCCAATTGCCATACAAGATGGATGGGAAGTAGAGATGAGCAGAACATTATTATGTGAGAGGACGATATCAAATCAGAGGGGAGACAGAACATTTGTACACCGCGCACACAATGTTGTGAGAAAACATCAGATTAGTATCATTAAAAATGTTTTCATAAGATAGTTTTCACACAGAACGGACATGTTTGTAACTCCACGACAAAAAGGTTCATAAACAAAACTGAATTATTTTTATTTCATGCCTAAAGAGGGATAAAAACACTGGAAAAAAATCACAACTGAGGTGTTCATAATTCATGCATGAAAGGGTTAAACTGATAAGAACAGATATTACACTTGATCTTAGCCAAAAGGCCGAGAAGCGATGAGGCCCAAGCTCTTGGTACAACCGTCACTTGTCGCGGTGTCCCGTTTGTAAACCAGCTTATCAATGGCCGCCACTTAGCAACTCCGCCCATCTGTCTGCTGTGTACTTTTCTCTGGCGCTATACAAATTATTCTGAATCAAAAATGGAGATAAAGGCTTACAGCACCTAGTATTCCCAGGCGGTGTCCCATCCAATTTCTAACCAGGCCCTACTCTACTTACCTTCCGAGATCAGACGAGATCGGGCGTGCCCAGGGTGGTATGGCTGTAAGCAACACCAACCCATATAACAAGTCTCTTTATACATGCTAAAACGCCACTAACAAATCCAATGTTTAATAGGGACAATAATCATCTGGATTTCTCCACAAATCCAAGCACAAGAAGCAATCAAAAATGACCTTATCCACCTAACAGGAATTTTCTGACTATCCATCATCTGATAAAGGATTTTACTGCGTCTGATTACTTATAAGTCCATTCCTGTCCAACATTGAGTAAGACATGTGAATGAACCACACTAGTTTAGGGATGATAGTTTTTGATTATTCTGAATCAAGATGGAGATAAAAGGCTTACAGCACCTGGTATTCCCAGGCGGTCTCTCATCCAAGTACTAACCAGGCTCTACCCTGTTCTCCTTTTTCCAGGTAAGATGGAAATATTTAAAACAGCTACTTTTTGTGTGTGTGCCCAAACACTTTTGGGCTGAACATCGTGATCTTGTGTGCTTAAATATCACATCAAGTTAACAAACAAATCATCTGAACAAAACATATAAATGAACTAACATGTACTGACTTACTGAAAACCTTGGAGCTGATCTGGACTTTCCTGTAGTTTCCTCTTGTCCTTGTAACAGCAGTAGCTCCTCCCTTCCTTGTCAATAATTGTGCAGAAATATCTGAGTGCTTCTTTCTTCCTAAATCATGAGCAAGTCCTGTCCAGTCCAACTGTTTCTGCTCCTGTTTGACTTCTGAACTTGTCTCTGGCTGTGTGTCCACTTACTGCAGCCTGTGACATCAGGCTGTAGAATGCTGATACATCAAAGGCATCAAAGGACAAACACACACACACATACTGGTACTTATATCTTTGTGAGGACACTCTCTGGCATAATGCATTCCCTCGCCCTAACCTCTCTCTCTCTTAGCATCTAAGACCTATGTCAGTACCTGTGCCTCTGTCAAAGAATACAAAAAAAACCACTAGACCTGTACACACATAAAGTCATGTTTGTGTGTTGTCGTGTATTCATGTAGTCATCTGTGAATGTGTGTTTGATAAGTGCTAAGTGAAAATGCACATCAGAAGAAATAAGTTCATTCAGTAGTGTTATTTATTTTTTTATTGTCATCATGTACAGTGGACTGGTAACCTCGCTCACAGCTGCTTCTCAGTTACACAGTTTACATTTTCTGATTTGCCAACCAATCAGGTGGCTCTATTACCCCCAATGATGGCAGAGTACTCATTTGGTAGCAGCACGAGCTAGTGGACTGGCCTGATTCCCAGAGCCAACGTTGGCTGAGCGTGAGCCTGAGCCCTCCAGCTCCGAATCAGACAGCCATCTTTGACCGTATTTAAGCAGGTATTGTATAGTTGTTTGTGAGCAGTGACATAGGCAGAGGCATAAATCAGTATATCTACATTCTTTATCAAAATTTGGGGGCGCAGCGCAGTACGTTAAGTGCGGCTTTGGAGATCAGAGGGTCGTGGGTTAGATCCCTGTGGACGACATCACCGTGGTGGGTCTCATATCCAACAATGATGAGACCCACTATAGAGAAGAGGTCCAGAACCTGACACAGTGGTCTAACAGGAATAACCTCATCCTGAACATCAGCAAGACCAAGGAGGTCATAGTGGACTACAGGAGGTCCAGGAAGACTGAACACGCTCCTCTCTGCATACATGGGGAGGCGGTGGAGCGTGTGGACAGCATAAAGTTCCTGGTCATCCACATTTCCTCTGACCTCTCCTGGTCTGTGAACACTTCACACCTGGTGAAAAAGGCCCAACAACGGCTCTTCTTTCTCAGGAAGTTGAAGCGGACTGGACTGTCTTCTCAGCTGCTCACAAACTTTTACAGGGCCCCGATCGAAAGCATCCTGTGTCTCAGTGTGACAGTGTAGTATGGCAGCTGCACAGGACAGGAAGTGTGGTGACAGGGTCTTAAGTTGTTTGTTGCAAACTTGTCTATGCTTTACCTATCTATACTTTGTTTCACTGTGTGTGCACTGCAATATGGGGATATACGGGGATTTCTGCAGGATGTTTACCAGGTCAGACACCAGCTGTCTGTGTATCTCTCCCTGCCAGGTCCGACACCTGCTGTTTTGTGTATCACTCTTTGTCGAGCACTACTGAACCTTGAAGGGACTATTATTGAGGGTTGCAGGAGTAAAACTGAGATGAGATAATTTTTTAAAAAATGAACAAGGAAACTCCCTGACACCATTAGATAACGACTCAGGGTCAGGGCCGGGTTAGCAGGTGGCTTCAGTGTGGAGTGGAGAGGACACCTGTTAAAATCCGCCCTGGAGGATATTTGAAGAGGCAAAAGTAGATGTGGTAACTCCTGACTCCAATAAAAACTGGCTGACCATGATCAATGAAAATGGAATTGGACATGCCCAAACGTCAACATACGCTCAGCCATGCCCTTCAAAACAGGTGCAGCCTGCCGTATAAAAGCTGATGTACACTTGGGGAAATTCAGAAGCTCCTGCAGGACTCCTCATGCTTGTAGTCTATGTGTTTGTAGAATAAAGCTTTTCTAGACTCAACCTCTCTGATATCCGGCACCTGATTGACTCTGTGCATTTATCTCTGAAGAAGATTTGAACACTTAGAATTTTCGAGAAGACGAAAACCTAAGAGAGATAAGATTAAGGTGTGGGGACTCAGCCGGACCTGAACCCAGCTTCAACTGGCCCTTGACGAGGTTCATACATCCAGCCTGAACGAGCCACATCAAATTGGCGAGCCAGCCAGGAGGGGCATCAGTCATCGAGACCTGACCGGGAGCAGATCCACACTCGTATTCCAGACCACGGTGCACCAAAATTAAGGTAAGCAGAGCCTTTTATCTGCATAATTTATGTGTGTCTGGATGCAGTGTTGGAATCTCGCCCGGGTAAGGTAAAAAGCCTCTGTGACTCACCCCTAAAAAACCTGGCATAAACCCAAACATAAATGTACAATTTAAGTGTACAAGAACCTAGTAAATTTGCTTAGATGAAATTTGGAAATAATCTAAAAGCTGGTTGTCTTACAGATTGAAGTAAGATAACAGTACACGGAGATCGGACAGGTTGAGTACAGATATATGTTGTCTGTCTTAATGCATGTTTAATGTTTGACAAAGCTACCACGGAGCGGATAAGTGTGAATGAATAACTGCGTATGAATGGAGAGACTGCTGCTTAATGTTGTCATTGCAATCTGGCTACTTGTATGCTTGGTATTTCTAGGAGGAATAATTTGGTTGGCTGTGAGGGAGAGAGTAGATCCTGTGTAGTGTTGTGTGAGAGCTGAGCGAGACGGAGCAGAGAAGGGAGGGGCTCGCTCAGAGTGTGTGCGAGGGAGAGAAGGAGAAAAAAAAAGGTGCTTGTTGCTTGGCTTTAGTAAAAGGAAAAAAAGAGAAAAAAGGAGAGAACAGAGATTTATATCGGCCAGCAGCCCTGAAGGGAAAAGGGGTTGTTAGGTTTGACTAAGGTGATAATTTATAGCGCCTGTGATGATGATTTTCTGCTCTGGCGAAAAGAGAGAGAGTTGTTTAAGCGGGGTATGAGCCGCACCACCAGGTCAAAATAAGAGATTTTGCCTGGATTGAGTGTGAGGGTATTTAGTCTTCCATGGATACCGCTCTTAATGTATAGAGGCCTGCACGGGTAGAGACGTTCTGAAGCTCCCTATGGATACCGCTCTTAATGTAAAGAGGTCTGCACGGGTAGGGATGCTCTAACAATCTCTGCGGATACCGCTCTAGACGTTGAGAGGTCTGCACGGGTGGAATTACCTGAGAGAGAGACACACCTTTTATGGTTACCGCTCCCAACTAACCTAAAATACAGGTGGGAGGTCTGTACGGGTAAAAGAGTGATGTGCGCGCTACCCTGTTGTAGTGAAAAACAGGAAGGGTCACCCCGGGGAGGTGATCGCTTGCAAGCAAGCGTCCGCGTTGACGTGATATTGCCAGAGGGCAATACTGGCCAGTTGTTTATAGTGTACAAATAAGGTTATACTGGTGAGTGTAGCGAGAACGCACATTCACTAGTAGCCGTGTAAATAAAGTGTATATAAGTTATATGTAATCAGTTTGTGTATTGTCTGTTTTGAGTGTGGTAGTTGTAAAAAGAGAAGCGCTGGAAAGGAGAGAGAGCGCGGATAGTGTAAATAATGTAAATATTACTGAGAAATTGCATGAGCTGTGCACCACTACACACACAATTTTTTTGGGGGGAAAATAATACTGATAACATTTTTGCTTTTTTGGAGGAGTGATGTGGAGAATGATTGATGATGATTAAAAGTTAAAAGTCAGCTGAAATAGTACGTGCTAATGATAATATAAAATAAGATATAATAAAATAAAGTAATAATATATGTGTGATAAATAATTATCATACTATCTAAAGTATAAGTATATAAATAGTTATTATACTATATAAAGCATAAGTAAAAGTTGATAAATAAATTCTCAAAAAGTTGAAATAAAAAATAAACTGGATGGGAGATGAAAGCAGTGGTGAAGACGAAATAGTGTCTCTAACACATTTTATACAAGAAGGAGATCCAGAGACACAAGGGATCAGAACCCATTTTTGGCTGGAGCGAACTTATAGAGATAAGAATGAAACAGAGTTATACCAAGATGACTCATTGATCAGCCTGAAACTGTGGAACATCACAAAGTTTACTAATCTGTCTGCAGTGACAAGAGAATTTCCAGCTGTTGATTGGTTACAAGCACTGCACAGGCTTTGGACCCCTTACTCATTGGCGCCTCTACTGGAACAACTTTGTAACAACCCAAGGGCAGTAGCAACTGTACCATTAAAGCCACTCTTAGGGATTCCGGAAAATGCTTCCCTAGTGGGATTAAACAGGAGATCAGAGAATCCAAGACTCTGTGTTTCAGTGGTTCCCAGGAGAGTGCAGTGGGAGACAGGAAAATTTGGCTGGCTGGTTAAAGAGCCAGATGAAGAAGGAGAGGAGGACGTAAGGTTTGATTACAGACAAAATAGGAAATTAAAGCCAGGAATAACCGCTGACAAAATCATTGTTCTGATAAAAACCACAGAGGAACACGAACCAGAGGTGCCCCGATCTGCACCGAGGGAAGCAAGACAAGCATACATGGGCACAAAAGTGACGAAGGGAGTTGGCGTGTCGACGCCATTGGAGTTGGTGATAAGACAGCAGCCAGATCATGAAAAGCAGATTAGACTCTGCATGAAAAAGTGGCATAAGCGCACCACCGGACGGCTACGATGGCCTAAGGAGGGAACCTTCATGGCAGCCTGTTGTGATGAAGTGGAAGCCAACATCAAACACCATAAAGGCACGGACATTAGCAACAGCAGACTAGGTAAGAGAGCTAGGGAAAGAGAAGTGTTAAGATGGTTCAGACAAGAGGGGCGTAGACAGGTGTTGAATGTGACTCAACTGCCTGTGGTAGAAGAAAAGCCGGCCCCTGCAAAAGAGAAAACAGAAGCCACACCCACACCACAACCAGAGAAGAAGGAGGAGCAACTCAGCCAGCCTACCGCCCCCCAGTGGCCTGAGAAGCCTCCCCCTTATGCCTCCAATATGACATCACCAACAGGACAGTACCCCCTGATGCAAGCAAGAGATCAGCTTCAAGGAGAAATCAAAGGAGAATTAACAGGAAAATTCACCATGCAGATAGAAACTCAACCACCAGGTGGAGAAGAAGAGGGCAGAATGTGCAGCGTGCCTGACAGTGCATGGAACGAAGCAAGCAGTTCGCGTGGGGACAGTTGGAGACAACTCCGCTTAAAGCAGCACACCACCAGCCAAACTCAAACGATGCAAGACGACAGAAAAGATTTTGTAATGATCGAAGATACCAGTGAACAAGCAAGGCAAAGAGAAGAGGAACTGATGCGCCAACTGGAACAAATTGAACTGGAGGAAAAACAAAAAATGGAGGAGCATCAAGCGGCAACCATGATGAAAAAGAATATCTCTGTGGACCAAGATGTGCAACGCAGACTTAAGTCACTGAACACTCCAAAAGGAGCAACAGGGAAAGAAACTCTGGAACGACAAAAAGAGACGATGGAGGAGCACTTAAGCCGAGTAGAAAAAGAAACCAAAGAGATCGAGGAACGAGCTGAAAGGCTGGTGGACCAACTGAGGAGATCTACGATGGAGCCTGACCCACGAGTGGTAACCATGCAGCTGACAGGAACTATGAACTCAGCCAGTGACAATTGCATGACTCAACTGCGACATCAGCTGGCCACCATAGAAGGCACTCTTCATAGACTGGGCCATCAGATCGAAGAAGAACAACCAGCCAAAAGAAAACAAAAGAAGAAACCACAGAAGCTAACCAAAGAACGGCGAAGCGTACTCCGCAGTGGTAAAGAGTTCCGGCCACAGGAAGTGGGGCTGAATAAGAGAATAGATGACTTGGAGAGAGAGACGCTCCATAAAGAATATCTGGATACTGATGAAAGCGACACTGATCAGGAGCACAATGACTCAGACATCGAATCTGGTCTAATGATGCCAATAATGGTAAAGTCTAACGGACAACGACAGTATGTGCCATGGTCATTTTGTGACATGACGGGCCTTGCAGGCAGACTGCCTGACCTAACGGAAGGGGCAAATAAATGGATCACAGCATTAGAAGAAAGCACTGCTGGACAGACATTGGCTCTGGGAGACATCAAAGCATTACTTATGCACATCATTGGAAAACACAGTACCGAAGAAATCCTCCTTGGCGCCGGATTGGCCCTGCTGACAAAAGGAAATACCACCGATCATGTTGGTTTCAACGCACATCGTAACAATGTATGGGCAGAACTGCGGAAACATTATCCGGAGAAAATGGATCCCTCTAAACTGGAAGGAGAAATCTTAAAGGCAGGAGAATGCCCAGCAAAATTTCTGCATGCCTTTCAGCGAAAATGGCGTGAAGAGACGGGCAGTGCATGGAATGCGAACAGCACCACTGAAAGCCTGTTCAAAGTAATGGTGAAGAAAGCTATGCCAGAAGAAGTGCAGAAAAGACTAGAGAATGTGGTTGGACTGATGAAAATGGATTGGTCTCTGTTTGCAGAGCACCTCATACACCATGTTGAAACTGTGCGAAAAGAAAAGCAAAAAGAAGAAGAAGCACAAAGACTTATATCAAATAAGTTGACGCAGCTGCAATTGACTGAGTTGAATACCAAACAGAAGAAAGAGAAAGCCAAGACTCAGGCCCCAGTAATCACCATAGAACAACCTCCTCAGCCTCGACCGGTAATGCTAGAAACTCCTCAACTTCCAGTTATCCAACCATTGCAGCCACCTCAGCAACCGCAGCAATATCAGACATCTGTCTCGCAACCAGTCACTCCAACAGAAGCTACGCCAGCGTCACTGCCACCTATGGTCCATGTACATGTGGGATCACATGAACCGTATGCCAACCGCTTCAGAGGACAAAGTGGTCCCAGAAGAGGCTCATTACGTCGTCCACAGGGAGGCGGACGTCCTCTGCAACAGAGAGATCTTTCTCAATCCATGCCCCATCTGAATGCTGGCCCTCCAGATGATAGAATTATGTGTTGGGGATGTGGTCAGCGAGGACATCAACGAAGAGATTGTCCAGACAACCCGTGGACTGGACCAGCAAGATATTGGCACTAGGGAGGCCCAGAGAAGCCTGAGGGGAAAGTAATGGCACCAGCCATTTCGTTACAACCACATGATGAGCCAACGATCACTGTCACAATACAAGGGCAAGACCACGATTTTATGGTAGATACTGGAGCCACGTATTCATCAATAAAAAGTACTGACTCCCATCTTCCCCTCTCCGGCTCATCAATAAAGACTGTAGGTTTCTCTGGGAAGACTCAGGTCATTCCCCTCACACAACCGGTCCCTATGAAGATAGCAGGAAAGACTATCGTGGCACCACTTCTCTACTCTGACCAAACTCCAATCAATCTACTGGGAAGAGACATTCTATGCACACTAAGAGCAAACGTTATGTGTACACCAGATGGAGTGTGGCTGGATATACCGCCTGATTCTTCAGCTTCTCCGGACGTCATGATGCTATCTGCCGTGACACAGCCTGATGTGACAGCAGAAAAAGCAGCTGTATACTGGATACAATTACAACCGAAATCACATTTAAACTATGAATGGACACAGTGGAAATCATGGGCACAGAGCCAGTTTGAGAAAGCAGAAGAGCCACGACTTCCACTACACTGTACACTTCATTATGACGCACAACAAGAACACATAGACTATGACGAGTGCTGGCAAGATCTGATAAACAACAAGACCTATTACCTAAAATCTCAAGATATATACATCGGCCCACAAGGAGTGGCAGCCGCGGTACGACTCCCATCCCAGCTGCAACCCTGGTTCTCGGTCCCAAGATCCGCTCCTCACATTACGTTGTTAATAGCCAAAGGTTATGAATCCCATGACTTGGGCCCGATGGTGAAATCTACACTACAAAGCCCCGAGTGGCGACAAACTAAAAACAAATACATTCACATTTCTGCAGACGGACAATACATCAGGATCTCACATAACGCATGCGATGAGGGACAGGCAGAGAAAGTTTTAACCATCGCAGATACCCCAAAACAACTACCACTCACAGTAGAACATGAACGTCTGCTAAAACAGGTGCCCTCACAAGTATGGTCACAACATAAGACTGATGTGGGGTTAGTGAAATCTGCACAACCCGTTCGGGTCAGACTTAAACCCAATGCCGTCTTACCATACAAAACACAGTATCCGCTGAAACAACAGGCAATGGAAGGGATCAAGCCCACAATTGAGGGTTTGCTGGCTGCAGGGGTATTAATCAAAACAAGGAGCCCCTGCAACACTCCAATTTATCCAATCCAAAAGCCACACTCTACCGATTATCGATTGGTGCATGACCTGCGAGTTGTCAACTCTGTAGTCGACGCGGAAACTCCCATAGTCCCAGATCCACACACCCTATTATCAAACATCCCACCAGACACTAAGTGGTATACTGCTATAGATTTGTGCTCAGCGTTTTTCAGTGTACCCTTACACCCTGACTCGCAACACTTGTTTGCATTCACATACCAAAACCAACAGTATACATACACCCGTTTGCCACAAGGCTGTGTGGAAAGCCCGACCATTTTCAACAGAGTGCTGGCTCAAGATTTGCATCACCTAAATGTCAAGAGTACTATCATCCAATATATGGATGATATTTTGCTCGCCAGTCCTACTAAAATTCAATGTGAAAAAGATTCAATCGCAGTGCTGACAGCATTAGCTAAGGGGGGACATAAAGTGAGCAGAGACAAACTTCAATTCTGCCAAGAAGAGGTAGAATACCTGGGGCGGAAACTCTGTGGAAATCAAAGGAAAATTGCCTCCTCTCACATAAAAGCGATTGCCAACATACCAAAACCACAAACAGTGGGACAAATGCTGACTTTTCTGGGCATGGCTGGATACAGCAGAGCTTGGATCTGTGACTATGCCATTAAAGCCGCACCTCTAAGAGCCCTGATTCGTGCAGTTGGACAAACAGACAGTACAGCCACAATACAGTGGACTGATGAAGCTGAACAAAGTTTCCGAGCACTTAAACACGATTTGCAGACTGCTCCTGCACTTGGGAATCCTGACTACAGTAAACCATTCTATTTGTATGTTTCAGAAAGATCGGGCTACGCGTGTGCAGTACTAATGCAAGACGCACCGGTAGGTAAACAACCATTAGCATATTACAGCACCAAACTGGACAATATTGAAGCAGGGTTACCACCCTGCTACCAAGGCCTGGCTGCAGCTGTCTTTGCATTTCAAAAAGCATCCTCTATTACGATGGGTCATCCAGTAACATTGTACACGTCCCATCAATTGCATGCATTGCTCACTAGTCCTCGCTTTGTTCTTACACAGGCAAGGAAAACTGGCTATGAGGTAATCCTCTCCGCGCCAGAATTAACCATACAACGTTGCAATTCAGTAAATCCTGCGACACGCATGGTTTTACCTGAAGAGGGTACACCACATGATTGTGTTCACGAGACAGACATTTTCATGAAACCAAGAGATGACATGTACAATCAACCTATACCTGCAGATTGTACATACTTTGTTGATGGCTCATGCTTCAGGGATGCTACAGGAAATCATGCAGGATATGCTGTAATACAGTTAAAGCCTGACGACACGTTCACCGAAGTACGAACACAAAAAATTCCTCAACCGTGTTCTGCACAGCTAGCAGAAATCAAAGCGCTAACAGCGGCTTGCAAACTAGCTACAGGCAAGCGTCTAAATGTCTATACTGACTCAGCATATGCATATGGTGTTTGTCACATAAATGGTAAAGTCTGGCAACAACGAGGTTTTAACAGAGCAGACGGCACGCCAGTTACCCACGGTGCCGCCATCTCAGAATTGTTACATGCTATTCACCTTCCATCCGCTATAGCCATCATTAAATGCCCAGCACATCAGAAAACCGACTCTCTGATTGCCATGGGAAACAACAAAGCTGATGAAGCTGCAAAACGCGCAGCCACTGAAGCATGTCAAGGCCCTTTACTAGTAGCTGAAGACTGTGAACCTCTCACAACTTTAGCTTCATTGATTGAGGCACAACGCCAAGCTAGTATTTACGAATACAATGTCTGGCTGAAAAGAGGAGCTATTAAATGTACACAAGAAGGGCCAAATAAAGACTTATGGCGTGGTCCACATGGGCATTTCGTACTACCAGTGTCATTACTCCAAACAGCTATCCTTAATGCGCATGGTCAAGACCATTGCGCAAGGGGGGAGATCTTGAGACGGCTTAGAGCTGTTTGGTGGTCACCATTTTTAGCAGCCACAGTGGACAAAACTTTAAATGACTGTATAGTGTGTGCACAGCACAATGTGAGGAAAGCTTTTTCAGCACCCATAGCTCATATACCGCCACCTGATGGTCCTTTTAGACACCTGATGATGGACCATATTGACATGACAGAGCGTATAAGAGGCTACAGATACGTTCTTGTGGTAATTGATCGATTCAGTAGGTGGGTGGAAGCTGTTCCCACCAAAGGTCCAGATGCAAATTCCGCAGCTAAGTTCCTGTGTAGAGAAGTTTTCCCGAGATTTGGTTTTCCTGACACTATCAGTTCAGATAATGGTCCTGCATTTGTAGCAAGCATAATGAGAATAGCGTTGAAAATGCTAGGGATCAAACAGAAGTTTGGATGTGTTTATCATCCACAGTCGCAAGGTGTGGTAGAACGAGCTAATGGAACGCTTAAAGCTAAACTGGCAAAAATAAGAGCAGACAGTGGTTATAAACTTAACTGGGTGGATGCTTTGCCGCTTGCTTTGATGTCTATGAGATCACAAACTAACCGACTAACACATCTAACACCTCATGAGATGTTGACTGGAAGACCTATGCCTGTGCCATATCTTAGAGGACCCTATCAGGGGCCACCACTAGAACAATGTGAAAGAGAACTGAATGCGTATTTGCAGCATTTAACTCAAATACATAAAGTTGTGTTTCAACAGACAAAAGCAGCAGCAGCGGATCGTGAAGCAGAGATCCAGCCCCAGCTGCAAAAGGTGACGCCAGGTGACTGGGTATACGTCAAGGTGTTCAAAAGAAAGTGGGACCAACCCAGACGCGAAGGCCCATTTAAGGTTACTCTTGCCACTCCTACTGCCCTGAAAGTGCAAGGTAAGACCGTTTGGTTTCACCTTAATCACTGCTGCAAAGCAAGAGATCCAAGTGAGACTGTGAGATCACAGCCCGGACCGGCAGGGGGCGACGACGCCGCCCCGCAGGCAGACGACCGGCCACGGACAGATAGCCGAGGAGAAGACATAGCTTCACCGCCAGCACATAGGCGATCACAAAGACTGATTGAACGAAGGCGAAGGGATAGTGAAGAGACACTAAGCAGCGGTTCATTGGCTGCTAGACAAAGTCACACATCAGAAAGTGAACTAGATGAGACAAGACATGAAACTCCAACCTCAGACCCTGAAGAAGGGCCAGCCCCTCATGCCCTTGCGCCCGAGGCTGACCCAAGCATGTATTTTAATTGGGAAACAAAAAGTTGGGAAAAAATCCCAGACTAAAAACATGAAGTTAAAAGCAGGGGCAGCAATAATACTAATGATAATCTGGATATTTCTCAACAAAATTTTGGATTCAGACATGCAGCACCCACATGCTGGCACAGAACAAGTTGTTGAGTGTGCATTAGCAGCAGGGGTGATAGCTGCCATAACCAAAGGTCTAATGAACAGCACAAACATAACCATCAAATATGAAAATTTGAATACACACATCCAAATTTTGACAGTAGAGCCGGACCATGGAAACCTAACTCTTTTTCCGATCAGCGAAAAGTGCAAAGCTAGAGGTGTAGCTAAAATAGTTATGACATGTGCGGAAAGCTGGTGCATGGAGACTAAGACAAACAAAATCATGACGAAAAACTCGGCCAATAGAATAATCAAATTAGTTAATAAACGATATGCGCATCGGACTCCGAGAGAAATCTCGCCCAAAACATATAAATGGAAAATGCTAGGACGGGAAAATAACATGTTCTATCAGTGGCTGAATCAATAATGAATGAGCAACCACAGAAAAAGTATCGGTATAGGCGAGGGAGGAAAAAACAGAGAGACCAGAGGCCACATAACCAGACTCTCCAAAACATTCTAGACAAATTACCATTCGGACCAATTGCTTTCAACTCATCAAATACATATGATCGCATTACTGGAGTTTCAGTAGACTCAGCATATTACCCACTCTTGCACCAGCCCATACAGCTTCGGGTAGAATGTATACAGGCAAGACTACATCCATGGACTAGACAGAGTTACTCACTGCAAAATGGTCTGGTTCTACACACATGTCAGATACCAGTGCACTATTCCTATGATATAATTAATACAGTTTTTTGCACACCATTGCGAACTCGAGGGGAGATAGTAGTGATAACTATATGCCTGAACTCAGACATCCTGTTCTCCACACATAGAAGTATTTTCACCAAAGGCAGAGCTGCTATTGTGCAACGCTCCCAACAATGCCAAGAGGCATATGAGTTACATGACGATGTAATGTTCTTAATGAGGGCAGGAAAGGTAGTGGGGCGTAAGCGATATGACACTAAACAGACCCATGGGCTTGATGAGTAATGCCGTCTGTCTCGTCCAAGTAGGCAAACATGTCTGACCCTAACCCAGGACGATGGCCCAACTATGCTAATATGCCTGGCCTAAAAGATGAGGAGGACCAGCCGATTGTGAGCCCCCTGATTCGTCCTTCGATGCTGAGAACACTCCTACTGAGCCCGAACCAAGTTCCGCACCCTCCACACCTCCCGCCGCTATGGGCCTACCAATCCTGGCAGCAGCCCGTTGAGAATCCAGAGCCATGGCAGGACAACACCCCACCACCATTGGCCCAGTCTCCGCCGAGACCCTCCACGTCAAGGGCTCCTGACGGGGCCTCAGGCAGTGCTTACGTACCGGATGTCACCAACGACCCACGAGTCCTCTCGACCCCACAACTACCCTTTCCCGTGTTTCTGGAAGCTCCTCGATTCCTTACGTTCGAGGAGGTGAGTCGTCTGTCTAGAGCGCAGTACACCCATCTCCGTGACGTCCTTCCACCGGAGCAACAGATCCTCCTGCAAGTGGTTCGACACGGCCTGAAAACTGCTAAAGCCACCCGCTTCTATTATGAAGCCATGGCGGAGATGGATTCCCCCTACTATATCCGCCTGGGAGGTCCCAGTGCTTCATGGGGGCAACACCAGGGGTAAATGTGCATGAAACCCCTTTGAAGGCAGGCCCCCGGCTGGGGAGCCTACATGTTTTTTGATTTATGTTTTTTGATTCGCTTCCCAAGATGGACAGTTGCTCAATTAATCAATGCTGTTTTCATCTATGGACTCACGCTGAAACACATACTTATGTAACCATTCACTGTGTGACTTTCACCCATATTACGCTGTGTGATGACTACTAATGATCGTACTGAAGTGCATATTAAGGTAATAAATCAACAACTTCATGTACTTAGAAATTTTTGTGTGCTAACCTAATTACTTAGAATTAGTCTTATGATTGAAACCTCATATATAAGTCAATACACTGTCTTAAGGTATGCTTAACCTGCTGTAAATATGCTGCTTGGGATAACGGAACATTGGATCCGTGCGAGAAACAGGTCCTGACGGAGGATTATGCCTTACATGTGGTAGGAACCAATGCCTGAAATCGCACCTGTTTCGCAATGTAATCCATCGCGAAAGGGGGGAAATGTGGTGACAGGGTCTTAAGTTGTTTGTTGCAAACTTGTCTATGCTTTACCTATCTATACTTTGTTTCACTGTGTGTGCACTGCAATATGGGGATATACGGGGATTTCTGCAGGATGTTTACCAGGTCAGACACCAGCTGTCTGTGTATCTCTCCCTGCCAGGTCCGACACCTGCTGTTTTGTGTATCACTCTTTGTCGAGCACTACTGAACCTTGAAGGGACTATTATTGAGGGTTGCAGGAGTAAAACTGAGATGAGATAATTTTTTAAAAAATGAACAAGGAAACTCCCTGACACCATTAGATAACGACTCAGGGTCAGGGCCGGGTTAGCAGGTGGCTTCAGTGTGGAGTGGAGAGGACACCTGTTAAAATCCGCCCTGGAGGATATTTGAAGAGGCAAAAGTAGATGTGGTAACTCCTGACTCCAATAAAAACTGGCTGACCATGATCAATGAAAATGGAATTGGACATGCCCAAACGTCAACATACGCTCAGCCATGCCCTTCAAAACAGGTGCAGCCTGCCGTATAAAAGCTGATGTACACTTGGGGAAATTCAGAAGCTCCTGCAGGACTCCTCATGCTTGTAGTCTATGTGTTTGTAGAATAAAGCTTTTCTAGACTCAACCTCTCTGATATCCGGCACCTGATTGACTCTGTGCATTTATCTCTGAAGAAGATTTGAACACTTAGAATTTTCGAGAAGACGAAAACCTAAGAGAGATAAGATTAAGGTGTGGGGACTCAGCCGGACCTGAACCCAGCTTCAACTGGCCCTTGACGAGGTTCATACATCCAGCCTGAACGAGCCACATCAGAAGGACTTAGCCCGGGTGGTGAGGACAGCACAGGGGATTGTAGGCTGTCGTCTACCAGATCTGGACTCAGTGTACACTGCCCGAGTCCAGAAAAGGGCCAGACGCATTGCGACCGATCCCACCCACCCAGGCAACTCACTGTTTGTACCGCTTCCATCAGGAAAGTGGTACAGGAACATTAAAATGAGCACAAATAGACTCAGGGACAGCTTCTTCCCCAGAGCTGTTAAAACAATAGCCCCCCCCGCAGTGAAACACTCAACCCCCCTACAGAACCCTCATACAGGCACCCTCCCCCCTCCAGCCACATACATCCACCTTCTCTCACACACACACTCACACCCAGGCAGATAGACAGGCACACGCACACACACACACACACACACACACACACACATCCCTGGTGACAACCACACAGAAGACAATCAACACTGACAGCTTCCATACACTGGACTGCACTAAGCTGCACTTTATTACTTTATTACTTTACTACTTTACTTACTTTGTGTTTATATTTTTATAAGTGTTCTTTTTTAAGTATTTGTGTTATTTATATGTGTGCCTTTAAGCCGAGATTCTCTGAAAAAATTTTGTTATGCTCGCATGACAATAAAGACTCTTGAATCTTGAATCTTAACAAAAACCAAAAGTCTTCAAGAGTCCAAAAGGCGCTATATAGAGTTTAACAAAAGTCCAAAAAGAGTGCACAGATCCTGCAGTTTTTCATATGTATTCAGTATTGTATTCACTCCGTATTGGCCTGTCTCCATTGGCTGGCACTGGAGTTAAACATGAAATCTTAGTTATTACTTAACACAGTGAAACCACTGAGTACATTTGTGAATAGTTGTCTCTGTTCAGGAAGCAGCCTGACTTCCTCTAGTAAATAATAACAAATAAGGAGCTCTTACATGGACTTATACAGTAAACAATCATCACAATCATTTCAAGTTTCCATCATATTATTCCTGAGATAATATGAAACATTTCCAAATCAGCACTTCAGGAGCTTTGGCACCTTCTAGAGTCAGTTAGTGGAAAGAAGCTCAGGTGAAGAGCACATTTCATTGTTGACTCTCTTTAATATCACACATTGTGAATGTGTTCCTCTTCTGCTCTCAGCTTTCTTACCCTGGACTTCATCTGTCAGCCAGTGATGATGTTTAACCCAGCACGTGCTTCATGGTTCACTTCTGTTTATCTGAACATCTCAGCTGCCATCCCTGGTGGGGTGAGTGCAAAGAGGTTTGGAAACAATATAGAGATGACATTTCTGGAAATCACATTCAAAATGATCAACTTTACTCAGTACCCTAAAACAGCTCCTATTGGCCCACATTTTCTCTGCTCCTCCTCTGTTTAGGGGCCAGGAACCATGGTCAAGCCCTAAATGTTACATGGACACTTTTCTTCATCACTACAGAAGTGTTTATTTTTGTAGAAGTTCATGTGTACAGCTGGAAATACTGCACACACAGCAAATTTTAGCCTCTGGAATAAACTGTGCGAGTTAAAATCAACTCAGTCTGAGTGAACATGTGTGACCATCGAATAGACTCTGTGGCAGAGTTAAAATAACTCTGTTCCTGGAGTTGAATTTTTAACTCTGAAACAGAGTTAACTTGAACTCCTCCTGATGTTAAAATACTCATCCCTCACTGAGTGTGACTCTAAAATTTAGTTAATTTTGATATAAACTCTTCTCCAGTGTTGACACCTCACACTTAAAATGTCTTTTATTTACACGTGTTAGAGTTCAAATTTATTCATTATATTATTTAGTTTTATGGGAAAATGACCACCAAACACCATCCTGTTTTTTTTTTTTTGCTGTTATTTGTGCAAATACATTTAAAAATTCAATACATGACACTTTGAATTAATTGCTGTCTTAAAACTGTAAAATTTAACAGCACACAGGCAGCAAATAATACCAATGAAAAACATTTGTGAAGTTGGACAAAATACTGTAAACAACACATTACTGCATAATAAAATGTCTGCAAATGTATAAAAAACTGACACATTTCTCTGTGGTGCATTGTGTAACTTGAGGTAGACTACTACTCACTTTACAGTTCAAGTATAAAACAGTAAGAGAACTCATTCAATTCAGATTAGAAATCAGATTATGCAACTGTCTTGCAACTGTCTGATACAACATAACAGTGAATCACAACCATCTGAGCATCAAACCATTTGAAATATCTTAATCTCTCCCTTTCTAGAATCAGTTCACTCTGTGTAGTGTCACTCACTTGGAAAGCATGGAAGTGATCATGGAAACAAGTTTCATGCTCAATCAAAACAAAAAACACTTTGTGCAAAATGGTTGATGTTATTTTGCTGAACAGTGGCATGTTTTCATCAGTACCAGTGCACACAAAGAGTCCAACACGATACTCAGCTCCACAGCATTTCACCCACTGTGTGACACAGACGATGGCTTCACAATCAAGGTGAAGAGATGCTGTTATATCTTCAGAAAAATCCAGTGTTTCAACTGAACACATTTTAACTGGACCAGACTCAACTGTTTTTAAGGACAGGCATTCCCAGTGATAGCTGCTTGATAACCTGCTTGACAGATTCCTCTAAATTTTCAGTTGTATAAAGAACTACAGTATTTGGTTCACCACTCCCCAAAAGCTTGGCTATAACTGAAGCACACATGTCTTTGTTGTGAGTAGAACCTGAAGGAGCTGCTTCAGTATTTTGGAAATGAGATGAAGTATTTCATCAGTTACAGACTGAGAATTGTTTACTGTCTCTGTGTCGTTGTCGAAAGGGATCTGGTTAGACACACTTGTGTTATCAATGGAGCTGTGTATCTTAATGAGATGTCTCCTGAATCCACAATAACTAGAAAGACTTTTACCTGGATACATGGCATGAATTCATTTGAGGTTCCTGAACAAAAGCAACACTGAACCAAAGGATGAATTACAGAGGAAACATCTCAACATTTTGGCTAAATAAGCTACTTATGGTTTGTTTAACAGCTTTGCTCTGAGCTCTTTTACTCTGGGAGATTCTTCAGTTGTATCAATATTGTACAGAGCTGTTTGCAAAAATGTGTACAGGCTGGAGAGAGCGTCATCATACTTCACACCGAAAACAAAATGTGACTTGAACAGCTCATCAAAAGCACCAAAGGATGTACATGACTGACATGACAGAAGCTTTTTGTCCAAGACAATATAAAAGGTGAAAACCTGGGTCTTTGAAGTTTCTGTGGAAAGAAGATATGGCTGATGGGTTCCTTCAGTGGTCAGGAGATGATCCTCAAGGCTTTGGGATGACTGAAACAAGAGAAACATGTTTACAAAAATGTGTTTCTAAAACTCAGCAACATCTACAGTATTTGGAAGACAAACCTTCTGAAATTTTACCAGATGATCCGTTGTCTCTCCGACGCTGATCTTTGTGGGACGCTTTCTTCCAGCTGGTTGTGGAGCGAGAAGATGAAGCAGCATCAGAAGAGAAGCCATGTTGCTGTCCCACTCTGGGGACAATAAAAACACAGTAAACTGATGACTGTTGGACGACTCACATAACTGCATTACTATTCTGATGATAACTGTACCTGCTTCATCAGCAGTGTCAGATCCTTCATTCAGGGCAGCTTTCAGTTGTTGTTTTAAGAGAGACGTCTCTTTCAGGTTCCTGCCTCCTTGATAACTTTATCTTTAAAACTGCTGTTCCATTTTTCAAGGAACCTTGAAGCAACCTCTGCTCCAAACATCAGTGAGAAGTCTTGCAAAATCTAAATAAAGAGAGAAAAACAACATTTTCAAATGTTTAAAATAAACCAGTATTTTTACTTAAAATATATATTTAATACTAACCAGTCCCATGACATCCATGAAACGTGGAAACATGTAATACATCAGCTGACCACTGTGGGTCATGAAGAATCTGCTGACGGTAGTAGAAGGTTTCTCTCATCTTCTGGAAAACTAAGTCAGGATCAGTTGTGTGGTGAAGGAGAGATATGGCTTCCATGCATTCATCTCTGATTGGCTGATCATCATATGTTCTGGATGATGTGGGACCTCCTTTTAGCTCCACTCTACTCTGGGATGAAGAGGTGCTTTTGGATTTCCGTTGCACAGTCTTCATGCGCCACTGAAGAAAGGGTTAGGGCCTTTGTTGCTTTGAATATCATAGAAATGTTCCTGAAAGAAAAAAAGCTGTCTCAAGAACAAATACTGTATGTTGCTTATATGCAAACAAAGGAGTTAAACGTACATATCCCTTGTTGGAGTATGGGTCTTTCAAAGATGGGAAAAGTGAAACAATAAAACTGTGTCTCTGCTTAAAGTGCTTGAGACTGACAGTGTATCTGTCAGACTTGGAGAGGAGGAGCCTTCACACCTTTGCTGCAGGACACTTAGATCTGAAGATCACACACACACAAGTATAAGGCAAATAAAATCTAAAGTCCAGCACATTAAAACTATATCACAGACCTGGCTGGATATTTCCTGTCTCAAGACAAAACATTACCATTACCTATAACTCTGCTTACCACAAGTAGTGAGGGTCACATATTCTGTCAGGTCTGAACGATCAGCCAGGTTCATAGATGCTTCAGTAGATGGGAGGTCTGAAATGCAGACAACACATACAGCTTAATATGAACTGATTAAATACTGTACTTTGGAATTCTTATCATCCACTTCTCACAATCACATATTTTTGTCTGTGTCAAGATACAAATCTCTCAAAATATAAGTGCAGCAAAATATGAATTTTTAAATGTCCTACCATCATCACTGTAGATGAAAAACACAGATCTTTGAAACATCCTCATCCACCTCTGCTCCCTGTTGACTATACCATAACAACTCCACGTTACAAAATGTTTACTATCTTTATTAATTTAATACTAAACATCTGACTTACCTGCACTGAGAAAATCTGAGAAGCAAGCCTCTTCCAGTTTAATGTACTTCTTCTTCCCTCCATGTTGTACTTTGATCAACATGTTGGTTTGACATAAAGGAAGAAAATGTCATGTCTGAGAATAACATGTTCAAGTTAAAGTTTATCCCAACTACACACTGTTAAAATACACGTTTCTCACCGCTGTTCGAAACAGCAAGGCTACAGTTTATAAGCTCAACTGTTAGCATGCTAGCCAAAACTGACTTTTCAGCTGCGTCTGCGCCGTTGAGCCGGAAATTATACTTAAAACACCGACATGCGGTTGCATTGTTGGATGGTTATTTCCAAAACAGTATTAATTACCTTGAAGATGCGCGTCGTCATTAATTTGTGAAGCTTATCAAACAGTTTGTCATTACCGTCATACAGACACATCACACGCCACAGACAGTATGGCCGACATTAACGTTTGAGTGAAAGCTAACAGCTCCACAATGGCAGCTAAGGACAGTTAGCTAACTAATGCTGCGGGAGCTACTTGCTCTAAATAATGGAGTAAAAGCAATGGGGTTACGTTCAACATCAGTTCGCAGTCATTAGCGGTACTATGTAAGTAGATAAAGTGAGAACAATGACAAAATATCACGCATTTAAAGTACTTTCTGATAAAAATCATGCTCTTACCAGCCTTGTGACGACGTTCCTTCTGCTGCTCATGCCGCGATAAAATGCGTCGTGAACTCCAGGGGCAGAGTTAAAACCAGATCCTGAACACCAGGGAATAAACTCCAAAATTCAACTCGGCCTGGGTGTACACCTTAACACAAACTGTAGTCAGAGAGAGAAGAATGAATATCATTAGTATGGGTTATGTTTTGGTTAGTGTTAGGCTTTCAGGCTTTTTTTAAGACAACAATGTGTGTGTGTGTGAGAGAGAGAGAGAGAGAGAGAGAGAGTTTGTCCTTTGATGCCTTTGATGTATCATCATTCTACAGCCTGATGTCACAGGCTGCAGTAAGTGGACACACAGCCAGAGACAAGTTCAGAAATCAAACAGGAGCAGAAACAGTTGGACTGGACAGGACTGTTTGTCTTTTAAACTTCAAATGTTCAAAAACATTCACATGCTTTTATGTAAATTGAAATCATTTGCGGTTGTTGCTTTGGATCCTCCTAAATGATGGAGCATAAAATCCACAGTCCATGTCCTGTAGAAGCCAAGTTAGTAACATAGATTAATGGGATATGAATGTGTACAGATGGAGAGGGAGAGGAGGAGAGAGGAAATCAGTGCATCATGGGAAGTCTTCCAGCAGTGTAGACCTATAGCAGCATAACTAGTGGCTCATTCAGGAAAGCCTTACTCAGCTCTGACTATAAGGTTCATCAAAAGGGAAAGTTTGAAGCCTCCTCTTAAACATGGAGAGGGCGTCTGCCTCCAAGACCCAAACTAGTAGATGGTTCCACAGTAGAGGAGCCTGATATCTGAGGGCTCTGCCTCCCATTCTCTCTATTGGAGACTTTAGGAACCACAAGTAAACCTGCATTCTGGGAACACAATGTTCCAGGGTAGTAGGGGATGGCTGCACTGCTGCTGTGGCCCAGCTTGGTAACACAGCCGGCCACTGCCAACTCTTAACATTCTCCTCTCCTTAGCTGTGTCTTCAGTAGCTAAACTTGTGTATCTATGGTGAAGATTAGAGAGAAAGCTCTGTTCTAAAACGTCTCTCTGTTTTCAGCTCTCAGGACTTTTGCAGCTTCTCCCTCAGTCTCTACAGTTTGGAGTTTAGTCTCACTTCTGTGCTCTTGTTTGTACTTTGGGATATCAGCCTTATGTCACTGTTTACTGATCAATTACAGCCATATCAGAGCTGTGTTATGTTACTGATAATGCAAACCAAACTTTTCCTGCTTAACTGGGAAAAAGTTGTAGGAATATTGATTGTAGTTATCAGTGAGTTGGCTTGCGCCGGCACTTACCTCCAGCTGCTGCTATATAACCCTGTTACTGTTTAAATTACATAATTTGAGCAAAAAAATTACACAGAGTTTTGTCTCTCTCCTCTCAACTAGGTCTTTTCTTCTCAACTACTGAGATATGTTTATACTGTTTATACTGTTGTGTATTGTTGATGGAACTGTGTGTTTATATTGTTTATGTTTATACTGTCTTTAATTATTTATCTTACTACTTTACTGTAACACTGTGGGCCTAGGGAGCACTGCAATTTCAAAACCTGTGTATGACCTGTACATATGGTTTTGACAATAAAGTTGACTTTGACTTTGAGTTTGAGTGTTAGTGACCATTCATATCATGACTTGATGTGTCTACAACCACCACAATGGAAAATCCTATTTGAATGGGTTTGTATTATACTTTTGTGTTTTACTTTTCCAGGTCCTTCAACTTCACATTTTAATATGAGGACTTCAAAAATCACAATGTTTAATTCAAAGAACACTGAAATATCACATTCAGTGTGCAGCTCACACTGTTGGTGGTTGGCGTCTTCAGACTCCCTGAAAGCTGACGTACAGTATTAGTTGAAGAAGGTAGTATTTTTATTTTGGATGAAACTTTATGGATCTTGTGTGTCTTGCCTTTGAATTACAATAAGGTGCAAAACATCCATAATATGATGTTATAATATATTATAAAGCTGCGTGATGAGAAACAAACTCAACAAACTCATGAAACACAAAATCCATCAACAGCCTCACATCTGTTGTTGTGGAAGAAAAATTCCTTCTCAGTGAAATAACATATTTTGAATGAAAACCACTTGGAGATCAAATTAAAGTGAAGTTCTGTGTTACACCCACCATCATGTCTCCTCTGTTACTGCATTTAAGCTCCTTAAGGGGAGAAGAAAAGTTCAAAGTCCACCTGTCACATTCAGACGGCAGCAGTGAGGATGAGAGCAGGAAGGAGAGGAGCAACAGACTGAGTCAACCTCAGCATTACTGTTTGTCATCTGTCAGTTTACTGCTTTCTAGAAAACCTCAGACACTCTCAGTGTTTCCTGTCTCATTTATTTCAAACAGAGCATCTGAAGAAAGAGGTGTTTTGTTAAACAGCTGTGTGACATTATTTCCCATCACTTTTCCTTTACTTTGTACTTTTAGCAAATAGTTTTTATGAGTCTTGAATGTAGAAATGTGAATGTTGCAGCAAGTTGAACACACAACTCTACACACATCAGCCTGCTCAGTTCTAACTCTGTCTTTAGCTGTTTACTCTGCTCTTTTTCTGCTGCACATACATGAACCAAAATATCAGCTGTGTTTGGAGATCCAACCACTTTGTTCTTGTGGTTTCACTCGTGTGATTAAAACAGTGTCTTTAGTGAAACCATCAGAGTCAAACCATGTCTGTGCTCTGGTGCTGCACTGTCTCTGTCCATGGTGCTGATCCACATCCAAAAGACGCCTGTTTACTGTCCACAGACCGATGTAAAGCTGAGGGACAAGTATGGCTCCATCTATCTGCAGCTCACTTCTGTAGATATTTATTTGATTGTACGATTGTCTCATTGTCTGATGATTGATTGTCTGATGTACGTCTCAACACAAAATGAGCCTCTGCAGCCTCAGTTAAGCTTTGGGATAAAAACAGTTCAATATAAACAGACTGACATTGACTGTAGCAGGTTGTTTTAAGATGAGATGCCTGATGGCAGGAGGAGTGGTGTCTCAGGATTGTCCATCCTGAGACAAACTGATGCAGAGTCATTGAGGACAGATGTGTAGGTTACAGATGTGTTTCCTGTTTCTCACCTTCGTTTCCTGATGCTGTTTTGTTGAACTCTTACTTTCTGTAGTTACATTGTTTCTTCATCTTCTCCCTCAACTATTTTGTCTTTGATCCAAGAATAAGCAAAGTGTTGTTTTCAATCCCAGCATCGTCAGAGACAGAGAGAAATGAACTGCCCCAAATGAAATCTGCTTTTATCACAGTGTAAACACTGGATCATCAGAGCTTTACAGACCAACTGTCACAACATGAGCTGAACATTTTCACACTTACATCCAAAATTTAGTTGAAGGCCAGAAATACTCTGGGTCAAAGCCAAATATTTAAAGAAACAAAGATTTACCTGTGACGTCTTAAACACAGTGACAAAGTTATATTTAGTGATTATTCCTGTGGATCCAGAGCCAGCATTTGCCTCTGAGACCTGAACTGAGCTCAGACCAAGTCTCTGTTGTGTGGATCATTCACCCTGCTACTTATTTGACTCTGTGAGTGATCATCAACTGCTGAGTGTCATTGTAATCACACAGGTACAGTAACTCAGCGTTCCACCCACTCTGTCATCCTCTAACAAGGACAGCTGAGAGGCTTCATGAAAGTCAACCCAGGAGGGGAAATAAAAAGAAAATATCCTCTGTTCAGGCATCAAACATTACGGAGGCTTCAGTATCTCCACATTTACAAGGTAACTGAAAAAAGATAAATGAAGAAATCATCCATTATCCTGCTTTGTACTTGTGCTGTCTGAGTTTTCTTCTCTGCTTTTAAATTCAATTCAATTCAATTCAATTCAATTTTATTTATATAGCGCCTTCCACAATCAAAATTGTCTCAAAGCGCTTTACAGAGACCCAGAGCCTGACCCCAGAGCAAGCACTTAAGGCGACAGTGGCAAGGAAAACTCCCTTTTAACAGGAAGAAACCTTGAGCAGAACCTGGCTCAGATGGGGGACCCTCCTGCCGATGGCCGGGCTGGGTGAAAGGAGGAAAAGGAGGAAGACAGGACAGCTAGGAATGGAGGAGAGGGGGAGAAAGACATGCAGCATAATACAGACAATGTGGGTCAGTATTTGTATTACAGTTAGTGAACAGTTATTTGATAATGTGTGCTCAGCAGATTAGAATTATGAAGCAGAGCACGGAGGCAAAAAGCTGTCATGACTGGTAATTATTTACATTGCAGTTTGCAAAGAATATTAATCAAATATTTATCTGTAGCAGAATGGAACATTAAAACATGTTAGAAATAGATCATTGTAAACAATAAACAGCAGCAGGTGGGTGGAGCCAGGACCATAGGACATGCAGCTCCGGAGCCAGAGGTACCTGCAGAAAGGTACAGAGAAAGAGAGACCAGAGAGAAACAAACACAGGACTACGGGACAGAGAGGACACAGAGTTAATGACATGTAATAAAGGCTAATAAATTTGAGAGTGGATCTGAGGAGAGAAAGAGAAAGAAGAAGAAGTGCGCAGTACATCAAGGGATGTCCCCCAGCAGCCTAGGCCTATAGCAGCATAACTAGGGGATGATTCAGTTGCCTGAGCCAGCCCTACTAAGGGCTATATCCTTAACTGTAACATTGTCTATAGAGATAATTGTGACTAACTATAAGTTTAATAAATAACTAGGACTGTAACTACAACTAATTATAAGCTTTATCAAATAAGAAGGTTTTAAGCTTCGTTTTAAAATTAGAGAGGGTGTCTGCTTCCCGAACCCAAACTGGCAGTTGGTTCCATAGGAGAGGGGCCTGATAGCTAAAGGCTCGGCCTCCCATTCTACTTTTAGAGATTTTGGGAACCATAAGCAAACCTGCATTCTGGGAACGAAGCAGTCTGTTAGGATGATATGGTACTATCAGCTCTTTGAGATATGAAGGAGCCTGGCCATTGAGGGCCTTATATGTAAGGAGAAGGATTTTAAAATCAATTCTGGATTTTACAGGAAGCCAATGAAGAGAAGTTAGTACAGGAGTAATATGATCTCTCTTGCTAATTCCAGTCAGTACTCTTGCTGCAGCATTTTGGATCAGCTGGATGCTCTTTAGAGAGTTAACTGGACATCCTGATAATAGGGAATTACAGTAGTCCAGCCTAGAAGTAACAAAAGCATGGACTAGTTTTTCAGCATCACTCTGCGACAGAATGTTCCTAATCTTACTGATATTGCGCAGGTGAAAGAAGGCGGTCCTAGAGACTTGTTTTATATGTGAGTTAAAGGATAGATCCTGATCAAAAATAACTCCAAGGTTCCTCACAGTCGTACTGGAGGCTAAATTAATGCCATCCAGAGTAACTATATGATTAGATAAACTGTTTCTGAGGTGTTTGGGACCAAACAAAATAACCTCAGTTTTGTCTGAATTCAGAAGAAGAAAGTTACAGGTCATCCAGGCCTTTATGTCTTTAAGACATGCCTGAAGTATGGCTAACTGATCTGTTTCGTCTGGTTTCATAGATAAATATAGCTGGGTATCATCCACATAACAATGGAAATTTATTCCATGCTTCCTGATAATATTGCCTAGGGGAAGCATGTATAAGGTGAACAGTATCGGTCCAAGCACAGAACCCTGTGGAACTCCATGACTTACTCTGGTATATATGGAGGGATCATCATTAACATGAACAAACTGGTATCTATCTGATAGATATGATTTAAACCAGCCTAGTGCTGTTCCTTTAATCCCAATAACATGTTCCAATCTTTCCAATAGGATATTATGATCAATGGTGTCAAATGCAGCACTAAGATCTAGCAGGACAAGTATAGAGACGAGTCCATTATCTGATGCTATAAGAAGGTCGTTGGTAACTTTCACCAGTGCTGTCTCTGTGCTATGATGAACTCTAAATCCTGACTGAAAAACTTCAAACAAACCGTTCCTATGTAGATGATCACACAACTGAGATGCAACAGCCTTTTCAAGAATTTTAGAAGTAAAGGGGAGATTGGATATAGGTCTGTAGTTTGCCAAAATGTCAGAGTCCAGAGAAGGCTTTTTAAGTAAAGGTTTGATAACTGCAACATTAAAAGCCTGTGGAACATATCCTGTAACCAACGAGAGATTTATTTGATCTAATATGTGAGTGCCAATCAAAGGCATCACCTCTTTAAGAAGTCTGGTCGGGATAGGATCCAAAAGACATGTTGATGATTTAGATTTAGAAACTATTGAAGTCAATTCAGCTAGATCTATGGGAGAGAAACAGTCTAATGGCAAATCAGGACTGGAAGATGTTTCTAAAGATGCTGTTCTGGACATACCTACATCATTAACAGTTGTAGGCAGGATGAGATGGATTCTGTCTCTAATGTCTACTATTTTGTTGCTAAAGAAGCTCATAAAGTCATTACTAGTGAGAGCTAGAGGGATGGATGGTACAACAGAGCTATGGCTCTTTGTCAGCCTGGCTACAGTGCTGAAAAGAAACCTGGGGTTGTTCTTGTTTTCCTCTATTAATGATGAGTAATAGGCAGTTCTTGCCTTACAGAGGGCTTTTTTATACATTATAAAGCTATCTTTCCAGGCTAGGCGGAATTCCTCTAAGTTAGTGGATAACCATTTCCTTTCCAGCTTTCGTGATATCTGCTTTAAAGTACGTATTTGTGAATTGTACCATGGAGCTAGCTTCCTCTGATTACTGACCTTCTTTTTCAAAGGGGCAACAGAGTCAAGGGTTGAACGCAATGAAGCAGCAGTATTATCAACTAGATAGTCTATATCTGCTGGAGTAACGTTTAGGCCATTGCCCTCTGTAAAACTGGCACATGGCAGCGGAGATAATAAAGATGGAATAGCTTCCTTATATTTAATAACAGCATTATCAGACAGAAATCTACAGTAGTTAATTTTTTTCTCAGATGCTGTGCAGTTCATTATTGTAAATTCAAATGTTACTAAAGAATGATCAGATAAAACAGGGTTCTGAGGGAATACTGTCAAATATTCAGCTTCTATGCCATAGGTTAGTACAAGATCAAGGGTGTGATTGAAACAGTGAGTTGGTTTGTTAACATTTTGCAAAAAGCCAATTGAGTCTAATACTGAATAGAAAGCAGTCTTAAGGCTGTCATTGTGGGTATCGACATGAATATTAAAGTCGCCCACTATAATTACTCTATCCGTACTAAGCACTAAATCAGATAAAAATTCAGTGAATTCAGACAAAAACTCAGAGTAAGCAGCAGGTGGACGATACACCACAGCAAATAGTACTGGTTTTTCTGTCTTCCAATTTGGATGTGAGAGGCTGAGGATAAGGCTTTCAAATGTACTATATTTCGGCTTAGGTCTAGGATTAATTAATAAACTTGAGTGGTAGATTGCTGCCACTCCTCCTCCTCGGCCTGTGCCTCGAGGAATGTGATCAAATCAAACAGAGTTCATCTGCACATGATTCAGTGGAGCTGTAATGAGCTTTGGGAAAAGGACACATCATCAGTCAGGTTTACCTGTTTACCAAAGGTGTTTCCCAAGTGAAAACACACAACATCTGCAGTTTGCATGATCCAGTTGAAAGTTATATACATTATGTTCATTACTGTATATTTGTTATACAATCATTACTAAAGTCTTGTGAGAGAGCCAATAAATCCAATGATCATATTTGTCATATCGATATTTAAGGTGTATTGATTGGTTCATAACGTCAACTCATGCATTGAGTAACATGCAAGAAAACATTCCACCTTAATAGTTGCCGGTAATTGTCAGTAGCCTTTGAGCAGCACAGTGAGTTCAATTATTTTTTCTACCTAGTTATTGTAACTGGTAATGATGAAAAGGCAGTGTAACATCCCTTCATTCATCATTCACTCTTCTGACTGTTTCATTTGTGATGCATTTGCACAGAAACATTACAAAGCCAGTCTATTAAACTTGTTCAGCTTGTGCTGCATCCACAGCTGCTGGAGATCAAACCTCACTGAGCTCCGTTTTCACTGCCTATCAGATGAACTTGACCTCTGCCTGCACTGTAACGTTTCCTCAGAGTGGATGTTTCCAATCAGTCCTCATTTGCTCGGCACAAGTAAATAATGAAATCATTCAAAACACAAACTACTTGTGTTCATTGGCTCATATTGTTTAACACCAGTCTAATTCCAACCTGCTACATCCATGGTATCATCTAATCCCACTTAGCCAGATGTTTGACTGCCTGTAATATTCTCAACATGATGAAACTACTCATAAAATCAATCTAACATTTGATCATGTCAATCTAACTCCATCAGTTTGGATTTTCCCACCAGAGGCAACAACACACTGGACCACTGAAAATCAGGAAAAGATGTGAGGCTTTCAAGTCCGGAGATAACTAAGAGTACAAGTGGGCCCGATACGACCTACGCAGGTCTATCAGAGATGCAAAAAGGGCACACTCCCAAAAACCTGAAAGCCTCTATCTGCAAAACAACACATGTAGCATGTGGCAGGGAATCTGGTCTGTCACAGGCTGCAAGAAGAACACCGACACCATGGAGGTCAGAGACGCCTCGCTACCTGACAACCTCAACCAACAACTTTTACTCTAGATTTGACAAGCTAAACACGGACACCCTCACAAAATCCCCCTGTGACGCTAAGGACACTGCTTTCACTGTGACACATGCACAGGTCTTAAAGGCTCTGAAGAAGGTGAACCCCCGAGGTCCAGACGGCATACCACCCAGAGGCCTGAAGGCCTGTGCTGAACAACTGGCAGGTGTGTACACAGACATTTTCAACATGTCCTTAAGACAAGCAGAAGTCCCACACATTTTCAAGTCCTCCACCATCATACCCGTCCCGCAAAAAAACAGATGCATCCTCCCCAAATGACTTCAAACCTGTGGCACTCACACCAGTAGCCATGAAAAGTCATTTTGGGAGGTGTAGGGGTGTAATGGGGGGCACACAATGCTCCAATGCCAACGCAAGTGTCCAACAGGAGGATTCACTGTAAAACATGAAAAATAGGGTGATACACTGTATACACTGTAAAAATGACAGATGAAGATGTCAACTGAACTTCACAGCTTCTTGTTTTAGTCAAATTTCAGCTGCTGGTTTTCACTCTCATCTTTTCTGAGTCTTATTTTTTAAGTTGACTTTAAAATTCATAGAATCGAGGCTCAAACTCTTCAGAGTAGTCAGGAGCTTTCTAACTCTGTGAACCTCTGAAGGACAGTTTGACAAGTTTCTATCTTTGGTTTTTCTCAGATCTTTCAGATAAACTGTGGCAGCATTTTAGTTTGAACTGAATCAGCTCAGTTGTCCCAAGATTCAGAGAAAGACAAAACACTGATGTTCACAATGATGCTTTTAATGTGAAAGGACAAGATCATGATTAGAATTTTAAAAAATAAAAGTCAGCAACATTTGTAGCCTATAATAATTGCAGCTTCCATCTTTAAAGGACTGGAAGAGGAAGAAGTTTACAAGGAATCATTTAGAAGAGTTTAACAAATAAACTGATTTAATACATGAATCTGAAAAGGTGTGTGTGAGTGAAAGAGACAGACATGTACAGACTGAACTATCTGTTCAACAGTGAGAGAGTTTCTCTAACACAGTGCTTCTCAATTATTTTCTTATGCGCCCTCTCCATAACACTGTATCCTTATTAACATTAAAGACAACAAAAAAGAAAGAAATATAGATCAACTTACAACAAAGAACATTGTTTTTTAGTTTGTAACAAAAAAGATTTAAAGTGCATCAATTTGCCTGAAATAAAAAAAAAAAAAATCCTTATTTAAACTATAAACCTTTTTTTGACTGACTGCCATTTGATACTGAAAAATAAAATTAAATAAAATCAATAAATAATAATAAATTCAAATTGATCTGCAACATTAACTCAGTAGAACAATATATAAAACACTTTAACCTACAAAACAAAAATGAATAAAACAATTTGTGCTGATTTTTTTTTTTTTTTATCAAAATGAGGAAGTCAGGATTAATGGCAACATTGAGCATGTTTTGCAGTGCACAGCTTTTCGAAGAGGGGTTTGAAGCATGATATTGCAATTCTCAGCTCCTGCTCAATGTTTAGCTGGGACCTGTACTTGGTCTTCAGTGCAGCAACAGCAGAGAAGCCAGTCTCACAAAGATATGATGTTGCAAAAGGAAGAAGAATGCCCATAGCCTTCTGCCCTAAGAGTGGATACTGCCTCTCTACATTCAGGTAGAATTCACTCAGTGTCTGTGATGTGAACCTCAGTCTCAATGTGGTGCCTTGAGGCCAGTGCTTCTCTATGTATAACACAGTGTGTCCACTCAGCATTATGTGAGGCCTTTTTGATGAGTGCCCAGAGTCCTTTTCTCATCCCTGCCATGGTCTGTGCACCATCACTGCAAACACCAATGCAGTTCTCCCACTTTAGCCCATTCTCAGTCAGGAAGCAGTCCAGCATTTTGAATAGCTATTCAGCTGTGGCTCTGTCTCTGACATATTAAAATAGTAGATTCTCACACAGGGAGTTTGTCATGTCAAAATGTACATAAGCAATAAACAGTCTTTGTTCCTGTCAGTTGCTTCATAGAATTGTAAGGCAAAAGGTTTGTCTTTGAGTTTATCTACCAGCTGTTCTTGGCAACAGTGTCATTGGACAGAGGGATAGTTTTTATTTTCGCAGCACTTGCGTCGTCCAGCATAACAGAGACCACGTCTAATGCTGCAGGCAGTATCAGCTCCTCCGGGTTTTTTTCACTGAGCAATTTGGTACACCATCTTATATGATGCTAACAGTGCTCGCTGGTTTACTGAATTAGCATTCACAAAGCGGGATGATTGTTGGCAATATTCGGCACGTTTTCGCTGAAAAAACTCAAGCGGGCAATCAGCGTGACTGGGGTGTAATGTCTTTAAGTGACGCCTTAATTTATTTGGCTTCATGCTGTCTGCTGCCAACATTTTAAGACACAAATACACCGGCCTTTCCTCGTCTCCCACTGTATTCACAGTGAAGCCAAGCGCTACATACGCTTCGTCATATTTCCTCGTCTTAGCTTTCAGGTGACTTTCGTTTGTCTCATTACCTCTGTCTCTCTCCGCATTTCTTTTCATCCCTTTTTCCATGGTGTCTCTTGAGGGTTTGTTCACTGCACTTCATATCGCCTACAGCATAGCTTTTATACTCCCTGTGCACACTCTGACAATGAGAGCGCCACTGCCACCTTCTGTAGTGGATGTGCAATTACACTTTATTCTAGTACCCAAAAAAAAAAGCATGTTCCCCAGGGTCACACGCGCCCCCCCGGCATCGCACCGCGCCCCACTATTTTCAAGGACAGCTCTAACAGGAGGAGACTCTCCCTGCTACACTCTACAGAGACACTGAGGAACCAGACTCCCAGAAACTAAACCCAGGATACAGAGGTTCAGTGAATGTGGTGTTGAAGGTGTAGATGTTGATGAGTGAGTCAGAGGAGACTCTGTAGAAGGACAGAGAGCCAGCAGGACAGTCCACATATACTGCTACTCTGTCAGAGACAGAGGAAGATGATGAAAAGGAGGAGGAGAAAGAGAGACGTGTCTTTCTGTTATTGTGCCAAAAAGAGTAACGACCATCAGAGCAGCTCAGACTCCAGGACTGATCGTTCTCTCCAAAAACAGAGTTTTCTGTGTCTCCTTTCCTTCTGATTCCTCTGTAACTCACTGATATATCAACCCTTCCTCTCCACTCGACCTCCCAGTAACAGCGACCAGTCAGACCATTACTACACAGCAGCTGAGGCCACTGGTCAAATCTGTCTGGATGATCAGGATATGACTGATCCTCCTCCACATGTGTCACCTTCCTGTTGTTGTCAGACAGTTTGAGGTTTCTGTTTACTGTGTTTGTGTCGATGGTGAGTTCACAGAAATCTGATGGAGAGAAGAAGACACAACACAGCTGCAGTTATTGATCTATCACCTGATCATTGATTGACACTTTGAAGATGGCTGAATGTGAGCTCCTTTGTTTTCAGGAATCATATGAAAACCACACTTACACTTCCTCAGACCTGATCTCAACCATTGGACTCCACCAGGCTCCACCCTGAAAGGAGGAGGAGGGTCAGACCAGCACGTTCTCTTTCAGCATGCAAACATGGACATTACATGGCTCTCATACACAGATGCTTTGATTATTCTGCTCATTCAGCAACTAGACAAAGGACCTGGAGTCCTTATCTTGGTGACATGGAGGAAAGAGACCTGATTTCATTTCCTCCTTGGTTTGAGACACTGGCAGATGAATGTCTCTGAGCAGTGTAGATGGTCTTATTATTGTTGGGATGTAATTATTAGTGTGTCAGCACTGAACATGTATCTAAAGCAGGGGTGGGCAAACTACGGCCCGCGGGCCACATCCGGCCCGTTGGTCTTTTTAATCCGGCCCGCCGAAGATTGGTAGAGAATTGCCCAAATCAAATCATATCATAATTATGACTGCATGCATTTGACCTTGTCCTGTAATGCCTGGTGTTCCACCAGATGGCGCAGTAGGCGCAGTGATACATTGACTTGATTTTGCGGAGCCCGGGCTACTCTCTGTTATTACTCTCCTACTGCTATGAAGCGATCTGCAACAATGAGTGGGCCAAAGAAAAGAAAAGTCGACAGTGAGTGTCGAGTGTTTAAAAAGGAATGGACAACTAAATACTTTTTCACCGAAGTCCGGTCAAAGGCGGTATGTCTTATTTGCCAAGAAACGGTTGCAGTTTTAAAGGAATCCACCAAGCATGCTAATTATGCTAACAACCAGTCGACGCAAGAACGGGCGGCTACCGCTCAGAGGTTGGCAGCTAGTTTGCAGGCTCAGCAAAACACTTTTATCCGACAAACTGCCATCCAAGAATCAAGCACGAAGGCAAGTTATTTGCTGACATTCAAATTAGCAAAGACTAGCAAGCCTTTTTCCGAAGGGGAGTTTCTCAAAGAGTGTATGGTAGAAACAGCAGGCATCTTGTGTCCTGAGAGCAAGAACAAATTTGAAAAAATTAGCTTATCACGCAGGACAGTGACTCGCCGTGTTGAGCTAATTGATGAAGACTTAGCTAGCAAGCTAAACAAAAAAGCGGAGTCATTTACATTATATTCCTTGGCACTGGACGAAAGTAATGACATAAAAGACACCGCTCAGCTTTTAATTTTCATCAGAGGGATTAATGACAATTTTGAGATAACGGAGGAGTTTTTGGCCATGGAATCCCTAAAGGGGAAAACGCGGGGAGAGGACTTGTATAACAGCGTGTCGGGGGTCATCAAGAGGCACAAGCTACCTTGGAGTACGCTCGCCAACATTACCACAGATGGATCGCCAAATCTGACAGGAAAAAACGTCGGGTTGCTCAAAAGAATGCAGGAGCGAGTGAAAGAGGACAACCCCGAGCAGGAGGTAATTTTCTTACACTGCATAATTCACCAGGAAGCACTGTGTAAATCCGTATTGCAGCTTGACCACGTAGTGAAGCCAGTTGTGAAACTCGTTAACTTTATTCGAGCCAGGGGTCTTCAACATCGTCAGTTTTTTAAGTTTCTTGAAGAAACTGACGCTGATCACCAGGACTTGCTTTACCACTCCAATGTCCGCTGGTTAAGTTTGGGGAAAGTTTGTCAACGAGTGTGGGAGCTCAAACAGGAGATTACCTCATTTTTGGAGCTACTTGAGAAAGCTGAGGATTTTCCTGAGCTGAGTGACACCGATTGGCTTTGTGATTTAGCTTTTGCTGTGGACATACTGACACACATGAACGAGCTGAACGTGAAGCTACAAGGGAAAGACCAGTTTGTGCATGAAATGTACACAAACGTCAGAGCCTTCAAAACCAAGCTAGCTTTATTCTCAAAGCAAATGTCAAACAAGTCATTTGCTCATTTCCCCACACTGGCTCAGCTGAAAGAGGCCCCTTGACGTGTGAAAAAATACGGGAAATCACTGGACGACCTGCATGCAGAATTCTGCCGTCGGTTCTCCAATTTTGGAAAAATTGACAAGTCACTTCAGCTGGTGTCATGTCCCTTCACACAAGACCCTGAAACGGCGCCACAGGAGTTGCAGTTGGAACTGATTGATCTCCAGTGTGACACCGTCTTAAAGGAGAGGTTCAGCTCTCTTAAACTGGATGAGTTTTATGCTTCATTAAGCGCAGCCAAATTTCCAAACATCCAGAAGATGGCACGGAGGATGCTGGTGTTGTTTGGCTCTACGTATGTGTGTGAACAGACTTTTAGTGTGATGAACACTAACAAAGCACCCCACAGATCCCAGTTGAGTGATGAACACCTCAGATCTGTTCTGAGAATTGCCACAACAAAACTAACACCAGACTTTGATGCACTGGCAAAAAAGGGTGATCAACAACACTGTTCCCACTAAAAGTGAATGTAAGCATTAACACTGTAATGCCTTTTCTGTGTTTAAGTTTGATATGAATGCATCTGGTGCTGGCCCAGCCCGTCTGTCAAATTTTAAAAGTCAATGTGGCCCCTGAGCCAAAAAGTTTGCCCACCCCTGATCTAAAGTCTTTGGGGTTGTTGTGGTGAAAGCACTCTGAGTGCTCAAAGTGCTGTTGGTTCACTTCTGTAGAGATCTGTCATCAGCTGTGACACACTAAATGTTTCCAGCTCTTCCTCCTCTATCACACACTGTCTGTGGCTGCAGCAGGTCTCTCCATACCTGAGGGTGTCAAGTCTCCAGTGTGGATCCTCCAGTCCAGCAGACAGCAGCTTCACTCCTGAGTCTCCTGGATGATTGTAGCTCAGGTCCAGCTCTCTCACATGGGAGGGGTTGGAGCTCAGAGCTGAGGCCAGAGAAGCACATCCTTCCTCTGTGATCAGACATCCTGACAGCCTGCAGAAACACACAACATCACACAGCAACCGAACCCTCTGTCAACACCTGCTGGTCTGTTTTGTTGTTCTTTATTGTTCATATTTTTGTTCTCGGTTCTGGTCCATTTTGGTCCAGATTCAATGTATTTAAGGCAAATTCCTTGAACAGTATCTGTAGGATTTTTAAAAAATCAATAACTGAAGCAAAAACAAGAGAAATAATAATTGTCTGAGTCTGGAAAGTTCTGCTGAACTCAACAGAACTCAAATTTACGTTGTACAATCCTACACAAGTTGGCTGTTTTTCCACTGATCAGATATGAGCAAATCTAGCTAAACAGGTTGATGGATCCTGACCTGAGGGTCTCCAGGGTACAGTGTGGACTCTTCAGTCCAGCGGACAGAAACTTCACTCCTGGATCCTGCAGGTCATTGTTACTCAGGTCCAGGTGTCTCAGACTAGAGGACTGGGAGCTGAGAACTGAGGACAGAGCTTCACAGCTTCTCTCTGAGAGGTTACAGCTGCTCAGTCTGAAGAGGTTACAATGAAGAAAAAGTCAAATAACATTTGTGTTGAAAGGACAATCAAAGGAACAAAACTCTGTTTGCTCTGCAGCTCACAGCAAACTAACAGACCTGCATTTGAAAACTGGGCCAAACATCAAACACAGATTTGTTCAGTGAAGCAGAAATATCAGTTCTTTATCCACCTGCTAACCAATGAGGAGTTTCTACATTGATGATCATCTTTAAAATTAAATATGATACAAGCAGTAATAAACAGACATGTACAGTCAAGGCCATACGTATTTGGACAGTTAGACATGTTTTGTTCTTTGGGGTCTCAGCACATTCACTTTAAAATAATAATAATGGATACTACAGTCAATACCTGCAAAGGATTTTACACTAAATATTAAATCTTCATGTGTATTTGTCCAGTTACTTTTGAACCACTAAAGGGGCTGAATCTCCCACACAGTTCTTTCTATACTGACGTCAACCTGCTCAAATTAAAGCTGAGACTTGGCTCTTTAATGTAAGATCCATTATTTTAATTCAGATTCAATGTGCTGAAGCTCAGAGCCTGAAGAACAGTAACTGTCCAAATACTTCAGGTCTTGACTGTAACTGTGTTAATGTTGGTACCTGATTTGATTTAGTTTGAATCCTCTGATTAAATTGTTTAGTAGTTGTAAGTACAGGGCAGCTGTGTCTCAGCAGGTGGAGAGGTTTGTCCATTAATCACAGCTCTCCTCCTGTCAACATCTCACCTCACACATGCAATCTCCGGACACAAACATGGATGGCAAAAGAAAATAATAATAATAAAAGAACGAGGACCAGAGCAAAAACAGTGACTTTGGTCCTCTTAGTGCAGTTAAGGTAAGGAGTAAAAGAGAGAACTAATAAATAAAAAAAACTAACAAGAGCTATGAAAGAAGAAAAAGCTCAATGGTAAGCAGGAGATGCTGTAACTTGTGGCCACTTGTGGGCAGCGCAAGCTTCTCTAATTTCTTCATCTAAACCATCAACCTGTCTTTTAGACCTGATCCCCACCAGGCCCTTCAAGGAATTTTACCCCTACTCAGCACCTCTCTACTGGATGATAAATTCCTCCTTACTAACAGGCCATGTACCACAGTCCTGTAAAGTAGATGTAATTAAACCGCTTCTTAAAAAGCCTACTCTTGATGCAGGCTACTGCTACAGGCTTGATGCAACTACAGGCTTATATCTAACGTTCCCTTTCTCTCTAAGATCCTTGAGAAAGCAGTTGCCAATCAGCTGTGTGACTTTCTACACAACAATAATTTATCTGAGGATTTTCAGTGAGGATTGAGAGTGAATCATAGCACAGAGACAGCATTAGTGAAAGTTACAAATGACCATCAGAGAAAGGACTAGTCTATGTGCTTGTCTTATTAGATCTTAGTGCTGCATTTGATACCATTGACCATCATATCCTACTGCAGAGACTGGAACATTTAATTGGCATCAAAGGACCCACACTAAGCTGGTTTAGGTCTTACCCTATCAGATCGATTTCAGTTTGTACATGTCAACAATGTGTCCTCCATGTACACAAAAGTTAGGCATGGAGTTCCACAAGGTTCAGTGCTTGGACCAATTCTTTTTACTTTATATATGCTTCCCTTAGGCAACATTAAAGGAAGCACTCCATAAACTTTCACTGTTATGTGGATGATACCCAGTTGTACTTGTCAGTAAAGCCAGAGGAAATCAATGCGTTAACTAAACTTCAGACATGTCTTAAGGGAGTAAAAATCTGGATGACTAGTAATTTTCTGCTTTTGAACTCAAAGTCTGACTGATGATATTGTTCTGGCCTCCAGCGCCACTGTAAAGTTACTTTCGATGAAGACTTGTCCTTTAACTCCCACATCAAGAAACTTCACGGGCTGTTTTTTCACCTTTGTAATATCAGGCACATCCTGTCTCATGATGCAGAAAAAGTATGTGTTTGTTACTTTTAGGCTGGACTATTGCAATTCCTTATTATCAGGCTGCCCCAACAAATCTCTAAAGACTCTCCAGCTGATTCAAAATGCTGCAGCATGAGTACTGACAGGAACCAGGAAACCAGATCACATTACTCCTATTGGAGTATTGGCTTCTCAGCATTGGCTCCCCTGTAAAATCCAGAATTCAAAATTCTGCTCCTTACCTACAAAGCCCTCAATGGTCACACACCATCTTATTTCAAGGAGCCCATAGTACCTTACCTCCTGCCCCCCTCCCCTCCTTCTTTCTCTCTCTCTCTTTCTTGCAACCCAACTGCTCGAGGCAGACGGCTGCCCACAATGAGTCGGGCTCTGTTCAAGGTTTCTACCTGCTAAAAGGGTTTTGTCTTGCCACCGCCACCAAGTGCTCTTGGGGGAAATGTTGGGTCTGTAGATAATATTCTACAGTACAGAGACCTGCTAAAGACCTGCTATACAGTACCAGTCAAAAGTTTGGACACATCTTCTCATTCAGTGGTTTTTCTTTATTACTTTCTACATTGTAGATTCATACTGAAGACATCAAAACTATAAAGGAACATATGGAATTATGTAGTTAACAACAAAGTTAAATCAACCAGAATATGTTTTATATTTTAGATTCATTGAAGCAGCCACCTTTTGCTCTGATGACATCGTTGCACATTCTTGGCATTCTCTCAGTCAGTGTGTTTGAGACCATCAGTTGTAGGGTTGGTACACAGTTAACAGCCCTATTTGACTACTGTTATAATCCAGGTTGGAAGATGTGAGGGTGCTTTGCTGGTGACACTGTTAGTGATTTATTCAAAATTCAAGGCATACTTAACTAGCATGGCTACCACAGCATTCTGCAGTGACATGCTATCCCATCTGGTTAGTGCTTAGTTGGACCATCATTTGTTTTTCAACAGAACAATGACCCCAAACACACCTCCAGGCTATACAGTTGGAGACAAAAGCACCCCTGTCAGTTTGACATGTTTTGCATAAAGCAAGGGTTTAATGCAATTTTTTTATTGAAGAAAACTAAATGAACATTTCAAAACAATGATTTGATCAACAAACAACAAGAAATTATTTTGCAGTCTGACAGAAATTTTACAAAAATGTAATTGGTCGGTGACAAAAGTATTGGCACCTTTTATATTTTGTTAACAAGACTGAATCATGCAGACAGGTGTGAAAGGGTTGTTAAGTGTTGACACACCTGTCGGTAGTTGTTAGATGGCTTTATCCAGAGATAAAAAGGGGGACAGCCAAGTTTTATTCAACTTGCACTTGCCCACTAGCCAAGCATCATGGTGAAGTCTAAAGAAGTCAGTTTGCAAGTTAGAAAGTGCATTGTAACTGACCACCAGAAAGGGAACAGCTACAAGAAAATTGCAGAAAAGTTTGAAATGCCTAAGTCAACAGTGAGAGGAATTATCAAGAAGTTCAACCTGACTGCTACAGTTGAAAACAGGCCTAGATGTGGACATCCAAGAAAGATTGAGAACAGAAGTGCTAGAAAAGTTGTGCGAGAGGTCAGAAAGAACCATGGTCTTACAGCCAAGGATATCAGGAAAAACTTGGAAACATCTGGAACATTTGTACACACAAGAACTGTACAGAGAACACTAAGCAGAAATGGGTACAGAGGATGTCGATCCATCAAAAAGCCTTACCTGAGAGCTGTCCACAAGAAGATGCGACTGGAGTATGCTAAGAAGTATGTAAGTGAATCTGACAGCTTCTTCTCAAAAGTACTGTGGTCAGATGAGTCAAAAATAGAGTTTTTCCGAATTAACAGCCCTCGCTATGTTTGGACACAGCCAGGACAAGCCTTGGACGAAAAGCATCTGGTGCCTACTGTAAAGTACAATGGCGGTTCCATCATGGTTTGGGCATGCTTCAGTAGTGCAGGCACAGGGACTCTTCACATCATAGAAGGAATGATGGATGCCACCATGTATCAAGAAATATTTTGTGATCTAATGCTCCCATCAGCAAGGCAGCTACTGGGTCGACGTTTCTACTTTAAGCATGACAACGATCCAAAGCACACAGCAAAATCAACAACAGAATTTTTGAAGGAAAAGAAGATTTCTGTTCTACAGTGGCCATCCCAGTGCCCAGATCTCGACCCAATTGAGATGTTATGGGCAGATCTGAAAGTTGCAGTTGCTTCAAGAAAGCCTTCCAGTCTGACTGAACTGAAGACCATCTGCCAGCAAGAATGGACCAAAATATCTGTGCAGAGGTGTCAGCAGTTGATATCAAGCTACAAGAACAGATTACAAGCAGTTGTAAAGGCCAAAGGCGGACATACAAAGCACTAACTGCTAAGTGCCAATACTTTTGTCACCAACCAATTATGTTTTTGTAAAATTTCTGTCAGACTGCAAAATAATTTCTTGCTATTTGTTGATCACATCATTGTTTTGAAATGTTCATTGAGTTTGCTTCAATAAAAAATTGCATTAAGCCCTTGCTTTATGCAAAACATGTCAAACTGACAGGGGTGCCAATACTTTTGTCTCCAACTGTATAAGGGCCAAGAAGAAGAGTGATGAAGCGCTGCGTCAGATGACCTGGCCTCCACAATCACCTGACCTAAACCCAGTTGAGATGGATGGAATGAGTTGGACTGCAGAATGAAGGCAAACAGCCAAAAAGTGCTCAGCGCCTCGGGAAACTCCTTCAAGACTGTTGGAAAACCATTCCAGGTGACTACCTCATGAAGTTGATTGAGAGAATGCCAAGGATGTGCAAAGCTGTCAAAGGTGGCCACTTGGCAGAATCTAAAATATGTCTTCCGGTTGGTTTAACACTTTTTTGCCATGTCTTCATCTACCGCTTATCTGGGTCGAGGCCCAGGTCATGGGGGCAACTCCCACCCAGTCCACAATGCACCGAAGTCCTACAGCACCTCCCACAGGTGGTGAGTCCGTGGGAGGTGGTGCCGTCCGGAGTGCGGCTCAAACCCACGACCCCAACCATGCGGAACACTTTTTTGTTAACTACTACATAATTCCATATGTGTTCCTTCCTAGTTTTGATGTCTTCAGTATGAATCTACAATGTAGAAAATAATAAAAATAAAGAAAAAAACACTGAATGAGAAGGTGTGTCCAAACTTTGACTGGTATTGTATATGGGAAGTGGTTTGAGATAACTTCTGTTATGATTCGATGTAATATAAATAAACTTGAACTGAACTGAAATTAACACTGACATTTAATCATATAAACCTCATTATAACAAAGCATAAGTGATCTTGTGTATATCAGCCAAAATTCATAATGTGAGCTCAAAAGAATATGAAACTGGAAAAAAAAACAAAATAGGCTGAAAAACTCAAAGATTTTATAAACTGTTAAAATCATTAGATATGGGCCTCTCTAAAGTCAGCACTCATGGACTCAAGAAATATCTGCAGTCATTCCAAACAAACTGGAACTTGATCTGACCTGAGAGTCTCCAGGGTACAGTGTGGACTCTTCAGTCCAGCAGACAGAAGCTTCACCCCTGAATCCTGCAGCTTGTTGTTACTCAGGTCCAGGTCCCTCAGACGAGAGCACTGGGAGCTGAGAACTGAGGACAGAGCTTCACAGCTTCTCTCTGAGAGGTTACAGCTGCTCAGTCTGAAGAGGAAACAATGAAGGAAAAGTCAACATTTGTGTTGAAAGGACATTCAAAGGAACAAAACTTTCAGTTTGCTCATGTCTCAACAAGTTGGAGACATGACAGTTAAATATGACACAATCAGTAATAAACAGATATGTACAGTCAAGGCCGTAAGTATTTGGACAGTTAGATATGTTATATTCATTGGGCTCTAAGCACATTAAAATATAATAATGGATACTACAGTGAATGACTGCAACGGATTTTGCAACCATTTACCAGTTTCTAGGTTTAGTCTGTTAAATTTGAGTCTTGATTTTTGAGTCTGAGGATTTTGAAGCTTAAGCTGTCTGTCACTGCTGTGTTCAGTTACCATGGCTACAGCTGTTTACTTGTTGACTCACACACTGACCATGTGACTTTGCTCTGCAGTTAAAAAACAGACTCACTCTCCTCCGTAAATCCACTTCTCATTATAAACTCTGAACCGCTCCTTCAGCGTAAATTGGACATCCTAAGCCAGCACGGAATCCTAGCGGAGACTACGCCGGCAGCCATCCAAGGTAGGAGAAGGTGAAAGCGCTGCGAGCGTAAACAAAAGAGGGGGAAGAGAGCCGGGACACACGCTAGGCTAAAGGCTAACCCCATCAGACCAGCAGTGCCATCGCTCCTTCTCTCCAACGTTCGCTCCCTTGACAACAAGCTAGACGAGCTTCGTTTGCTGAGGACAACCCGCAGGGAGTGGAGAGACTGTTGTGTGCTTGCGTTCATGGAGACGTGGCTCCAGGACAACGTTCCAGACGCGGCCATACAGCTGGAGGGGACGACACTGTTCCGGGCGGACAGAGACACGGCGAGCTCTGGTAAGAGCTGAGGTGGAGGCCTGTGCATCTACATCAACAGAGACTGGTGTATCAATGCCACGTTAGCCACCAAACACTGCTCTCAGTTGGCTCAGTTCCTCATCGTGAAATGCCGGTCATTCTATCTGCCGAGGGAATTCACCAACATGATCGTAGCGGTTGTTTACATTCCCCCCGGCGCTAACGCTAATGCTAACGCTAACGATGCACTCGGAGGGCTGCATGACGCCATCAGTGAGCTGTTGACAAAACACCTGGACAGCTTCGTAGTGATCGCAGGGGATTTCAATCACACCAACTTAAAGACTGTGCTCTCCAAGTTCAAACAATGTGTGGACTTTAAAACCAGAGGAGAGAACATGTTGGACTTGGTGTACACGAACTCTCCCGACGCATATAGAGCAATAGAGGAATATGCAGAGGTGGTAACCTGCAACATTGCAAAGTGTACAGAGGATGTCATGGTAGCCAAGACCTTCAGGGCACGTGGCAACCAGAAACCGTGGATGACAACTGAGGTGGGGCGGGGGACAAGTCTGGACTCTGCTCTGCCAGGACTGCACTATCCAAGGGGATCAAGGCTGCGAAACGCACATACGCAGAGAAAATCCAACGACACCTCTGTGACACAGGTAACACCAGACGAATGTGGCAGGGAGTCCAGGAGCTGACAGATTACAAGCCCAGACAGAGGGTCGAGGACGACGACGCCTCCCTTCCTGACAGGCTCAACAACTTCTTTGCACGCTTTGAGGAACCAAACCCGACAACCAGAAGGAGGGCTGACCCTCTACCAATTGTTGGGCCAGCTGATCCTGGATCCTGAAGAGGGTCAACCCACGGAAAGCAGCGGGCCCAGACAACATCCCGGGACGCGTGCTGAGGGACTGCGCTAGTGAGCTGGCCGAGGTCCTGACTGACATCTTTAACATCTCGCTCAGTCAGGCCACCGTTCCTACATGCTTTAAAACATCCACCATGGTACCAGTGGCAAAGAAACCAGTTGTCTCGTGCCTGAATGACTACCGCCCTGTCTCACTAACACCGATTGTGATGAGGTGCTTTGAACGACTCGTCAAACCACACATCACAGCCAGCCTCCCTGCATCATTTGACCCCCTCCAGTTTGCATACCATCCCAACCGTTCCACAGAGGATGCAATATCCACCACCCTGCACTCAGTCGTCACTCATTTGGACCACAAAAACACCTACGCCAGAATCCTGTACATTGATTTCAGCTCAGCGTTTAACACCATCATCCCACAGACACTAGTGGAGAAACTCCTCCTACTTGGCCTGAACACCGCCACATGTCTCTGGATCCAGGACTTCCTGACAGAGAAACCACAGTCTGTTCGGGTTGGAAAAAACATCTCCAAACCTATAACGCTGAGCACTGGTTCTCCCCAAGGGTGTGTACTCAGTCCACTACTGTTTACACTGCTGACACACGACTGTGCAGCTAGAAATGAGGGGAACCTGATCACAAAGTTTGCAGATGACACCACAGTGGTGGGACTCATCAGGGCAAACGATGAATCAATGTACAGGGAGGAAGTAGATCACCTGGTGGACTGGTGCAGACTGAATGACCTGGTGCTGAATGTGGATAAGACCAAGGAAATGATTATTGATTTCCGGCGGACTCAGCCTGAGCACGCTCCCCTCAGCATCAGGGGCCACCCCGTGGAGAGAGTAGAGAACATCAGATTCCTAGGAGTGCAGATCTCACAGGACCTGTGCTGGAAGACAAACACCTCAGTGATAACAAAGCGGGCCCAGCAGAGACTGCACTTCCTGAGGAGGCTGAAAAAAGCCACTCTCCCCACCTGCATCCTCAGGACCTTTTACAGAGGCGTGGTGGAGAACGTCCTGACATACTGCATGTCCACTTGGTACTCCAGCTGCAGTATGGCGGACAGGAAAGCCTTACAGAGAAGAGTCAGGGGGGCAGAAAAGATTATTGGTGTTTCTCTCCCCTCTGTCCAAGATCTCTTCCAGAGCCGCTGCAGGAGCAGGGCCCTGGGCATAGTTAAGGACTCCTCACACCCCCTCCACGGATTTTTTGAACAGCTACCTTCGGGCAAAAGATACCGGAGCATAAAAGGCAGACCCTCCAGACTCATCAACAGCTTGTGGTAGACAAGATGTTAGATTACTGAACAGCTGAATCACCACCAAAGACAGCTTAAATGGGTGTTTTACCTGGCGCTGGTCACTCTTACGCACAGCACTGGCACTTTATTGACAGTTGCTGCTATGGACATCACAATTTTTTTGCACAATGGGAGTCTTGCAATATGTTCGGGGGGGGAGGGGGATTTGAGTGGATTTGAGTGTGTTTGAGTGTGTTTATTTTCTTTCCTTCTCTAGTACTTATTTAGTATTTATTATTACTATTTTATCTTTCTATGTTGACCTTCACTCTCCTGGTCCCAGGAAACGCTGTCTCATTTTGTCCGCACTGCAGTTGTTGGTACAGCAAAGTGACAGCTTGATAGCATTAGCATTAGCATTAGCACAGCTACCTGTCCTCTCCACGTGGGGGGGGGACAAATTGCTCCTGGATGTTTTTTTTTTTTTTCAGAAGTGCAGACGGAACTAATGTTTTGACGTAAGAGCACCCCAGTCAGATTTTATGGATGTACAACAAATGTTGTATTCGTTGCCATGGTGGAACTTATTCGGCAAACTTTGGACAGTGGAGAAATCTCACTGGGGCAAAAAGGAAAACATACGATGTTTCCGAAACAACACAAACTCAGACTATGTAAACGATGATTCACCACCAAAATCCAAGATGAGAAAATATGACGATGCGTATCTCAGTCCTGTATTCACGGTGGATGTGGTAGGAGACCACATATGTGAAGCTGGATTAAAACAAAATAGAAAAACTCATGAGATTGAATGAACTGAGAAAATCATTAGATATGGGCCTCTCTAAAGTCAGCATTGATGCACTCAAGAAATATCTGCAGTCATTTCAAACAAACTGGAACTTGATCTGACCTGAGAATCTCCAGGTTACACTGTGGACTTTTCAGTCCAGCAGACAGAAGCTTCACCCCTGAATCCTGCAGCTTGTTGTTACTCAGGTCCAGGTCCCTCAGACTAGAGGACTGGGAGCTGAGAACTGAGGACAGAGCTTCACAGCTTCTCTCTGAGAGGTTACAGCTGCTCAGTCTGAAGAGGAAACAATGAAGAAAAAGTCAAATAACATTTGTGCTGAAAGGACAATGAAAGGAACAAAACTCTCAGTTTGCTCTGCAGCTCACAGCAAACTAACAGACCTGCATTTGAAAACTGGGCCAAACATCAAACGCAGATTTGTTCAGTGAAGCAGAAATAGCAGCTCTTTATCCAAGTGCTAACCAATGAGGAGTTTCTACATTGATGATGATCTTTTGTTTTATTCTCAACAAGTTGGAGACATGACAGTTAAATATGACACAATCAATAAGTATTTTTCAATTCAATTCAATTTTATTTTATTTATATAGCTTCTTCCACAATCAAAATTGTCTCAAAACGCTTTACAGAGACCCAGAGTCTGACCCCAGAGCAAGCAAGAAAGAAAAAAAGAAAAAACTCCTTTTTAACAGGAAGAAACCTTGAGCAGAACCTGGCTCATATGGGGGACCCTCCTGCTGGTGGCCGGGCTGGGTGAAAGGAGGAAAAGGAAGGAAGATAGGACAGCTGGGAATGGAGGACAGGGACATGCAGCGTATAAAACATGACACAAACAGGGTTGGCAGTGGACAATGTTAGAGGGCCATCATTCAGGTTACAGAACAGTTAGTGGACACTGTGTGCTCAGCAGATTACAGTTATGATAGGAAACAGAGCACAGAAGCAAAACGCTGTGATGATTGTTAATTATATTGAACATAGTAATGTGTTAGAAATGGATCATTGTAGACAATAAACAGCAGCAGGTGGGTGGAGCCAGGACCACAGACAGAGAACATGCAGCCCCGGAGCCAGAGATACCTGCAGAAAGGTACAGAGAAAGAGAGACCAGAGAGAAACAAGCACAGGACTACAGGAGAGAGAGGACACAGAGTTAATGACATGTAATAAAGGCTAATAAATGTGAGAGTGGGTCTGAGGAGAGAAAAAGAGAAGAGGTGTGCAGAGGATCATGGGAAGTCTCCCAGCAGGCCTAAAGCAGCACAACTAAGGGATGGTTCAGTTGCCTGAGCCAGCCCTACTATGGGCTTTATCCTTAACTGTAACTATAGAAATAATTGTGACTAACTATAGGTTTAGTCATAATAACTAAAACTGTAACTACAACTAATTATAAGCTTTGTCAAACAAAAAGGTTTTAAACATAATTTTAAAATTAGAATGGATATAACAGGATATGTTCCACATAATATGTGGAACATATTCAGCCTGGCTACAGTGCTGAAAAGAAATCTAGGGTTGTTCTTGTTTTCCTGTATTAATGATGAGTAATAGGCAGTTCTTGCCTTACGAAGGGCTTTTTTATACGTTATGAAGCTGTCTTTCCAGGCTAGGCAGAATTCCTCTAAATTAGTGGATAGCTACTTCCTTTACAGCTTTTCATGACATGCTTTTAACATGGAGCTAGCTTCCTTCTTCCTTCTTTTTCAGAGGGGCAACAGAGTCAAGGGTTGTACGTATTGAAGCAGCAGTACTATTAACTAGATAATCTATATCTGCTGGAGTAAAGTTTAGGTCACTGTCCTCTGTAAAACTGGCACATGGCAACGGAGATAATAAAGATGGAATAGCTTCCTTATATTTGGTAACAGCATAATTAGACAAATATCTACAGTAGTTAATTTTTTTCCCAGATGCTGTGCAGTTCATTATTGTAAATTCAAATGTTACTAAAGAATGATCAGATAAAACAGGGTTCTGAGGGAATACTGTGAAATATTCAGCTTCTATGCCATAAGTCAGTACAAGATCAAGGGTGTGATTGAAACAGTGAGTTGGTTTGTTAACATTTTTGAAAGAAGCCAATTGAGTCTAATACTGAATAGAATGCAGTCTTAAGGCTATCATTGTCAAAAAAAATAATAAAAATTATGTGAATTCAGACAAAAACTCTGAGTTAGCAGCAAGTGGACGATACACCACAGTCAATAGGACTGGTTTTTCTGTCTTCCAGTTTGGATGTGAGAGGCTCAGGTTAAGGCTTTCAAATGTGCTATAACTAGGCTTAGGTCTGGTATTTATTAATAAACTAAAATAAATCTGCTGATCCATTATCAAATCATTTACTAACAGAGATTTAGACAAGAGAGATCTAATGTTTAATAGCCCACATCTAATTGTGGTGTTTTTAGGTTCAGGCAATTTGATAGTATACATTTTTTGAGGTTTTTATTCATAACACCTCTTTCCTTTTTTGGTTTATACACCTTTTGTTGATGGGGAGCAGACACAGTTTCTCTATAGGATAAAGGGAATTGTTGGAATGGTAGGAATCATGGGAGGGTGAGAAAAGTACGGAGCCCGACATTCTTTTGGCATAGTTACACACTGAATCCACGTTAATTTTAGTGACCTCCAATTGGAGTAATCGGGTGTTATTACGTGAATAACAATGTTACCAAATCTACCTTTATCCTTAGCCAGCATTTTTAAATATGATTCGTCGGCAGCTCTGGCCCCAGGAATGCATTTAATTATGGTTGCTGGAGTCTCTAACTTCACATTGCACAAAATGGAGCTGCCAATAACCAGAGTTTTTTCCTCAGCGGGTTTGTCGCTGATTGAGGAAAATCTGTGTGAAATGTGAAGCGGTTGATGATGAACCATGGGCCGTTGTTTCAAGCTATGTTTCCTTTGGACTGCCACCCAGCCGCCCTGGCTTCCTGGCTGCTCGGGAGCGGCTGTGGAACGGCTAACAGGAGCTACAGTAGGACGGCTAGCTGATGCTACACTAGGCTGGTCCGCACCAACTACAGGGGACTGACCAGCTAGCAAAGTTATGGGGTGGTTTTCTATGGTGCAGAGCCAAGCCTCAAAAATGCTACATTTATTACACATACCACTATCGCTAAAGGAGGCAGAGGAGTAAGTATGTGAATCCCAAATTACAGATGGACTTAATGGAAAACTTTGGAAAATAATCAGCAGCAAAGTCACACAAATACTTATTAACATACAATTTAACACTACTACTACTTATAATAATTACATTAATACATTACATTAATTAATACATTTTATTTGTTGGTGTCTTTCCAAACACCCAGCGGAACTGAAGGAATAATTCTTATTCTGAGATAAGAAAAAGTCACAATATGGAACAACTATTTCAAATCTCATTCATTTGTTCATTCATTCATTCATTCATTCAAGATGAATGGATTCAAGTTCTGGATGAAGATAAACCAGGTTCAGTTGTGAATTAAAGATATAAGATTTACAGCAGTAACAGACAGTGAACTGACCTCAGAGTTTCCAGTCTACAGTGTGGACTCTCCAGAAAACCACACAGCAGCTTCACTCCTGAATCCTGCAGGTAGTTGTCACTCAGCTCCAGGTGTCTCAGATGGGAGAGGTTGGGCTTCAGAGCTGAGGCCAGAGAAGCACAGCTGATCTCTGACAAACTGCAGGAACTCAATCTGAATAAAGAATAAATCATGTGGATAAAAATAATTTCTAATCCAATCAGATATGTCCTAATCAATGAGCTTTCACTAACATGAGTAGAGGAACTTTGTCCTTCTCTTATTGTGGATCATCATAATGTCAGCCTTCTACACACATCATCCAAATATCACCACAACATATTATACAACTATTCATGTCAACACAGATTCATAACATGCTGCTGACCTCAGTCAAGTCTGGAATTAGAAGATAAAGATCAAATCAGACATGTTGGACTCAAATCCTCTTAATCATTGAAGTTTTTACATGACCTTCTTCTTCCTGAACTTTGTGTAATTAAACAACATTAAAGGACAAATTCACATTTCTTGACTTCAACCAACAGTCACACGTTGATTTAAAGAGTCTTTGATGGCAGTCATCCTTCCTGTGGTCCACACAGACTGAAGTGGTCTCCTCCTAACACAGCTACACTGTAAGAAATGACTTCATGAGTTCAGCTGTAGCTGAATGAAGCTTCAGCAGACTGACTCAGACAAATGTGTAGAAGAATAATGAATTCTCCCATTGTGCTCTGATAAATTTAGACCTCTGTTCTTGGCTGAAGGTGTGTGTTTCCTGATTCTACTCTCATCTACAGCAGGAGAGAAATAGAATAGAATAGGATTCCAATCAAACCTTCCAAGACATAATAAAATAACTTAATAAATATAAAGATAAAGATAAAAATATAAAAATATAAAGAAAAAAATATATATATAAATAATTAAGGCCTTAAAATCATAATCTAACACACATAATTGTATAAGCATAATTGTATAAAAACAGGAAGACACAATAAATATAACCCATGCATAAATTCAAGACCGTTCCTGATTTTTTTTTTGTGGGCTGAATTAATAGTTCTTATTGCCCAAGGAAAAAATTGTTCTTCAGGCGATTTGTCCTGGCCTTGATGCTTCGTGTACGTTTTCCTGAGGGTAGCAGGCTGAATAGCTGGTGGGCAGGATGGTGAGGGTCTCTGAGGATTCTCTCAGCTCTGGAGAGACAGCGAGAGCTGGAGATCTCCTCAAGGGACGGCAGTGGGCAGCCTATGATTTTCTGCGGGCCTGATGACCCTCTGCAGCTTCTTCTTGTCACCAGCAGAGCAGCTAGAATACCACACAGTGATGCCATACACCAACACTGCCTCGACTGTTGTGTGATAGAAGGACACCAGCAGCTTTTGCACCAGATTGCATTTCCGGAGCAGTCTCAGGAAGTGCAAACACTGCTGGGCCTTCTTTACCAGGGTGTTGGCTGACCAGGAGGGGTCCTCAGAGATGTAGGTCCCCAGGAACGTGAAGGTTCGGACCCTCTCCACCTGGGTACCATTTATATAGAGAGGAGATGGTTCAATCCTCTTCCTCCGGAAATCTATCACCATCTCCTTGGTTTTTGATGTGTTGAGCAACAAGTTATTTCTGTCAAACCATTTAACCAGTCTCTGTATGTCATCTCTGTAACATGACTTGTCTCCTCCTGAGATAAGCCCAACAACTGTGTCATCCCCAAATTTAATGATGGTGTTTGAGGAGTGAGTGGCTATGCAGTCAAGGGTGTACAGGGTATACAGGAGAGAGGAGTGTGAGTGTGGAGGAACAGTAAGGGCCATGTCTTGTTTTTTCCGGGCGATCTGTTAAAAAGTCCTTAATCCAGGCACAGGTGGAGGAAGGGAAGTCCAGGGCATGCAATTTGTCTACCCGTATCTGTGGGACTATTGCGTTAAAAGCAGAACTGTAGTCAACAATGAGCATTCTGACATAGCTCCCCGGCTGCTCAAGGTGGGACAGGGCGGTATGGAGGGCAATGCTGACGGCATCGCTTGTTGACCTGTTTGCTCTGTATGCGAACCGATGGTGGTCAAAAGAGAGTGGGAGGAGGCATCAACCCCTCCTGGGGTCAAAAATGTTCCAGTTGGTGCGTGCAAAACAGTCTTGTAGCTCAGCCAGAGCTCCCTGTGGCCAGGTTTTGATGGACTTGGTGGTGGGCCCGGTCTTCCTCCGAAAAGGGGTGTATACAGGAAAGAGCAGCAGTGATGTGTGATCTGATAGTCCCAGATGTGGGAAGTTCTGTATGCTTGCTTTATGTTGGAATAAACACGGTCCAGTATATTGTTCCCTCTGGAGGCACATTGTACATACTGTACAAATTTGGGAAACACAGTTTTTAAGCAAGCCCGATTGAAGTCACTTGCAACAATAAACACTCCTTCGGGATGAGCTCTTTGATGTTTGTTTATAATGTCCTGGAGAGGTGCGAGAGAACTGCTAACATTGGCATCAGGTGGAATATAAACAGCAATAATGATGACAACTGATAGCTCTCTGGGCAGGTAGAATGGCCTGCACATCACGGACATATATTCCAAGTCCGGGGAGCAATAAGAGTTCAGGATCTTACTGTTTGTGCATCAGTGGTTGTGAACGTAGACACACAGACCTCCTCCTCTGCTCTTGCCGGACTTTGCATCTCTGTCGGCACAGTGAACGGAGCGGTCCGCTAGCTATACCGCAGTGTCTGGGATCCACGGACACAGCCACGTCTCTGTCACGACGAGGACACAGCAGTTGCGTACGTAGGAGCTCCTGGCGGCGAGCAGCTCCCTTTCGTCGATCTTGTTCGTAATAGATCTGCCGTTGGTGAGAAACAAGCTTGGGAGCGGTGGTTTGTGTGGTTTCTTTCTTAGCCTAGCTTGAGAAAACACCTGCTTCTGACTTGTGTCTTGCAGCATAAAAGGAAGAACCTCCAGGCTCATCAACAGCTTCCTACCACAAGCTGTTAGAGTACTGAACAGCCGAATCACAGACATATCCACTATTACTAACCCAGAGACAGCTTAAATGGGTGTTTTACCTGGCACTGGCCACTTTAATGCTTAGCACTGGCACTTTAACGACAGTCTGCTGCTGTGGACATTTACTGACAATCTTGCACTGGGCATCTTGCAGTATGTTTGGGGAGGTATGTGGGGAGTGGGGGGAAAGGGGTGAGGGTTGGGGTCTTAGGTGGAGGGTCAGGGGGAGGGAGGCTGTTTGCAGGGATTGAGTGTGTTTGTTTTTTTCTTTAGTATTCACCTAATATTAATTATTACGACTTTAACTTCTTTTAATTTTTTTTTAACTTCACTCTCCTGAACCCAGAAAACAGTCTCATTTTGTCTGCACTGCAGTTGTATGTACAGCAAAGTGACAATAAAGCCTGATTTGATTTGATTTAACACAAAATATGGAAAGACTTTAAAGGAGCAGTGTGGAGGATTTAGGGGGATCTATTGGCAGAAATGGAAGATAATATTCATGATTATGTTTTCAGTAGAGTTTAATCACCTGAAATGTGAATTTGATTTATCAGGTTTATATGAAAACAAAAAGACTCAAAATAACATGAATAGCTTAACAAATGAATGTAGAATGTAACAGTTAATAATAAATAAACAGAAAAACTTAACAGCAATAATCAACCAACTGAAAAATCTATGTTTCACAAACACAACACTGAAAACATCTCCAGAAAAACACACAGCTGACCTAAAAAATTATAAAACTACTATGAGAATAATGAGAATAATTTCATACTGTGTCTATTTGCAAAAACTACACTACTAATCTACACTGACTGATAATGTTAAAGATCATGTCTGGACTTACACAGCCTTTCTGCAGTTCCCCACAGCTGGGATCAGTCTCCGTCGTCCCTCCTCTGATGTGTTGTACTTGTTCAGGTCCAACTCATCCAGAACCTCCTCTGACATCTGCAGAACGTAGGCCAGAGCTGAACAGTGGATCTCAGAGAGTCTCTTCTCTGATCTGTTCTCTGACTTCAGGAACTCTTGGATCTCCTGATGTACTGAGCGGTCATTCATCTCCATCAGACAGAGGAAGATGTTGATGCTTCTGTCAGGAGAGATATCATCTGTGTTCATCTCCTTCAGGTTGTCGATGGCTCCCTGGATGATTTGTGGTCTGTTCTCTGTCTGACCCAGAAGGCCTCCTAAGAGTCTCTGGTTGGACTCCAGAGACAGGCCATGAAGGAAGCGAACAAACAGGTCCAGGTGGCCATTTTCACTTTCGATGGATTTCTCCATGGCATCAGTCAGGAGGACATCGAGCGATGGGTAGCTACTACTGTTATTTTCAAAACACTTTGAAGGTTTTGAGTCCCAGTGTTTGTAGTCTTGTCCCAGGAAAGTCCTCAGCTCTCTTGTCTTCCTCTCTGTGTAACAGTGGAACATGTAGACTGCAGCCAGAAACTCCTGAATGCTCAGATGAACAAAGCAGTAGACTGTTTTCTGGAAGATCACACTCTCTCTTTTAAAGATCTCTGTACAAACTCCTGAGTAAACCAAGGCATCAAGACCACACTGCTCCAGGTCTTCTTGGTAGAACATGATGTTTCTTTTCTCCAGATGTTCAAACGCCAGCCTCCCCAGCTTCAGAAGAACTTCCCTGTCAGCCTCCGTCAGCTCCTGTGGACTGATCTTATGTCCCTCATCATACTTGTGCTTCTTCCTCTTTGTCTGAACCAGTAGGAAGTGTGAGTACAGGTCAGTCAGGGTCTTGGGGAGCTCTCCTCTCTGCTCTGTGGTCAACATGTGCTCCAGAACTGTAGCAGAGATCCAGCAGAAGACTGGGATCTGACACATGATGTGGAGGCTCCTGGATGTCTTGATGTGTGAGATGATTCTTCTGGACAGCTCTTCATCACTGGATCTCCTCCTGAAGTACTCCTCCTTCTGGGTGTCAGTGAAGCCTCGTACTTCTGTTACCCTGTCAACACATGCAGGAGGGATCTGATTGGCTGCCACAGGTCGGGAAGTTATCCAGACCAGAGCAGAGGGAAGCAGATTCCCCTGGATGAGGTTTGTCAGCAGCACGTTGACAGATGACTTCTGTGAGACATCAGACACAACCTCCCTGTTGCTGAAATCCAGTGAAAGTCTGCTTTCATCCAGGCCATCAAAGATGAACAACACTTTACAGACAGCGAGCTTCTCTGCTGTGAGCTTCTTTAATGTTGGATGGAAAACGTGGAGCAGCATGAGAAGACTGTACTGCTCATCTTTGATCAGGTTCAGCTCCCTGAACGAAAGCTGAACCAGCAGACTGACATCTTGGTTTTCAGAGCCCTCTGCCCAGTCCAGAGTGAACTTCTGCACTGAGAAGGTTTTTCCAACGCCAGCGACGCCGTTCGTGAGAACGACTCTGATGCGTTTCTGTTGGTCAGGTAAGGTTTTAAAGATGTCATGGCACTTGATTGGAGTGTCACGGAGGGTATCCATCTTGGAAGCTGTCTCCAGCTGCCTCACCTCATGCTGGGTAATAACCTCTTCACTCTGTCCCTCTGTGATGTAGAGCTCAGTGTAGATCCTGTTGAGGAGGGTTTCCCTTCCTGTTCCATCAGTTCCTTCAGTCACACTTTCACATTTCCTCCTCAGACTGATCTTATGTTCATCTAAAACCTCCTGCAGACCACTATCTGCTGAAAATCTGCTGACACAGAAGAAATAATGTCAGACTAAAGAAAGAGAATCTGAGAATCTGCTCATTTCTTTCATCAGCTGCATAAAAACTAAAGACAAGCAAAGAAAAGCTTTGTCATTTTGTGGTATTTCTAATTATCTTAAATGTCAAAGCTGTATGATAGAACAAATGACTCTGTAACAAACCACAGGTCCTGTTTTCAGAGATAATGACATGAGCAGACAGATGTACTTTGTACAGTGCTGCTCTGACTGACTGTCTGCAGTCCAGCTCTTGTTCTGGATCTTTCTCTCAGATTTTATATCATAAACATTTTTCAACAAATATTTGAACTTACTGAGATACTCTTGGATTGTTTGGGTAGATTACTGTGAGATTGTTGGGATTCTTTCAGGCTCTGATAATGTATTTTATCTTGATGATGTATTGAGTCCTATCAGCTCATTGTCATGTTGGCCATTTAACTCATGAAGACCCTGTAGGGTCAAAGCGTTTCCTTAACCCTAACCCTAACGTCTGAGAACTGAATCATCCTCAGGTCAGTTTACACTAGAAACAGTCTCTTACTTTGACTCTGAGGGTCCAGGTTCATGACTGAAGTCTGGAGGATTAAACTCTTTGGACCTTTCACTCTTCATAGACAGACAGCTGGATCCTGGAGACTCTGCTCTCAGTCTGTCGTCCTGACATCTGAAAACACAAACACATTTTTAGTCATATCATATCAAACATATAAATTCTCTGAGGACAAAGTCATTCTGGGAACTGTCAGCTGACGTCCTGCAGCAATGTCGCCATCTAGGCTTTGGTGATAATGCAACATGTCACTTCCTTTTTCTTGCACTTTGGTTAATTTCCCAATTATATCATACGTATACATATGTTCACTTTGTGTTTTGCAGGGCTCCTTGGCGATTTAACATCAGCAAACGACATGGTCTTCATAGACATTTGGGAAACATTTTGGGGAAAACCTGGTCTGATTAGGAGAGACGGCATCCATCCCATTTTGGATGGTGCTGCTCTCATATCTAGAAACAGATTTTATTAGAAGCTGATTTTATGAATCCACCGGGCCAGAGTTGAGACCAGGAGGCAGAGTTGCAGTCCGACACGCTTCTCTGCAGTTTCTCTAAAGCTGTCACCCTCCCATGATTTCTTCCATTCCAACAATTCCCTTTATCCTATAGAGACTGTGTCTGCTCCCTGTCAACAAAAAGTGTATAAACCAAAAAAGGCAAGAGGTGTTATTCATAAAAACCTCAAAAAAAATGAATACTATCAAATTGTCTAAACCTCAAAATACCACAATTAGATGTGGGCTATTGAACATTAGATCTCTCTTGTCTAAATCTCTGTCAGTAAATGATTTGATAATAGATCAGCAGATTGATTTATTCTGTCTTACTGAGACCTGGCTGCAGAGGGAAGAGTATGTCAGTCTAAATGAGTCAACCCCTGCTAGTCATATTAATTATCACATTCCTCGAGGCACAGGCCGAGGAGGAGGAGTGGCAGCAATCTACCACTCAAGTTTAATAATTAATCCCAGACCTAAGCCGAGTTATAGCACATTTGAAAGCCTTATCCTCAGCCTCTCACATCCAAACTGGAAGACAGAAAAACCAGTCCTATTTGCTGTGGTGTATTGTCCACCTGCTGCTTACTCAGAGTTTTTGTCTGAATTCACAGAATTTCTATGTGATTAATGCTTTGTACAGATAAAGCAATTATAGTGCGTGACTTTAATATTCATGTAGATATGTAGATATATTCAAAATGTTAACAAACCAACTCACTGTTTTAATCACACCCTTGATCTTGTACTGACTTATGGCATAGAAGCTGAATATTTGACAGTATTCCCTCAGAACCCTGTTTTATCTGATCATTCTTTAGTAACATTTGAATTTACAATACTGAACTGCACAGCATCTGGGAAAAAATTAACTACTATAGATATTTGTCTGGTAATGCTGTTACCAAATATAAGGAAGTTATTCCATCTTTATTATCTCCGTTGCCATGTGCCAGTTTTACAGAGGGCAATGGCCTAAACTTTACTCCACCAGATATAGATTATCTAGTTGATAGTACTGCTGCTTCATTACATACGACCCTTGACTCTGTTGCCCCTCTGAAAAATAAAGTCATAAATCAGAGGAAGCTAGCTCCATGGTATGATTCACAAATACAGTACCAGTCAAAAGTTTGGACACACCTTCTCATGCAGTGGTTTTTCTTTATTTTTATTACTTTCTACATTGTAGATTCATACTGAAGACATCAAAACTATGAAGGAACACATATGGAATTATGTAGTTAACAAAAAGTGTTAAACCAACCAGAATATGTTTTATATTTTAGATTCTTTGAAGTAGCCACCTTTTGCTTTGATGACAGCTTTGCACACTCTTGGCATTCTCTCAATCTGTTTCATGAGGTAGTCACCTGGAATGGTTTTCAGTTAACAGCTGTGCCTTGTCAAGAGTTAATTTGTTGAATTTCTTGCCTTCTTAATGAGTTTGAGACAATCAGTTGTGTTTTGCAGAAGTTGGGATGGCCATGATATTGATTACTGTTTTAATCAATATCATGGCAAGAACCGCTCAGCTAAGTACAGAGAAATGACAGTCCATCATTACTTTAAAACATGAAGGTCAGTCCATCCCCAAGATTTCAAGAACTTTGCATGTATCCTCAAGTGCAGTTGCAAAAACCATCAAACACTATGATGAAACTGGCTCTCATGAGGACTGCCCCAGGAAAGGAAGACCAAGAGTTACTTCTGCTGCAGAGGATAAGTTCATCAGAGTTACCAGCCTCAGAAAGCCTCAGATTAGAGCCCACATAAATGCTTCACAGAGTTCAAGTTGCAGACACATCTCAGCATCAACTGTTCAGAGGAGACTGCGTGAATCAGGCCTTCGCTGTCAAATTGCTGCAAAAAAAAAACACTATTGAGGAAGGACAAAAAGAAAAAGAGAATTGTTTGGGCTTAATCAGTTAATCTTTAAATCTTTATACTGAAGATGAAAATCTTTAATACTAATTTTTTAAAAGGCTCAGTAATTTTCTAAAACACCTGTTGTCTGTAGTTTTTATCAGACAAACGGTAGGAAATATCACATTTCTCAGGGACTATTTTGATCAGTGGATTGATCCACATTTGGTGCTATACAATGTGCCAACAGAACCAGGAGGAACTTACTTTCTAAATTGCACTACTGCCAACTATGCTGCTGCCATTCTGCACATTCTGTATTATACATCGGGTTTTTTTCTCTTTATTCTATTTTATTTATACCAGAAAATTATCTGTATATAGGTTTGACTATTCTTACATAGGTTTTATAATTCTATCTTGTTTTTGTTTGTGTTTTGTTTTTACTTAATGGCACCTCTCACTTGGTGAAGGAGAAACGGTATTTTGATTTTCCTGTATGTCCTGCACATATAGCGAATTGACAATAAAGAATCTTTGAATCTTGAATCTTTGATGATCAGTCCCTAAGGGGACTGTTTTGGACGCCTTGACAGCAGTGCTTGAACTCTTTTGGACTTTTGCTTAAACTCTTTATAAACCCTTGGACTCTTGAGGACTTTTGTTCAGTTTCTTAAGTATTGGTAAAACTTTTGTTTTTTGTTTTTGAAATAATGTCACTTTGGTTCTCGTCTCTTGAGTTTTGGTTTTGTCTTTTCCTGTTTTATTTTGAAACCCTGGTCCTTGTGTATCTCTTTATGGGTTACTTTCTGTCTTTTTCTGCTTTCTCTCCATTGCTGATTGGTTGCCCATCCTGCTATGTGTCACCTGTTGTAAATTACCTCCTGTATATTTAAGTCTTGTTGCGCCCCCTGTTCCTTTGTCAGTTAATCTGTGTCTCAGCTCATGTTTGCACCTGTGGTTCATCTCCTGGAGTCTCTGTTCTCTTCCTGGTGTCTTTTGTTTGTTGTCTTATCTGTTTCCCTGCCTGTGCACCGTCCTGGATTTGCCTCCTGTTTCTGCATTTGGGTCCTCTTCCTTTTGTTCCTGGCTGGACAGCAGTGTCACACAACAGTTACAGGCAGTGACGACAACTGCAGGACCTCACCACTCTAAACATTGTTATAGCCCAAAGTTTGGAGGTTCACAGGTTTGTAGCAGTTCTCTTACTTTGTGGCTGAGGGTCCAGGTTCATTACTGAAGTTTGGAACATCTAACTCTTTGGACCAGTCACTCTTCATAGCCAGACAGCTGGATCCTGGATCCTCTTCTTCCTCCACACAAACACTCATCTTCTGGACTTCTGAGAGAGAAACCGGTAAAACAGACTGTGAGCTCAGACACACAAAGAATCAGGACACACAAGTCTGATCAAGCGTCACATGCAAGACTGAGAGAACAGGAAGAAGCACACACACACCCACACACACACACACCCACACTAACAGAGTCCACAGTGAAATAAAAACAGGTAGCTCTCCACCTGGGGTGGAGCCAGACATTGTGAACATCTGGGGTTAAGCCCTGAGGGGGGTCTGGGTGTCCTCCCCCAGAAAATTTAGAATTTCTTAGATGCGATTTCTTGCATTCTAGTCCATTTTAGGGTGACCTGCTGGACAATCCCTTCTGATTCATAGCCTACATTTTCAGTTGCAGGGCCTGCACAAGATAATACTATTTAATGGAAATTAACAATAACCACTTAAGAACTGACTTCTAGAATTTTTTTATGTAAACAACAATGGCAAAATTGAGACTTATAAATGTGAGACTAACTTTCAGTAGATTCAAAGTAGGGTTGCAGAGAAGGACTGTTTGTTTGTTTGTTTTTGTATTTTATAAGTGGTATGGTCACTGTGCTTAGTCAACTGTAAACTGTATGCAAATATCATACTGGCAGACAATGCTCCGCTATAGCAGGATAATAACAATACTTTTTAAATGGGGGTTCGTCATTCAAACGTGTATTTTATCTGTTAAAAAAAACTACTACTGCTTGCAGTCAGAGAGTCAATCGGCCCTCATGGAAGGTATTAGCCCATGTTAGCAACAACAGCAAACTACTTAATTCACTCAAGTGAAACTAAGGAGTCAGCGCCGATGGCATCATGATTGAGGGGCGTTATAAACACACAGCATGTAACGCAACACCTTCACTTCTTCATCCCTTTCCTGACTCTGGTCATGTAATCCGGTCGTCTTCTTTCTCTTTCTGAAACCACAGCGTTCACATCTCTGGGCAAATAGTCCATCTGTTCCAGAGTGGCGCTCTACGTCGGTATTGAACAAAGATCTCGTATTAACAGTGAGCGGTCTCACTCCTGCGATTATGCAGCCTCCAATGACCAAAGCGATCAGCAGAAAGTGGGACGTCGGCCTTATACAAGATCTTTGCAGCACCAAAGCAGTCAAACAGAGTAATTACATTACCTTTTGATTAAGCACCTTGGTTGTTGTTGTTGGCTATTTGCTCAGTAATAAGTATTAATGCAGTTTATAGGGAACATTGTTTCAGGGTTGTAATCATTATTAAAAGCTTAAAAAGATCCGGGGCTTTTGAAGTGAGATTCGGGGCGTCAGTCCCAAAAGCCCAAAAGGTCCCCGCTCCGCTGCTGCTCTCCACTTAGTCAGTTTATTGACAGTAAAATAATAATAATGTTGTATTAACACTCACCCTGCCTCAGCCTTCCGTTTTCCTCCTCCTGCTCTGTTTAGTTCAAATGGAGTCTGAACTAACTGACTGAACACTTTCAGGTTTACCTGCTCCTCCCCTCTCCATTTACAGGAAGTCACACAATGTGTGTGTGTGTGTTGTTTACACGTTTAGAACTTGTTTCAATTTGTTGTGTTTTGTTTGTTAAAATCATGATTAATGTGTTTTTAGCTAAATCATATTTAACTTAGTGTTTTTACAGACTTAGCCTACTATAAAATAAACAATATGAATGATGTTTATTATCCTTATTATAGGAGAGAAGGAAGAGTTTTTTTACTCATAAGTTTAGAACTCGTCTCATCGAGCCAGAAATTTCATTTAGATTTATGATTCAAAAGATTAAAACACACCGAGGCTCTTTATTCTTTGCACCAGTTTAGTGGAATCATGTTGACAAATTACTCCCATAAATGTTAAATATGGTCTATGTAGTGTTTTATCTGCTGTTTTGCTCCTTGTGTCAGGAAGCTCCCACCAGCTCCTCCTATACAACAAGCAGTACATGATCAACCTACAAAAGGTCCTTTCTCCCCCTCCTCCTCCTCCTCCTCTTACTCCTCCTCCTCCTCCCTCCTCCTCTTAATCCTCTTCGTCCTCTTCCTCCTTCCTCCTCATTGTCCCTCTCAGCCAGTAGACTCTGTTTAGTTAGATGAACCCTCTGAACTACTGTCAGTACATAGTGTCTTATCACACTGGCCATTTCACTACTGCACTGCTGTAGATATACAACACGGCCTCTATTTTGTACATTGGTTCATGGTGCCCTTACCTAAAACTGGTTGAATCACTGTCTTATTTATTGACCACATGTATATATTCAGTATCCAATGCCATTCCTTTATGTACATTTGTCTTGCCCCTTGTGTATATATATTGTACATATGTCTTTATACCTACCACTGTCCCTGTTCTACTGCAGATGATGCTGTTTTGGACTGTTGTTGGTCATTTGGACTCTTTGGCATGATCAGCCCCTGGGTCAGTTTTTGGGTTCTATTCTGCCCTTGCAAGACGGCAGCTGACTTCAAACTTGGCAGATAGTTAAACAGTTTCTCAATATAACACTGCAGAGTCTTCAGGTAGGTTTCGATGTTTTACTTAAGAAAATCTGTGAAAAGAAGAACGTGAGTGGAGATAACAACTTTGATGAAGGCTGAAAGGAATTACAGTAAACCTGCAGGAACAGACAGTGCAGTAGGCCAGTTACCTTCAGTGTATTTAAGTCTTGTTGCTCCTTTGTGTCTTGGTCAGTTTGTGTGTGTTAAATCCACTTTAATCCTGGCTGGCATGTTCTCCACGAGCCTTTCACACTGTTGAGGGGTAATCTTCTCCCATTCTTCTTGAATTACTGTTTTTAATTCTTCCAAATTGTTTGGTTTCCACATTGAAACACCTTTTGATAATCCACCAAAGATTTTCAATGGGGCCACTCTAAGACCTGGATATTGTGCTCCTGCAGCCAAGTTCTACTTGACCTGGATGTGTGGCAAGGGGCATTATCTTGCTGAAACATCCAGTTTTGTCCTCGACGGAACAGTATATTTGCAGAAGGGAGCATGTGGGTTTGGAGAATGGCACAATACTTAGCAGAGTTCAATGTGCCATCACAGACAGTGAGGTGACCAACGCCAGCAGCACTCATACATCCCCAAACCATGATACTGCCTCCACCGTGCTTGACAGTAGGTACTGTACATGCTGGAGATAATGCCTCACCTGGCCGTCTGCGTACAGTTTGGTTTGACCACTGTTGCTGAAGCTCACGTGATGTCATTCGGTGGTTTTCCCTGCACATGCGGATCAGGATGTGGTCATTTCTCGCTGAAGACACTCTTGGTTTCAGATCTTGGTTTGTCTTCCAAGCTGTTTGTTTATATTTCTTCAGTCTGTATCCAACTGCTGAAGGATTGCATCTGCACTTTCTGGCTATCTGGCGGCAGCTGTACCCTTCCTGGCTGAGAATCTTTATCTTTAGTCGTGTTTCTTGTGTTAAGTTCCTTGTTTTAGCCATTTTTGATCTGAAGAACTTTCAAATGTGCTGGCTTTATATAGACACAAAGCACCCTAACAAAAATTGTCTTCAATAAAAAGGATGATCTTCATTAGTGGGTCAGTGGTACCACTATACTCCAAATTTCTTAAGTATTTTTATGGAGCTAATCAATTTTAAGCTTTTAATGGCTGATTTTAGGATTGGTTTAGTATTGTGGCTGTGACTGTACAAAAACAAATTGCACTTGGAAACTTAAGAGTGATTGTTAATGCAATAGTTCACAAATGCATGGAGTGTCCGAAAACTTTTTTCCACCACTGTATTCACACACACACACACACACACACACACACACACACACACACACACACACACACACACACACACACACACAAAGCCAGGAATAATGTACACGCGCACCTCAAATACAACATCAAAACAACATCATCACACCTGGACGAAAAACCTAAACCCCCTGCTGTCCAAAACAAACATGGACAACATGTTATTACAGAGATTGCCCCCTGATAGTGGTTTCTTAATGTTTTATTATTTGTTTCTTTTACCACTTGGTTACACACACACACACACACACACACACACACACACACATATATACACATATATATCTTATATAACTGTAATATATCTTATTACTGTAATTCAAGAAATACCATTAGGCATGCTGTTCTCTCCACAATTGAGGTTAAATTCAAGCAGCTCCTTATGTACTGCCCAAATCCCTGGATATCATTGTCTGTATTTTAAACTCATCCTTACTTTAGTATTTTAATAAAAACCTACCTGCTTCTAACTCAGATTGTGCGATACATGCTGCAGCAAGGCATTGTTTTCTACTGCCCCCCTCTGGCTCAGATGAGGAATAACACCATCATGAAGGTGTTTAGAGCAAATCAAAAAATCTATTTGATGGCCTCACAGCTCATGCCAGACAAATCTAAAAAAAAAAAACTCCCGCAGGTCTGAGTCTGTAAACTGGTGACTTAAATTTAAAGTGACATGTAAACAATGAGCAAATATCTATTTTGATTTAAATGTAGCTTTTCTTTCAGGAACATTTATATAACATTCATTATAATTAGAACCAAATTATCCTGGATATTTCCTGGAAAACAGGACATTGTATGTAATGTAATAGTAGTAATGCAGCAATGTCTCATACATTTTTCTGATAATACTTTTCATTTACTTCAGATGTAGAATCTTCACTAAACACTAAAAAAGTAAACATTGTGCCCACTTCCCTTTTTACATTCATTTTAGACAGAGCCTGTTTCTGGATAATTTATTATTACTAACTTATTATGGGTAAAAGTTTGGGTTTTGCAGTTCAAATTACTCTGCACCAATATATGTAGATTTACACAAAGTAGATGGTGGTTAAGAAGAAAAAACAACAACATAAAACCTTAGTGCTGTAATTTAAATGTAATTCATTCAGCTCTGAGCATTAAATTGTGAATGAATAAAATATTCCACATCACAGAACAGTGTTCACACTTTAAACTGTAGAAACTATTTTACACAACCCCAATTTACTAATGCTTTAATTTATGCTTTTATTTTTTATTTTTTAATGCATCAAAACAATTAGTTTTGGTGTTGCTGGAAACAAAGCAGCAGCACAGTGGATGAAAGAGCAGACGGAGGAAGCACCTTACTCTGTCCCTCTTAGTCATTTTGACTACTGAGTTATTGGTGACCACAGGTTCAAGAGGAGGACTCACAGGAGCTGATGAAGCTTGAACCATTGCAGAGTCTGGTTCTCTGGTGGACTTTGGGTCCTTCTCCATCCTGGATGGCAGTGATGAGAGGTCTTGTAGTAGGGAGTGTCCGAGGAGCTGGTGGAGGTCACAACATGGCAGGAGGGGTCAGAGCAGTGCAGGAGCTGGAGCCAAATCAGAGCTTATCCCTGGACTGGATGGTGGCTTCTCCTCAGCAGTGGTGGCAGGAGGTTCAGCAGCAGGTGTCAGATGAGACGGCACTTCGGGGCTCTGGGCCTGAAACATCCCACAAATATGTTCTGATGCAACATCAACAATTTTGCTCAGCAGCACTGGTGCAAGGTTCTTGATCCAGTCCACCAGGATATGGTGTGGGTAGGTCTGTCTGATCTCTGTCAGGATAGACAGGACCTTGTCATCCCTGAGGGAGCAGGAGAAGGTGGCCTGCTGTTCCACGCAGACATGATCCAAAGAGGCCTTTGTGACCCCAACAGACAGTTTGCTGAGGGCCTGGGAAGACCTGTTTAAAAAGAAGCACCCAGAATCCCTGCAGGACTCTGGGATCCACCTCCATCACCACCTCTTGTGGACAGACCATTTTGGTGCTGGGTGCCCCCTGCTGCCTCTCCCTCAGAATCATAGTTTCCAGCTGTGCTGACCATTTTACGGTGTCTGTGGGTTACAGTCAATAAAATTCAAATTCACAACCCTCCAGAATATATCAGAGATATAAAAACCACTGTAGATTGACTGTTAATAAAGAACGTGTGTCAAATATGACTCACTGAAAATTAGGAGCTTAGGCCTCTGGGGACGGGAGGAGCATTCAGGCTTCAACCTCAATGTCCCTCATTTTATTGCTGACGTTCACTGTCCACACCTGAAACAAGACATAAGATATGAAGTGCAGTTTTTACATGTTTAGACATTAAAATCAGCCTAATGTAACAATTCACTCCAAACTATTTGAAGTGTTGTTGAGATTCTAGTCTCACCAGCATCAGAAGAGGTTTGGAAACCTCCTCATCAAAATCCTCCAGTTCAAACTCCCAAAGTGGTCAAACAGAAACACAACAGAAGCTTCATCTTTACTCTTGCACTTTATTTCACTACAGACAGATCGGTGTGACATGAGCAGAGTTAAAGGTGTAGTGGTGGACTGTCTGTCTGAGTCTCAGTAACTAAGCTTCAAAATGAGGTTGATCATGTCTTCAGCAGTGACCTGAGCTGGGATCTGGTTCTTCTGCTGAAGGTTTAGCATCTAAAAAAAACATGAAGGAGATAAGTCATCTCTGAGCCTGTCAAGATAATTCTTCAAATAATTTAGCAGGTGTTTTGTATTAGTGTGGGCTTGGGCTTAGAAGTTCTTATCTGAGTCTTGCAGCTCTGTATCTGCCAGCAGATCTGCAGAACTCCATTATAGATGGATGTTTCAAACAGCACCTTTGAACAAAAGAAGACAATGTTATTCTTTAGTTTCAGTTAGTTTTTTAACTCCAGTAAGAGTTTGACGCTTTGATCCAATATCCTGTTGTTCAATGAGGAATAAAGTGTCAAACCAGCCTTAAAACACCACTTTGAAATGATGCAAACATAATATATGAAACTATTTGGTCATCACAGCCCAGCTGATCATTACACATCGACATTTTATTACTCAGCAAAATCCACTGCTGTGCTTTGCTGTAAAGGATAAGGCTGATGATGTTGTACTTTTTTCCTATGAAAAGATCAAAACCAACAATGAACTGATCTCACTAACACACATTTCCTGTGAAGCCAAAGCCTGATATGACTTATTCCTCTGTGTCATTGAGCTCAGTTGTTGTCCAAATACTATTAAAACACATCAGTGAGCATCACTGTTGCAATGTACATGTTCCTTTATTACTTTGAATGTGAGGAGTCTAGTTCATTTTGAGTCCAATCCACATACACGGTCCTGCTGCCATAAACACTGGCTCACTAACAAAATGTGTAGAAATCTGCACGAGAATATCGTCCCAAACAAATAAACCTTCTCCTGTTTGAGTTTGTTTCACTAAAAGAAAACTACAATGTCCAGATATTTTATTACATTACTGAGCCTTTTTTCTAAAACTGAAACAATTTTTTAGTGAAGGTTTTTCAAAGATTTAAAAAACTGAGAGCACAGACAGGGTGAGGAAGTAATAGTGTATGTTTCCTGAAATCCCACAGTGTTTTCTCTTATGTTGCTTTTTCTGATTCTCTTTGTGGTCTGATCTGTACGTGTGTTTTCTTGAGGCCACCCTGTGTCTCTCATATCTGAGATATATTTGAGTCACATGTTCCAGGAATACAAATATTTAGAAGTCTGAGAGCTGGTCTCTCTGATGAAATGTGTGTGTGTGACATTTGTATTAGGCCGTATGCAAGTTAGCTTGTGTGTATTGTTCAATAGCTGTAAATACCAAACCTAACCACAGAGTGGACTCTGGATACAAACCCCAGTCTCCCACCTCCACTGCTGTTAATAAACTTCATTACCTCATTCATTCAGAAAATCTGTTTCCTCTGAACATCATCCAGCCACATTATGTTTCACACATAATGGATTTGCTTTTCCACAGTTTACTACAGTTTAGTGTATTTAGTGTATGTGGTTGTAGTGAGCGAGGGAGTGAGAGAATGAATACAGGAAGACAGATGGATCAACACGGTGAACAAAACATACAGGTGTACAATGACAGTGTTGTGGTAAAGCTGAGTTACAATCCAATATCATAATACACACAGGGAATATATACTTCATTAAAATGAGCAGTGAAAGAGCACAGACGAGTCACATCAATTCACTGAACTCCTCCTGTCACAGTCACAGAATAATGATCACATTACTATAGAAACTTCTGGATAAATGATGGAACATGGATGGAATGATGGTTTGTCATTTTCTCCGACCACCAAGAAAATGTGTTTTTCTTCGAATCATGAAAATCTATAAAACGAGTTTTGTGAGGAAAAAAAGGTAAAAATGACAGAAGAAATTTTCTCTCCTCTCTTCAAAAACTTTCAAGAGTCATCATGAAGAAATAAAGTACATCATTGTGGTGAATGGTGAACTGGAAACACAGAGCCTGTAAATGACGTGGTGTAATTGTGGTTATAATAATAAAATTATAAATCTTCATTGTTTTACCTGATGCTGCTCTGACATAACAAACTATAACTACTTGCAGAAGTGTGCATCTTAAAATAAGGGTTAGTCGACACATTAAGGTCTCATCTATCTGCACAAACAAATATCTCTTGTGTTCTATTCATCCAGTCAGCTAATAATATTCACAGTTTCATAGAAAACAAACAGAAACATAATGTGTGCATTTGGAGCAGGCACACAATTAAATTCCTCAAAGGCCAAATGGATTTTCTGATTGTGTCATTCTTCAGAATGGCTGTGGGCTCTGTTACATCTAAACAAGATGTGTGTGTGTCTCACTTTACTCCAACACACCAATCAAATACTTGATTAGTGCTTCAGGACTGTGCAATTTGTTAGAGTTAAATTTAGGATCCATTTTTCATGAGAACTTCTCAGGACCTTTTCAGTCTGTGAACCTTTGAGTTGATTAGATAATTTTGTGTAAATAGACTGAAAAAGAAATGAAATAAATATTAATGGTTAAAGTGACAAATACCAAAACTTCATCTAAATTAGACAGGAAGGGTAACAGACATCTATCCATGGTAGCAAATTCAAACAGGGCCTAAAAATTCTGCTTAGACATGAACCAAGTTTATGTATCAAGTTCATTTACCTATAGTGTCGCTACTGACTTCCTTCACTGACACTTGCAGCCAGTTTGAATATCTTTATTGGAACCTGAGGCCTGATTTCTTGCTGTTCTCTGGTTCTTTGTTTGTAAGCTCCTCAAGCACTACCTGTCTGCAGAACTGTTAAAGTATGGAATGCAGAATCAGAACAGATGCTTCAGGACTGCTTTAACAACACAGACTGGGAGGTGTCTCAAAGAGAGGAGTCTACTGTGGACTGAGAGGAGAATGCTGCAGCAGTTACTGGTTACATCAGCATCACAGACTACAGAGAGAAAAACCTGATGAACATCTCCACCCACAGCACACTCCCTGATGAGCTCAACAACGCTCAAAGAGAGGAGCTGTGGCCACAGAGGGGACACAGGACACACTGCTCTCTGTGACATCAGTGGAGGTGCGGGCTGCTCTGCGGAAAACACACTCACGGAAAGCAGCAGGCCCAGACCAAAGATTTACCAATGACCCTATGTACTTACACAAAAGTTTCCAAATAAGTTACGATGATTGGTAATAACTTCCAATTGTCAATGTATATATCACCATGAACGCAAAACTTTTATTTTGGTTTCAGAAGGGAAAATATTGTTTAGGATGTAGTGAACTTGACTGGGGCCACAAGAGACAAGGAGGCGTGGCTTCCAAAACCACAGTGCAAGCTTTCCAAACAAATATACCAGCTTCCTTATACTAAACTGGGAAGGTGAGTGGCCTGGAAATGTGACATCTAAAATCAATATACTCCTCGTTCTAATAGTGGTTTCCAATGTGGATGTGTACTCACATTAAGCCAAGCTGTGAACAGCCACTGTCACTAAAGCTGTGCTGGAACGCTGCAAGTGTTTCTTCCACTTTATTGCACAGCAAACAGATTTGTTCATCTGAACCAGTGGTGGTTGTACATTGAATTACCCCCCCCCTCCCCCCCCCCCCCCCCTCCCGCCTTGTCCATTCCATTTGGCAGAAACCCAGAGGTGAACTGCCCTCCTCACACAGCTTCTGAGCATGGCACCTTCTGAGCAGGCAAGGGCGCCTGCAGCTGCAGGGGGCACCAATTTGCTCATTCCCCACAAAGTAATATGATAGATAATAGAAAACCGCTTAGCCGTGCAGATTTTTTTTTTTTTTCACGTGGTTGTGCCGCCCCCCCATGTGATGCCGCCCTGGCTGGCTGCCCAGTTCGTCCATGCCAAAAACCGCCACTGATCTGAACCACTAATAAAGTGATACTAACTCACTGATAAACACATTTTATTTTCTAACAATCTACGTAGTTTAAAAGAAACAGCAAAAAGTTTGCTTTGCATTAGTAGTAACATAACAGCTGTGATGTGGCTGAAAATGATCAGTAAACAGTGAAATAAGGCTGATATCTGACAGTACAAACTGGAACAGAGGAGTGAAAGTAAACCCCAGATCACAGAGGTTCAGGTAGAAGCTGCAAAAGTCTTGAGAGCTGAAAACAGAGAGAATTAAGAATAGAGCTTTCTCTCTAGTCTACAGCATAGACACACAGGAGTGTAGTGACTGCAGACACAGCTAAAGGGAGGAGAATGTTGTAGATTGGCAATGGTCAGCTCTGCTACCAAGCAGGACCAACACAGTGCAATTTGGCACAGCTACCCTGCTAACTCCTGTGAGGCTGGAAATGCATGCCATCACAGCTTATGTGCTAATGGAAAAACCCCATAATATGCTATTTTTCAGGACACCTCTGTAACAACCTTAAGCTTCTGAACACCTTTTAGTGTCTTTTAGTGCAGAATTTCCTCTCTGTGTTTCCATCTCTCCACCACAGCTTTGCAAGGAAACATTAGGTGTAGAAACACAAAGAGGGGAATTTTGGACTAAAAATACCTGGAAGATAGAAACTTGATCTACTCAGACTGTTGAAGCCTCATGTTTGCTTCTTTTCAACTCTGGAAGTCAACTTTTCCACAGGACAGGGACTGTGGATTTTATGCTCCATCATTTCCATTAGAATTTCTTTAGAAAGGATCTTGTTGCAGACAGTACAGACTTCCTAGAAATCCTTTCCTTTAACACAAACTACAGAGCATCACACCAAAAAAAAGTTAAGAAGATGAGCAACCATGAGAATATCTCACAGTCATGATCAGCATTAAAAAAAAACTCAATATTGTCCATGAATGATAAGCACACAATCAAACCACTGGGCTTATGGGTATGGATTACTTGTCGTCCCAATTTCACAAACATATCATTTGGACAAAACATTTGAAAACATTAACTTATAAACTAGATACTGACATGAACTACTAACATGTACTGACTTACTGAAAACCTTGGAGGTGATCAGGACTTTCCTGTAGTTTCCTCTTGTCCTTGTAACAGCAGTAGCTCCTCCCTTCCTTGTCAATAATTGTGCAGAAATATCTGAGTGCTTCTTTCTTCCTAAATCATGAGCAAGTCCTGTCCAGTCCAACTGTTTCTGCTCCTGTTTGACTTCTGAACTTGTCTCTGGCTGTGTGTCCACTTACTGCAGCCTGTGACATCAGACTGTAGAATGTTGATACATCAAAGGCATCAAAGGACAAACACACACACACACACACACACACACACACACACACACACACACACACTCACACACACACATACTGGTACCTATGTATTTGTGAGGACACTTGCTGACATAATGCATTCCCTATCTCTTACCCTAACTCTAACCGAAACTCAATTTTAACCCTGAAACCAAGTCTTAACCCTCAAACAGCAACATGAACACAGATGGAAACACTGCAGAGCTGCTTTGGATGGTTTAACAGGTAGAGATCATCAAATAATGGAATGACCTGATACCTTCATCTGTTTCCATAAACACATGGAGGAAATCTCCCAAACACAAACTTAACCACAATGTGATTCACAGTTAACAAACACACTTGCATGTAAACTCTCACACCAGCATAAAAATAAGTCATTTAACTTTCACCATCAGCTTCCTACTTGATTCAGGTGACAGGTGTAACTGTTATCTCAGTGTGATGCAGAGAAGAGACCAACATACAGCAGGAAACTGTGGATTTAAGGTCTAACAACACAAGACAAGTTGAACAAGATCTAAAAGAAACATGAGTCAAAATGATTGAAGGAGGACTTATTATGGACTGACAGGAGACAGAAAGACACTTTCCAGTCATTTCTACCAGCAGTCAGCAGACAAACACTCATGAGAGCACCTTTACACCTCACTCTGACAAAAGAGACACAGCCCAGTTCAGCCTCTGCACAGCTCTGAAGGACAAACACTGCTGTGACTGTATTTAAGAGGCAACATACTATGATTCACATTAACAACTGACAATCATATCACTGATAAAACATTAAATTCAATAGCTAATTAAAAAGCCAACAGGAGAACAGCCTGTTTCTTTTACAGGCTGATGGTATAAAATTTGAATTTATTGCCTCAGTGTCACTGTAAATGTTTTCCTTATTGAACTTCATATGCAGTGTGTATATTTGAACATGTCTCTGCTCAGAGATTCACTTTGAGTTATGAGGTTTGGTCTCAACTGCAGAAGTAAACTGGCAGAACAGTGAGACCTTAAGTGAGATTAGTTTCTTTGTGAGCTCATGATCAAATCTGTCGAGGACACAGGATGAAGCAGGATGAACGGTTTGTATTTTTAGGTAAGAAGATTTTTTCCACAATCCCAGTTTTCATTTAAAGCACAGACTCATCACTCTGCCTCCACAAAGGCTCTAATCTAGTCACACACTGCTTCACAGTCAAAGAGAGAGAAACAAATAAATAAAACAATAAGAACAGCAGATAAAATACAAGAGAGGAGCAGATATAGAACACAAGTGTAAACATAAAATACTTCGTTACCTAAAAACCTGTCTGAACAGATGGATTTGTATCTGCTTTGTGAAAGAGTCCACAGAGTCCACACACCTCAGACTTACTGGGAGATTATTCCAAAGTTTAGAGGCTGCAAACTGGAAAGCACAATCTTCCTGAGTCTTAAAACATGTCCGAGGTACATTTAGAAAGTCAGCACACTATACAGGGACAGTGATACACCTGGATGTGTTTCATCCAAAATAAAAATACTACCTTCTTCAACTAATACTGTATCAGCTTTCAGGGAGTCTGAAGACGCCAACCACCAACAGTGTGAGCTGCACACTGAATGTGATATTTCACTGTTCTTTGAATTAACTTCTTCCCAGTTAAGCAGGAAAAGTTTGGTTTGCATTATCAGTAACATAACACAGCTCTGATATGGCTATAATTGATCAGTAAACAGTGACATAAGGCTGATATCCCAAAGTACAAACAGGAGCACAGGAGTGAGACTAAACTCCAAACTGTAGAGACTGAGGTAGAAGCTGCAAAAGTCCTGAGAGCTGAAAACAGAGAGACGTTTTAGAACAGAGCTTTCTCTCTAATCTTCAGCATAGATACACAAGTTTAGCTACTGAAGACACAGCTAAGGAGAGGAGAATGTTAAGAGTTGGCAATGGCTGGCTGTGTTACCAAGCTGGGTCACAGCAGCAGTGCAGCCATCCCCTACTACCCTGGAACATTGTGCTCCCAGAATGCAGGTTTACTTGTGGTTCCTAAAGTCTCCAATAGAGAGAATGGGAGGCAGAGCCCTCAGATATCAGGCTCCTCTACTGTGGAACCATCTACTAGTTTGGGTCTTGGAGGCAGACGCCCTCTCCATGTTTAAGAGGAGGCTTCAAACTTTCCCTTTTGATGAAGCTTATAGTCAGAGCTGAGTAAGGCTTTCCTGAATGAGCCACTAGTTATGCTGCTATAGGTCTACACTGCTGGAAGACTTCCCATGATGCACTGATTTCCTCTCTCCTCCTCTCACACTCCATCTGTACACATTCATATCCCATTAATGTATGTTACTAACTGCAGAGTCTGGATCTGTGGCTGCAGGCAAACTACTTTTCCACATGCAAAGCACTGGTGGTTGATCTTCAACTTAAATGATAAAAAAGACGCCTGTTTCAACTATATAAGTCAGACTGCTGAAGCCTCATGTTTGCCTCATGGACTGTGGATTTTATGCTCCATCATTTAGGAGGATCCAAAGCAACAACCACAAATGATTTCAATTTACATAAAAGCCTGTGAATGTTTTTGAACATTTTAAGTTCAAAAGACAAACTTGAAAAAATAGGCACCTTTCCTTTAACACAAACCATAATGCTTTGAACCAAAAAATGGAAACCTAAGTTGACAATAGGAAAATCTCACAGATACAATCAGCATAAACTGAACATGTACTGAAACCTTTGGGCTGAAGTTCTTGTGTGATTAGACATCATGCCAATTTAACAAACACATCCCACTGAACTGAAACACTGACATGAACTAAAAAAGGTTTTGACTTACTGAAAACCTTGGAGCTGATCTGGACTTTCCTGTAGTTTCCTCTTGTCCTTGTAACAGCAGTAGCTCCTCCCTTCCTTGTCAATAATTGTGCAGAAATATCTGAGTGCTTCTTTCTTCCTAAATCATGAGCAAGTCCTGTCCAGTCCAACTGTTTCTGCTCCTGTTTGACTTCTGAACTTGTCTCTGGCTGTGTGTCCACTTACTGCAGCCTGTGACATCAGGCTGTAGAATGTTGATACATCAAAGGCATCAAAGGACAAACACACACACACAAACACACACAGATTCTTGTCTTAATATAGTTATGAGGACACATCATAACTGAAAGCCTAACACTAACCAAAACATAACCCATACTAATGATATTCATTCTTCTCAAAAATACCAAATGAATTACAACAATAAGCACTCAGGACCATTCAGCTGGGTTGGTGAATTCAGCACCAAGGACAGCAGCAGCTGAACTGTACACAACTACATGTACTAACACACAGCAAATTCACAAAGTACTAAAATCTGGAGTCAGGCAAAAAAGTGTTTAAGAGTTACATTTCTGGAGTTTATTTTATAACTCTGACTACAGTTTGTGTTAAGGTGTACACCCAGGCCGAGTTGAATTTTGGAGTTTATTCCCTGGTGTTCAGGATCTGGTTTTAACTCTGTCCCTGGAGTTCACGACGCATTTTATCGCGGCATGAGCAGCACAAGGAACGTCGTCACAAGGCTGGTAAGAGCATGATTTTTATCAGAAAGTACTTTAAATGTGTGATATTTTGTCATTGTTCTCACTTTATCTACTTACATAGTACCGCTAATGACTGCGAACTTGATGTTGAACGTAACCCCATTGCTTTTACTCCATTATTTAGAGCAAGTAGCTCCCGCAGCATTAGTTAGCTAACTGTCCTTAGCTGCCATTGTGGAGCTGTTAGCTTTCACTCAAACGTTAATGTCGGCCATACTGTCTGTGGCGTGTGATGTGTCTGTATGACGGTAATGACAAACTGTTTGATAAGCTTCACAAATTCATGACGACGCGCATCTTGAAGGTAATTAATACTGTTTTGGAAATAACCATCCAACAATGCAACCGCATGTCGGTGTTTTAAGAGAATAATTTCCGGCTCAAGTCAGATGTTTAGTATTAAATTAATAAAGATGTAAACATGTTGTAACGTGGAGTTGTTATGGTATAGTCCAGCAGAAGTTTCTTATCCCAGAGACTACAACACTGAAAGTCACAGATCAACAGGGAGCAGAGGTGGATGAGGATGTTTCAAAGATCTGTGTTTTTCATCTACAGTGATGATGGTAGGACATTTAAAAATTCATATTTTGCTGCACTTATATTTTGAGAGATTTGTATCTTGACACAGACAAAAATATGTGATTGTGAGAAGTGGATGATAAGAATTCCAAAGTACAGTATTTAATCAGTTCATATTAAGCTGTATGTGTTGTCTGCATTTCAGACCTCCCATCTACTGAAGCATCTATGAACCTGGCTGATCGTTCAGACATGACAGAATATGTGACCCTCACTACTTGTGGTAAGCAGAGTTATAGGTAATGGTAATGTTTTGTCTTGAGACAGGTAATATCCAGCCAGGTATGTGATATAGTTTTAATGTGCTGGACTTTAGATTTTATTTGCCTTATACTTGTGTGTGTGTGATCTTCAGATCTAAGTGTCCTGCAGCAAGGATGTGAAGGCTCCTCCTCTCCAAGTCTGACAGATACACTGTCAGTCTCAAGCACTTTAAGCAGAGACACAAGTGATTCTGGATGCCAGCCTTTGATGGACAGTGTTCTTGCAGAAAATGTAATTGTTTTCCAACTTGTATACAACTAGATTTTAATCATTATTTATTAGACATAATTCCTAAAAAATGCAAGTAATATGTACAGGTATTAGATGAATGTATTTACTTACAACATAGATCTAAGTGTAGTTGTAAATATGTTTATAATGTTTTCTTTTTTAGAATGTGGAGCAAATTCAAAACCAGCAGAGATGACTGTGATTAAAGAGAATGAAGAGACTGGAAGTTTGAAATATTCCACCACACGGTTACTGGTTAATATTATTGTCGCTCACATGCATGGAAAAGAAGGGTAAGAGGCTTCAACTTAATCCTGTATCCTTTTATAAAAAAATATGTATATAAAAAAAAAATTAAAAATGGTAAGAGGCTTTTTTCTCACTTGCAGGAGAGCTGTTAGTAAAGCAACAAAAGAGTTCCATGCCCTCAGGATTGTTTCACTTTTCCCATCTTTGAAAGACCCATACTCCAAAAATGATATGTAAGTTTAACTCCCTTGTTTGCATATAAGCAACATACAGTATTTGTTCTTGAGACACCTTTTTTTTCTTTCAGGAACATTTCTATGATATTCAAAGCAACAAAGGCCCTAACCCTTTCTTGAGTGGTGCATGAAGACTGTGCAACGGAAATCCAAAAGTGGAGCTAAAAGGAGGTCCCACATCATCCAGAACATACGATGATCAGCCAATCAGAGATGAATGCATGGAAGCCATATCCCTCCTTCACCACACAGCTGATACTGACTTAGTTTTCCAGAGGATGAGAGAAACCTTCTACTGCCGTCAGCAGATTCTTCATGACCCACAGCGGTCAGCTGATGTATTACACACGTTTCTGCGTTTCATGGATGTCATGGGACTGGTTAGTATTAAATATATATTTTTTTAAGTAAAAATATTGGTTTATTTTAAACGTTTGAAAATGTTGTTTTTCTCTTTTTATTTAGATTTTGCAAGACTTCTCACTGCTGTTTGGAGCAGAGGTTGCTTCAAGGTTCCTTGAAAAATGGAACAGCAGTTTTAAAGATAAAGTTATCAAGGAGGCAGGAACCTGAAAGAGACGTCTCTCTTAAAACAACAACTGAAAGCTGCCCTGAATGAAGGATATGACACTGCTGATGAAGCAGGTACAGTTATCATCAGAATAGTAATGCAGTTATGTGAGTCGTCCAACAGTCATCAGTTTATTGTGTTTTTATTGATTTATTTTACAAAAGCATCTCTGAGTCTAAATAGGCCACTTAAGTCTGCAGTTAAGATTCAGTGTGAGGGCTGAACATTGCTTTGCTCTCCAGCACAGATTTATAATGACTGGGCCATTAATAGTTGTTATATGTGTATATGTTTAAGATCATAGTAAAACCATTAGAACAATGCACAGAGCAATATCATAAACACACTACTTAATATATATAATGAGTGTAAAAGTACTTTTCACTCTGTCCCCAGAGTGGGACAGCAACATGGCTTCTCTTCTGCTGCTGCTTCATCTTCTCACTCCACAACCAGCTGGAAGAAAGCGTCCCACAAAGATCAGTGTCGGAGAGACAATGGATCATCTGTTAAAATTTCAGAAGGTTTGTCAAAACTTCCAAATACTGTAGATGTTGCTGAGTTTTATAAACACATTTTTGTAAACATGTTTCTCTTGTTTCAGTCATCCCAAAGCCTTGAGGATCATCTCCTGACCACTGAAGGAACCCATCAGCCATATCTTCTTACCACAGGAACTTCAAAGACCCAGGTTTTCACCTTTTATATTGTCTTGGACAAAAAGCTTCTGTCATGTCAGTCATGTACATCCTTTGGTGCTTTTGATGAGCTGTTCAAGTCACATTTTGTTTTCGGTGTGAAGTATGATGACACTCTCTCCAGCCTGTACACATTTTTGCAGACAGCTCTGTACAATATTGATACAACTGAAGAATCTCCCAGATTAAAAGAGCTCAGAGCAAAGCTGTTAAACAAACCATAAGTAGCTTATTTAGCCAAAATGTTGAGATGTTTCCTCTGTAATTCATCCTTTGGTTCAGTGTTGCTTTTGTTCAGGAACCTCAAATGAATTCATGCCATGTATCCAGGTAAAAGTCTCTCTAGTTATTGTGGATTCAGGAGACATCTCATTAAGATCCACAGCTCCATTGATAACACAAGTGTGTCTAACCAGATCCCTTTCAACAACGACACAGAGACAGTAAACAATTCTCAGTCTGTAACTGATGAAACACTTCATCTCATTTCCAAAATACTGAAGCAGCTCCTTCAGGTTCTACTCACAACAAAGACGTGTGCTTCAGTTATAGCCAAGCTTTTGGGGAGTGGTGAACCAAATACTGTAGTTCTTTATACAACTGAAAATTTAGAGGAATCTGTCAAGCAGGTTATCAAGCAGCTATCACTGGGAATGCCTGTCCTTAAAAACAGTTGAGTCTGGTCCAGTTAAAATGTGTTCAGTTGAAACACTGGATTTTTCTGAAGATATAACAGCATCTCTTCACCTTGATTCTGAAGCCATCGTCTGTGTCACACAGTGGGTGAAATGCTGTGGAGCTGAGTATCGTGTTGGACTCTTTGTGTGCACTGGTACTGATGAAAACATGAACCATTGTTCAGCAAAATAACATCAATCATTTTGCACAAAGTGTTTTTTGCTTTGATTGAGCATGAAACTTGTTTCCATGATCACTTCCATGCTTTCCAAGTGAGTGACACTACACAGAGTGAACTGATTCTAGAAAGGGAGAGATTAAGATATTACAAATGGTTTGATGCTCAGATGTCATATGGTTGTGATTCATAATGTTATGTTGTATCAGACAGTTGCATAATCTGATTTCTAATCTGAATTGAATGAGTTCTCTTACTGTTTTATACTTGAACTGTAAAGTGAGTAGTAGTCTGCCTCAAGTTACACAATGCACCACAGAGAAATGTGTTTTTTATACATTTGCAGACATTTTATTATGCAGTAATGTGTTGTTTACAGTGTTTTGTACAACTTCACAAATGTTTTCATTGGCATTATTTGCTGCCTGTGTGCTGTTAAATTTTACAGTTTTAAGGCAGCAATTAATTCAAAGTGTCATGTACTTAATTTTTAAATGTATTTGCACAAATAAAAGCAAAAAAAAAATCAACAGGGTGGTGTTTGGTGGTCATTTTACCATAAAACTAAATAATATAATCATGAATAAATTTTAATTCCCCTTTGTAAAAAGTGTAAATAAAACATTTTGAGTGTGAGGTGTCAACACTGGAGAAGAGTTTATATCGAAATTAACTAAATTTTAAAGTCACACTCAGCGAGGGCTGAGTATTTTAACACAGTTCAAGTTAACTCTGTTTCAGAGTTAACATCAGAGATGGATGTCCCTCACCAACAGAACTGAACAGTGGCTCTTCAGAACTGGAGCTTAACAGAGGACGCTCACCGTCAAGAAAAGAAACCACTTCTAGTAGGAAATGTAAAAGGCAAATTTCAAGCAGTGTATCCGGTCCAGCAGCACAATCCAGAACTGGTCACTCTTCAAAGCAGAGTGGAATTGGTGAGACTGGAGATGTGTTAGAAAATCTTCCAGATGGTACCTCTTCCCCACTTAACGATATGGCTGACAGTTCACTTTCCATATCTGCTGTCTGCAAAAAGGAGAATGGGTCAAGAATGTATAACAAGAAGCAATATTGTTTGTACTGTAAGTTAGGAGTCATAAAAATATCAAGACATTTGAAGCGTGCTCATCACAATAAGCCAGAGGTTGCCCAGGCTGTATCCTTCCCAAAAGGCTCCAAAGAAAGAAGAATGCATCTGGAACATTTGAGAAATACGGGCAACTTTGCACATAATGTATTAAATGCTGGTGCTGGAGACCTTGTTCCTCGTAAGAAGCCAAAACAGGATTCTCAAGCACAGAATTTCCTGCATTGTGTATATTGTCATGGCTATTTCACCAAGAAACTCCTTTGGCAGCACATGATGATCTGCAAGTTCAAGCCTGGTGGTCCACAGAAACCTGGTAAAACCCGTGTCCAGGCTCTCTGTGCATTTGCTGCACCTCCACCACCTGGTGTCAAAGTTGAATTTTGGAAGATGTTAAACAGCACGGTTCAAGATGAAGTTTATTTTGCTGTCAAATCTGATACCTGTATCTTGGAATATGGTGAGCATCTGAATAACCGGCTTGGATATGATGTTGGGAAACATGAATACATTCGGCAGAAACTGAGAGAGTTGGGAAGGCTTCTGGTATGCTCAAGGAAAACTACTCCCTTTAAGACCATTGAATACCACGTCAAACCTGCAAATTTCATGCATGTTGTGCAAGCAGTGAAACAAGTGGCAGGCTTTGACAGTGAAACCAGTAAGTACAAGTGCCCAAGTCTCGCTCTCAAAATTGGACATAGCTTGACAAAAATGTCACTGCTTGTTGAAAGCCGTGCAAATGTGCAGAACAACCACGCTGCAGCAAAGGATGCTCGTACATTCCGTAGAGTATATGAATCCAGATGGAATGAACAGATATCAGCTGCATCACTGAGAACACTCCAGGAATCCAAGTGGAATGCCCCTCTGTTGCTTCCATTCACAAAAGATGTCCAGGCTCTCCATTCTTATTTAGATGAGCAACAACAAAATATCCTAAGTAAACTGTCCACAGAGACATGCCCTCAGACATGGAGACAGCTGACCAAGATCACTTTGACACAAGTCATTTTGTTCAACCGATGAAGAGCAGGGGAGGTGTCCAAAATGCCCCTCTCTGCATATTTGTCTCAAAACCCATCAGACCCTTAAGAAGATGCAAATGTTGCACTCTCAGACCTGGAGAAGAAACTCTGTCAACACTTCAGGAGGATAGAGATAAGAGGAAAAAGGGGAAGAAAAGTTCCTGTGCTTTTAACGCCAGGAATGCAGAAAGCATTGGATCTGCTTGTCAGCAAACGGCAGGAATGTGGAGTTCCTCAAGAGAACACATACTTAGTTGCAAGACCATCAGCCTTTACCTGCTACCGTGGTTCAGATTGCCTTCGACACTTTGCCAAGGTCTGTGGTGCAAAAAGTCCTGAAAGCCTCACTTCTACAAAACTACACAAACAAACAGGAACTTTGTCTCAAGTTCTTAACCTCAGTAACACAGAACTGGATCAGTTAGCTGATTTTCTTGGCCATGATATAAGAGTGCATCGGCAGTTCTACAGACTTCCTGAGGGCACTCTCCAACTTGCTAAAATTAGCAAGTTCTCATGGCTCTGGAAAAGGTACGTCTGGCAGAATTCAAGGGCAAGACCCTTGATGACATCAGCATTGATCCTGAGGGTACTAATTACTTCTTTCTTAAGATGTTTAAATATCTTGGGTGGGAAAAGCACAATATACAATAAAGAGAGGATCAGAGTTACATTAGCCAATACCAATCCACGTTGGCCAGAATAGTAGCTCTTGGGTTCAGCTTGGAACATGTCTTTTTTACTGTGGTATGATTAATAGTTCTTAAATGATGTTTTTTTAAATTTGCTTTCTGGTTTTCAGAAAGTCAGATCACATCCAGTCAGAGAGAAGAGAATGAGCCCACAATGTCAGATGTGAGCTATATTGATGAAGCACCACAGCAAGGCACTACGACCCCTCCAGGACCATGCCACGGCCAATCACCAAAAAGGGGAAGAGGTAAAGCTTTAAAATTTGTAATTGTTTGCTTTATCTCTATGGATGAAATAATGCTTGAGTGTCAGTGTTTTTTTATGGTGCTGCACTGTCACAGACAGTGTAGGCACAGTCTTTTGCTCCTAAAGTAATATTTCTGTAGCACTTCCATTGAGAAACAGAAATATTTATTCATCATAATTGTTTTACAGGTCGCCAGCCTTTCAAGAGGAGAATGTGGGAGAAAGCGGAAATCATTACTGTGGAAAAGCACACGATGTCCTTCATCACTTCATGTCGAGTTCCTGGGAAAAGCGATTGCGATAAGTGCCTTCAAGCAGAAAAAGTAACACTTAAAGACAGAAATTGGTTGGCTATAAAGATCTATGTCAAGAATCGAATCACAGCTCTCAAGAACAAAGTTTAAGGTTTCGATTTAAAATATGCTGACATCCATTAATCTTGTTCTCACTACACGTTAAATTCTATCCTTACATTGTTCTTAACAAAACAACATTCAGTTTAGTGTTTTTGTGATATTGGACTCATTTTGTTAAAGTTTAGTTTGTTGTAAGTTTGTTTACTATATTCTGCTCTCTAATCATAACTAATCTCTTCTAATTTTATTTCATTTACAAGCTAAAAAAAACATTGTGCCACTATTATTATTAATTAGAATCCTCACATTTGAAAAGATGGTGCCTGTTGGGCCTAATGCTGATTTTGATGCATTTTTCAAAGAAACATGTTTTGATTCATTGAGCATCCAAATAAAAGGTTTAAACTTTAACTTTAATACAGCGGCCTAAGTCTCTAATTTAGAGGAACGTAAATTCATTAAAGAAAATGAAAAATACAAGATTGTGCTGCTAAAATAGCACCGACTTTTTTTTGGTGCGATGCACTGTAGTTTGTGTTAAAGGAAAGGATTTCTAGGAAGTCTGTACTGTCTGCAACAAGATCCTTTCTAAAGAAATTCCAATGTAAATGATGGAGCATAAAATCCACAGTCCCTGTCCTGTGGAAAAGTTGACTTCCAGAGTTGAAAAGAAGCAAACATGAGGCTTCAACAGTCTGAGTAGATCAAGTTTCTATCTTCCAGGTATTTTTAGTCCAAAATTCTCCTCTTTGTGTTTCTACACCTAATGTTTCCTTGCAAAGCTGTGGTGGAGAGATGGAAACACAGAGAGGAAATTCTGCACTAAAAGACAAACATTTGAAGATTCCCACTTGATTTTGTTTAACAATGGTGATGAATTTTGGAATTACTATTTGCACAGAAATAGGACTGTGGATTTTACAGCAAGAAGAATTAGATCAAACACCAGTGCTTTGAATGTGTAAACGGGAATGTGAGTATATCTTTAAGTGGTTTGGGTTTTTTATGTCTTTATTATGGACAATAGAGAGATGACAGGAAATCAGGTGGAGGCAGAGGCATCAATGTTTAATGATTACCGCCCCGTTGCACTCACCCCCATCATGATGAAGTGCTTCGAGAGGCTCATCAGGCACACGGTCACCAAAATCCCTCCCAATTTCGACCCTTGTCAGTTTGCTTACCGCCCTAACCGCTCAACAGAGGACGCCATCTCCTCTGTTCTCACACCCACCCATGTGAGAATGCTGTTTGTGGACTTCAGCTCAGCATTCAACACAATCATCCCCCAGAACATGGTGAGCAAACTGATGACACTTGGATTTAACACCACCCTCTGCAACTGGCTGCTTGACTTCCTCACCAACCGCCCCCAGTCTGTCCGGGTGGGGAAGAACACCTCCTCGGTCATCAGGCTGAGCACTGGCTTCCCTCAGGGCTGCGTCCTGAGCCCTTTGCTCTTCACTCTGATGACCCACGACTGCGTCTCCAGATCCACTACCAACCACATCATCAAGTATGCGGATGATACAACGGTAGTGGGCCTCATCCAAAACAATGATGACAAAGCGTACAGACAGGAGGTGGAGCAGCTGGTGGACTGGTGCAGAAGTAACAGTCTAATCCTCAACGTTGATAAAACAAAGGAGATGATTGTGGACTTTCGGAAGAACCAGCCATGTCACTCCCCACTGCAAATCGACAACACAGCTGCGGAGGTGGTGGGGAGTACCAAGTTCTTGGGTGTACACCTAACAAATAAACTAACCTGGTCTGACAACACCGTGTCTCTGGTGAAACGAGCACAGCAGCGTTTACACTTCCTCCGCAGGATGAGGAGATCACACCTCCCCCCTCCCATCCTCACCACCTTCTACAGAAGTACCATAGAGAGTGTACTCACAAACTGTATCTCTGTGTGGTGCGGCATATATATATATATATCTTTGCATTTTCTGTATATACTGTATACCATGTATACCATAACCATGGCTATTTATTTACACTTTTAAACTTAATTAAAAATAATAATAATAATAATAATAATAATAATAACATTACTATTAATATTAATGGCTGTATGTATATATAAATAAATATATATTTAAAAAATGTATATATTTGGAAAGATATAGATATATCAGTGTATATATAAATACTGAAAATACTTTATTTGTAAATACTTTGTGTATTTTTTATGTTATTTTTATCCTTATTTTTATGGTAATTTATTTTTCTGTACCTTATTGTGGTTTTTCCCTTCTCTAGCTCTATTATTGATCTTCTGAGCTGGTGCAACGTAATCTCGTTTCTAATACGTACCTGAAAGTAGAAGGAATGACAATAAAGTTCTCTGAATCTGAATCTGAATCCAGTGGAAACTGAATTAGGGATGTTGTGGTAGTTGTTCAGAAACTTAAGGTTGTTACAGAGGTGCCCTGAAAAGTAGCATATTATGGTTTTTTTCCATTAGCACATAAGCTGTGATGGCATGCATTTCCATTACAGCCTCACAGGAGTTAGCAGGGTAGCTGTGCCACATTGCACTGTGTTGGTCCTGCTTGGTAGCAGAGCTGACCATTGCCAACCTATGACATTCTCCTCCCTTTAGCTGTGTCTGCAGTTGCTACTAGTCGCTATTAGTGGTTCAGATGAACAAACCAGTTTGCTGTGCAGTGAAGTGGAAGAAACACTTGCACCATTCCAGCACAGCTTTATTGACAGTGGCTGTTCACAGCATGGCTTAATGTGAGTACACCTCCACAATGGAAAACGCTATTTGTTAGAATGAGGAGTATATTGATTTTAGATGTCACATTTCCAGCCCACTCACCTTCTGGCATATTTGTTTGGAAAGCTTGCACTGTGGTTTTGGAAGCCACGCCTTCTTGTCTCTTGTGGCCCCAGTCAAGTTCACTACACCCCAAGCAATATGTTCCCTTTTGAAACCAAAATGCATTCATGGTGATATATACCACTGATTCTTGGGAATTTGGATAAAACAGGTTTTAATTCTGAAAATAAAAAAGTTACTTAATTTACAAAATCTGAAGGTCTATCATTATAGACCAAGGTCTTGGCTGTTCAGAAATGTATCGGTACAACCTCCATCAGAGACAATAAAAGGCAAATTATTCTTTATTTGCTCTAATACGTATTTAGAATTTTGAAACCATTATTTGGCATCCTTAGTACACATTTATGCTGTTAAATGTTGAATATTCAAATTTTTAAACTGTTGTACATATAGGCGACACGGTGGTGCAGTGGTTAGCACTGTCGCCACAGCAAGAGGGTTCCAGGTTCGAACCCCGGCCTGGGCTCTTCTGTGTGGAGTTTGCATGTTCTCCCTGTGCCTGCGTGGGTTCTCTCCCCAAAAACATGCATGGGTTTTGCCTGTAGGTGAGAGTGTGTGCGTGTGTGGTTGTCTGTCTTTGTGTGTCAGCCCAGCGATTGACTGGCGACCAGTCCAGGGTGTACCCTGCCTCTTGCCCATAGTCAGCTGGGATAGGCTCCAGCTCGCCTGCGACCCTGACGGATTAAGCGGTAGAAAATGAATGACTGAATGTTGCACATATACTCTTCCAAAAGATCTAACATCGTATACATCGTCTACTTTAAGCAAATTAGGAAAAGTAATGTTTTTTTTATTTAACAAACATATTTTTTTTAATTAATTAAAAAAAAAAAAAGAGACCATTCATTCATTTTCTACCACTTAATCCGTGACAGTGGCCTCATTACAACATACAATTCCAAAATTTATACCACTCAAGTCAATGGCTTCTTGCTTAAGAAAAAAAAAAAAAAAAACAATCCTGAGCACTGCGGAATATATGTGTAAGGTACATTTAAGCAATATCATTTTTAAAAGTACCCCACTCCCATAACGTCAAATATCAAATTATTATTAAATTAGTAATAGGCTATCATTAATAAAAGTACCCCTTAATAATCAGCATAAGTAAAAAAAGAAATCATTAGCAGTTCTATCAATAAAACTCCCACTCATAAAATAATGTAGATCATATTCTTCTGTAAACTAGACTAAACTGTATATTGGACAGATAAATGAATAGCTACGTCTTACAGTCTCTTTTCCATAAACTGAAATGTCTCAAAATACAGAAAGCATTCTATATAAATAGATAGGTCCTGCTTGAACGACCTGGTGATGATGGTCCCACAAGTTTGACCAGAATATGGTCAAATGGTATGAAGCACATACTGTATCCTTTCCACCTCCTTTTGGATGGAATCGTGTGTTGGGCCCATGAGGTTGGAAAAATTCCACTTCCACATCTTGATGATGAGCGTCCACAGTGAGAGCCTTTGCTAACCACCAGTGTAGGTCATAAATGACCACAAGCCAATCTCCACACTGAACTACATCAGCAGATAGATCTGTCACAGTCCCGTCAGGACCACTCTTGGTCAGTGGCTTTTGCACCATTGGCTCTTGCTCACTTTCCTCCCATTCCATTTTCTCTTTGCTCACTTTCCTCCCATTCCATTTTCTCTTTGCTCACTTCCCTCCTGTTCCATTTCCTCCATCAACATTGCCAAAGGACCTTTCCTCTTTTGTATTGGTATAGGACCATCATCCTCAACCTGTACCCTGGGTGTGTTGGCAGTCAACTGGAATATGGTTGGGCTGAAACACTCACACGTTTGTGGCTCACTGCAGAAACAGGACAGTGACCTGCAATGGATCTCAGAGTTGTTTTGGTGTGTCGGTATGACCTGATGGAGTTTCCTTGGATCCCTCTGTCCACCAGCAGAGAGGGATCAAACATCCCAAAGCCTTCATTCACTATAACGTGTGACTGACACCAAGGCGGTGTCAGTCCTCCTGACAGAAATGGAGGTTTATAGTGATCAGCAGTGGGACACACTGTATATTGTCTTCACTAGTAGAATGTGAAGTGTCAGACTCTGTGTCACAGACGCAGGTGGAGGGAGAATTCGGCTTCTCCATTTAATCAACACTGAGCTTTATCCACCTGCACACATCAAACATTATCATTAACAGGAGTATTAACACTACTGTGAACTGACAACATGGTGTGGAGAGAAGAAGTGGTGTTAATACACTGCAGGCTGAGGGTGTGGCTGATGAGGTGATTGCAGACAGGTGAGCAGGAGCTCTGGAGGGAAACCCAAAGTAAGTCAGCCACACCCAGGCCTACACACACACAGACAAGAACACAGACAAACAGGGGACAAACAAGAAACACTAGGGAGGTTCTCCAAGAAACACGAGGAAGGAGGGAGAGATTGTCGGCTCCTAACATGACTTTGTACCACGCTCTCCACTAAAAGATGGTGAAGAGAAGTTTCTGTGCTGTATTTTTTCATCCTATTGTTAAGTGACAAAAGCAAATAAATTTCAAATAAATAATTAACCAAATGTGAATCAGGCCCATTTTCAATCTATACTGACTGATTAACAAAATGCTCATTTTATCTATTTAAAATTAAATCTACAACAGTGAAGTCTGCAAAAACTGAAGGAGTCTGAATACTTCCTGTAGCCACTGTATGTCACTCGCCTTAAGAGCAGTGTTTCATCTGCTGCTTCCTCTTCACATCCCACTGGCTGAAGCTCACAGCTGTTTAATGTCAGTGTAACTGAATCACTTCATTTAACAAGTGGAGAGTTTGTCAGGCAGCTACACTGAACCAGACATAAAGTCTAGTTTACTGAGCCCTGTTCATGGCCAGAAATCTGATTTCCAGCTTCATGACCTAAGTATGTGTGATGTGTTTCTTTGGTGAATTAGCATAGAAATAACTGCCACTGCTTATCAAGCTTTATTTAAGAGGCAAGAACAGAGAGAGGAGGAGTGTGTGAGAGAGAACAACTCGCTTACTTTGGAAAGTGTCACTAAAATCTATCATTTATCTAAATGGATGAATACTTTTCTTCTTCTTTTTTTCTGTTAAATGTTTATGTCATTGTGTAGCTGTTGATTTAAAGTGCAGGCGTTTCACCTGCTTGGAAATTAAATTAAATTCCCTTTGATTCAATGTTGTACAACAACATAACATTGAATCAAAGGGAATTTTATTTAATTTAATTTCTTTTAACACTCGCAAACAGAAAAAGTCCCTTTAATGACAAAGTTAAACAGATCTCAATACATTGATCTGAATTCATTATTAATATAAAACACAAAACACTCAGGACACATCTAAATCATCAGTGGTGAAGCCAACTGGTTTGAAAGTCACATAATTAGATAAATGGAGATCACCTGTGTGCAGCCAAGGGCTTTCAGGTGATTGTAGTATAAATACACCTGCATCTGGAGGATCCAGCTTTTGCTGAGTGAGCAGAGAAACTCTCCACCATGAAGACAGAACAACACTGTCTCTGAGAAAATGGGATTGAAAAGCAGAAATCAGTGGCTGGATACAAGAGAATTTCCAAGTCACTGAACTTCCCTTGAAGAACAATTAAACCAATCACTATGAAATGGAAGGAGTGTGACATGGTGAATGATGTATGTCTGTCTGGAGCAGGCTGTTCTAAAAAACTGACATGTCAGAGAAGAAAACACGAGCAGCTCCAAACAGTTTCACACCATCTTTGTACTTTCACACTCTGATATTAGCTTTGGTTTTTCTCTCTCTATCTCGTCCTTTTAACAACCTCCTGCAGCAGGAGTCACACTGAACCTGTCACATCTGATGACCCTTCACTTGTTCACAGAAACCAGAGAAAATAATGAAGGTAATGTGGTTCAGTGCTGAGCCTGATAAACTAAAAGGGTTGCATTTGAGAATAAAGCAGTTCAATATCATTTGGAGGTTAAAGCATCGGAGGTAGGATGAGGTTTGGCACAAAAAAAAATATCAGAATCTCTCCTGACTGACGGCAGCAGATCTGACATATGGAGGAGAGATGATCTCAGGCAGAGATTTTATTGATAAGGGAGATAAAAATGTGAACAGGTGCATTAACCAGAGGATCTCACAGTCTTCTCTGTGTATCAGATCATCTATGGTGTCATGTACTTCAGGAAATGATTTATTCTGTCAGAGAGTTATTCCTTTGGAAACATGGAGTCAAGAAAATCAGTTCTGAATCTGACCCTCTGAAGTACAGAGATGAATCTCTGTCAAGTGGAGTTAACCAAGCCTTCAATCCTTTGTCCTCAGGATGCTGACCACTGTCATTATCTCCTTTCTGTTATAACTTTCTTACTTTTTTCTTTCTTAAAATAAAATAAAATCCTGACCATCTGAAAATATGAAAGGAAACAAATCAATATAGATCTGCCACATATACTTTTAGCATAAGCTGATTCCAACAAAGCTCTTCAGATTCAAAAAGATCATCACTCCCGATACAGACATAAACATCCAACATGGAGGATGAAAAGATTTACAATATACTTCCCACAACTATAAATGTTTGAAATATTATCAATTTCTTAAGATTTATATTGTCAATAACTTTAAAAAGACTTATACTGAATATGAGATTTAAAAACCATTCTGAAAGTTAAAATAAATAAATAAACAATCTCATGATTCAAACTAATATTCACTGAGATACTTTAGCATTTGGTCAGATTATTAGGAGGTGGTGATGCCTGGAGGAGGGGCTTCTTCTAATCTCCCTGCCACACTTCATTTGCCTTCTAATGAACATTAATCCAAAAGAGTAAAAGCAGCTCAGAACCAAATGAAGCATTTAGTTTGTCTCATTAAAATTTTTCTGTGAGACAAGAAAGTTCATGACATTAAAGTCTTTACATGTGGAATAATAATCTCAGCTCATCGTTCTCAAATATGGTTTGTTCACATACAGTGACTTCAGAAAGTAGACCGTTTTTTTTTTGTACTTTCTCATTATGTTTCATCTCTGCCTCACCTGCAGTCTCTCTCTCTCTCTCTCTGACAGTCATGTGTTAGACACAAATACTTAAACAGACACACACTGACTGCTGAAAATATTTCTTACCATTTACTGATACCAACATCTATCAGAGAGACTTGTGTGTCATATATTTCCTCAGTTATCAGTCGAGCATTTCATTAAAACAACAAGTGACCATGGCAAATTCATTCAGCAGCCACAGTGGATTCCTGTTAAATCAGAGCATCAGCCTCATATTCTGAAACCCAGAGTAGTAAAAGTAGAGAGGAGAGATGTGTGTGTGTTTGCAAAGTGAAAATGCACATCAGCATCAGCATGAACAGTAAAATCAGCTTGTTTTTGTAAAGGTTTCTTCTCTTGTTTCCTTTGTTTCCTACAACAGTATATTTTTCAAACATCATCTGTCATGTTCCTCCATTTCCCAGCTCCTCATCTGATGATGTTCATTTGCAGGAAATACTTCTCAGTTACACAGTCTATATTTCTTCTATTTTAGTAACAGTGTTCACACATTTGACACAACTGATATAAGATGTTCAGTCCAGTGTTTTAGAAGATTCAGAGGAGAAAAAGAAAAAATGTTCTCTTGTTTACCAACAACTTGTCTTTCTGTTTTATCTCATTTTTTTCTGGTAATATGAAGATATTTAAAACATATCACATCAAGTTAACAAACATCTGAACAAAACATCCCACAAAATGAACTAAACTAAACACTGACATGAACAACTAACATGTACTGACTTACTGAAAACCTTGGAGGACTTTCCTGTAGTTTCCTCTTGTCCTTGTAACAGCAGTAGCTCCTCCCTTCCTTGTCAATAATTGTGCAGAAATATCTGAGTGCTTCTTTCTTCCTAAATCATGAGCAAGTCCTGTCCAGTCCAACTGTTTCTGCTCCTGTTTGACTTCTGAACTTGTCTCTGGCTGTGTGTCCACTTACTGCAGCCTGTGACATCAGACTGTAGAATGTTGATACATCAAAGGCATCAAAGGACAAACACACACACACACACACACAGTTTCACAGCTATGGTTATAGAGGAACACACTGTGGAGGGTGTGTGGAGGAAAAACAAAGCAGTAGCTTTGTTTGTATTATTCACTTCTTGTGCCTGCAGCTTTTACAAGATTCTTAGTTTCTCTCTTAGCCTGAAATAAATAATTGTGAAAGCAGGTCTGATAACTGCGAAACAATTAGAAGTGTTGGTACAGAGTCTGAACAAAGAAAAACTAATGGTAATCTCTGAAGAGAAAGCCAGCTGATTGTTTGTATAATAACCATCTGTGGTTATACACCTGAGAGCAGAATGATAAATGAATGACATCTACTTTGCACCTATGTTGCTGGGACAAAAAGATCAAATTCATATTTCAGCTCCACAGTGTTTTTATTGAAGATTGATGAAGAATTATTTTCTTTCTGGTGAAGAACAGATTGAATATGGAGGCTCCATTGGACATAATTGCTGTTTATCAAAGGGCTGCTGGTGTCAATATTATGTGTTGATTTTTCTAAACATTGGTTTGTTGGAGGAAAAAAATGCTTCCTCCTTCCATCCAGCCTGGTTATTTTACAGCTTCTACTCCCAGAACATGATGATATAGTGTCAGCTTTAACTTTCACCATCAGCTTCCTACTTGATTCAGGTGACAGGTGTAACTGTTATCTCAGTGTGATGCAGAGAAGAGACCAACATACAGCAGGACTCTGTGGATTTAAGGTCTAACAGCACAAGATAAGTTGAACGAGATCTAAAAGAAACATGAGTCAAAATGATTCTCTGTGCAGCAGCTGATCTGTTGCAGAAACAACAACTAAAACTGTCTGTGGCAATGGAGAGATAGTGAATATTACTCCTCACTTTCAATAAAGAGGTGAAGACAGAAAATAATGTCTACTGCAAAGTCACAGGAAAACCAGAGTGTGAGGAAAGAGCACATTACTGTATTGATGAAGATCTGATGAACAAAAACTCTTCTCAAAGTTGGAATGTAGGTGGTGCAAAGCACAGAGAGCAGAGAGAGATGAAGAAGGTTTAGAAGGTAAGTTAAGGCAGCAGACTCTCCCGAAATTGTAATAAACGTCCCAGTTCTCTATAAGTCACAACTACTAGTAACATTACTGTGAGACCAATAACGTTATATAAACAGAGCAGCAGCTCTGCTCGCTCGCAGTCCCTCCAGACGTGTCTGTTAATCACTGGAAACAAGGTTGCTGATAATATCGATATGGAAACAGTCCGTGATAGTAGTGTAGTGTGAAGTATGTGTGTGCATGTGTGTGTGTGTGAGTGAGAGAGTAAAATTCAGTTTGTTTTATTGCACGGAAGCACGTTGAGGGCATGGCTAGATAAGTCTATGTGTGTGTGTGTGTGTGTGTGTGTGCGTTGGTATATATAGTATAGACAGACAAGTCACCTGTATACCCACCTGCACTACGCAGACATTAGAGAAGCAGCAGAAAATGACATATTGTTAGATGAACTGTGTCCTGAAGCTGTCTGTGATAGTGTCTGTGATAGTTTCTTGTAGAGAGTTTCTTATAGAGAGGAGCAGGATGTTGCTGTTCAAGACTTAAGACATAATGTAACTGCATCATAAAGCCTACATGAACTGCATGGTGTTCAGGGATCAATAGTCTCTCCTATTGTTATTGTACTATGTTTTCAGCTATAGTAACATTAATCATTAGTAATGTAGCAGCCTAGTTTTGAATGACAGGGTCCCTGCTATCACATGTTGTTAAAATATAACATTTACATAATAAAATCTCCTACAGGCTTCACACATGCTGTAATAAATTAAGCATGATGAGTTGAGCATATGTCAGCATGTGGCCCCACTTTTAACTCTCTTTTTTCAAAACCTTATTGCAGACGGACAGAAGACTTAAGTCTTCAGTGAAGTCTCTGCAATTTATGAGAGCAGGAGAAGCCGTCTGACTGGAGAGCATGCTGAACAACTCTGCTTTTAACACCACAGTCTGGTGCTGCTCAGTTGGGACTACTAATTGATCTGAGAGTCACATTTCTGTGCAAATTTTATTTAACTTTGTTTTATTTACTTTATAAAACTTCAGGAAGCTATTTATTTATTTATTTAAATGTTCAGTTAACTTTATAAGAGATGCCGCTGACCCTGGGAACTCCCTGCACTTTTTGTTACAATTTTAAAACAAAGATGTCTGTTGTCTAAGATAAAAAAAAAAAAAAAAAAAAAAAAAAAACCTTTAATAAGTTGCAAATCTGAAAAGCTGTTTAATAAACATATGCTTAAAGGCATTTAAACAAAGTGTTGGAGTTTGTATCATTCAAAATTTTGACCCCAATATTTTCACTTTTACTGTACATGAATATCGACTCCAAATATCGTTATCTGCCTCCTTGACCACTAATAATCGGTATCGGTATTGGCCCTGAAAAAAACATATTGGTCTATCTCTAATGTCTTGCCAGTCTCTGCACTAAGACAGAAAAAAATAATGTGGAAATTAGCTGCAATTCTCCATCACACCACATGATGGAGCTGATTAATCTGATTTATCACTTTGGGTTCAGCATCTCTGAATGAATAAATAAAGACAAATTCCAGGTGGAGGGTGGAGGAGTCTCAGTGTGTCTGCAGAGACTGTGTAGAAGGACAGAGCAGCAGCAGAGCAGTCCAGATACACTGATGATTCTCTTTCAGATCCAGAGGAACACACAGGGATGATGGTGGACTTGACAGTGGAGCTGTTCTCAGAGCAGTTCAGACTGCAGCACTGAGAGTCTTCTCCACTTCTTCTGGTTCCTCTGTCAGTCACTGCTGGATGAAGCTCTCCTCTCCACTCTACCTCCCAGTAACATGGACCAATCAGAGCTGCTGCTGCTTCAACCTCTCTGGATCATCAGGACACAGCTCGTCCTCTCTCAACACACACACCGTCCTCTTCACTCTCTCCTTTAGAAAGATCACTACCTCCATCTGTTGAGAGAAGAAGACAGACAACAGAGGTGATAAATCAGTGTTTACAGAGACTCACTTCATCAGCTGTCAGTCACTGATGCAGCACATCCAGTATAAAGAGCAGCAGGGACTTCAGTCCTGTTCAGAGCAGAAGTGGAGCAGCTGTGTAGTGTAGCAGCTTCCTCTCAGCTCTCATGTTAACGTATTGGAGTGAAGACACTGAGCTGGAAGCTCACACACCTGCAGAGACTTTTAGCATCAAGTCTGTTTACTCTGAACATTTCACTCAAGTCCACAGTGGAAATAAACTGCTGAGTCATGAAGCTTCATTACTGCACAAACAGTTTAGTGATGGATTCACTGCTGTTACATGTCAACTCATGTTCCATTTAAAGAAAGAGTCTCTGTGTGTTGATGAACATCTGATCTGCTTCTGAAATATCAGCTGACAAATAAACATGGAGGCTGTCACTGAAAGTATCTGACAGATGGACAGATATACAGATGTGATCACTGGACTTCAGCAGAGGTTCTGCTCTGTATCAGACTTTATTTCCTGTTGACATGAACACAACAACAACAACAACAACAACAGATCACAATGAGCTTGTGGCTGCTGTGATTGGCTGACTGTCCTCTGTGTCGCTCTCTTTCTGTCCCATCCTGAGGCCTGTCCCCGTTCTCCTCTCACAGCTTCAATGAGGAAAGCAGCCACTGAGAATGTTGGAGGTTTACAGGAGACACTGGATCTTTGCTTTGATATTAACTGTGTTTAGTACAATACAGCTGAAAGCAGCATGGAATGACTCCAACCCTCTACTGACCTCAGAGTCTCCAGTCCACAGTCTGGACTCTGCACAAGATCAGACAGATCCTTCAGTCCTGAATCCAGCAGGTTGTTTTCACTCAGGTCCAGGTGTCTCAGATGGGAGGGGTTGGACTTCAGAGCTGAGGCCAGAGAAGCACAGCTGATCTTTGACAAACTGCACCAACTCAACCTGAATAAAGAATAAAAGATGTGAGTTTAGGAGACAAAGTTCCTGCTTGAAAGCGTTGAGTGTTTCATCATCTGTTCAGAGCTGAAGAAGGTTGAGAATGTACAAGTTTGGAAAATGGAAACTCCAAACACCTGAACCAACAGGATGCAGCTTAAAAACAGTCAGATACTAAAAGTCAAACACAGCTCTCATTAACTTCAGTCACTATAAACATCACAGATCATAAAGCAAAGAGTGAAGAAACATTTCTTTCTGTCTTAATGTGGAATATTTGCTTTGTATGTGAAGAAATATAAAAGTCAACTGAAGGTGAGGATGAAATTGTTCCAAAGTAAAGAGTCAATTAGCAAGTGTTGGATTTTGAATCTTCATTCAATGAGTTTGAAATATGAAGCTGAACAAGATGCTCAGTGTGGATCAGCATCAAATCTCTGAGCTCAAATCTCCTTCAAAAAGTCCCACATTCACACTCAGGTTTAACAGTTTGGAAGAAAGTTTTCAAAGTGTTCACTAAGGTTTCAAATGAAATCTTTCATATTGTGTGAAATCATAGTTTGAGCCTTTGATGTTTTGAGTGTGACTGAAGTTTGTGTTGAGAGTTTGAGAAGCTGCAGACATTCAGCACATGTGCAGTGTGTTGAATGAGACATTTCATCACATTCCAGTCATGTGTCTTTGGTCCAAAGCAAGTTCAGCTTCATCCAACACTCTCTGCTCACACATTTGAATCTGCTGTTCCAGCATTGCATTCTGGGATTCTTGGTGGGTGTCAACTTAGGGGGGGTCTGTGTCCCACAGTTTGTGTCCCTGTGACAAAGACACAGTGGGACGTTGACACCCAGTGGGCTCAGTGATTGGTCGGCTGTGTGGAGCTGAGAAAGGAGCCAGGGTTTGAACTTCTCTCTCTGCTCTGTTTTCATTGGTTCCACAAATATTTGTGTCCCTGTTCAGCTCAGCAGCTGAGTGTAGCTCTATGAATGTCTTCAGGAGACACTGTGTGAAAATGTCCTCTCCGTATTTAAACCATGGTCACGTGTCCTCTCTGTGACAGCAGGCTTTTCACTGTGCCTGTGAGTGAGGCCATTGGGAGCAGCTATGAACACTTGTGCCTTCAGACCTGCTCACACGTGTTGTACAGATCAGTTCTTGTCAAACATCCTGATCTCAATGAGACTTTGTGAATAACACAAGCTCAACTCAGTCAAACTGCTGACACTGTCAATGTGGACTGTAAGAGTCAGAATCCAAATCATTTTCAAAGCTTTAAAAATCACTTTGAAAATCAGAGTCAGCACTTTCACAACTTCCTTTCAACCATTTCACACTTTGAATGTTAGAAATTCTGAAGGAGATTTGACCTAATAAATACTGAATAAAGCACAACTTTCACATCATATTCATCTCAGCACACAAGTAAACAATGGAGTCTGACCTCAGAGTCTCCAGTCCACAGTCTGGACTCTGCAGAAAACCACACAGATGATTCACTCCTGAATCCTGCAGGTTGTTTCCACTCAGGTCCAGGTGTCTCAGATGGGAGGGGTTGGACTTCAGAGCTGAGGCCAGAGAAGCACAGCTGATCTCTGACAAACTGCAGGAACTCAAACTGAATAAAGAATAAAAGATGTGAGTTTAGGAGACAAAGTTCCTGCTTGAAAGCGTTGAGTGTTTCATCATCTGTTCAGAGCTGAAGAAGGTTGAGAATGTACAAGTTTGGAAAATGGAAACTCCAAACACCTGAACCAACAGGATGCAGCTTAAAAACAGTCAGATACTAAAAGTCAAACACAGCTCTCATTAACTTCAGTCACTATAAACATCACAGATCATAAAGCAAAGAGTGAAGAAACATTTCTTTCTGTCTTAATGTGGAATATTTGCTTTGTATGTGAAGAAATATAAAAGTCAACTGAAGGTGAAGATGAAATTGTTCCAAAGTAAAGAGTCAATTAGCAAGTGTTGGATTTTCAATCTTCATTCAATGAGTTTGAAATATGAAGCTGAACAAGATGCTCAGTGTGGATCAGCATCAAATCTCTGAGCTCAAATCTCCTTCAAAAAGTCCCACATTCACACTCAGGTTTAACAGTTTGGAAGAAAGTTTTCAAAGTGTTCACTAAGGTTTCAAATGAAATCTTTCATATTGTGTGAAATAATAGTTTGAGTTTTTGATGTTTTGAGTGTGACTGAAGTTTGTGTTGAGAGTTTGAGAAGCTGCAGACATTCAGCACATGTGCAGTGTGTTGAATGAGACATTTCATCACATTCCAGTCATGTGTCTTTGGTCCAAAGCAAGTTCAGCTTCATCCAACACTCTCTGCTCACACATTTGAATCTGCTGTTCCAGCATTGCATTCTGGGATTCCTGGCCCCACCTTCCTGGTGGCTGTCAGCATCCCCCAGTTTGTGTCCCTGTGACAAAGACACAGTGGGACGTTGACACCCAGTGGGCTCAGTGATTGGTCGGCTGTGTGGAGCTGAGAAAGGAGCCAGGGTTTGAACTTCTCTCTCTGCTCTGTTTTCATTGGTTCCACAAATATGTGTGTCCCTGTTCAGCTCAGCAGCTGAGTGTAGCTCTATGAATGTCTTCAGGAGACACTGTGTGAAAATGTCCTCTCCGTATTTAAACCATGGTGACGTGTCCTCTCTGTGACAGCAGGCTTTTCACTGTGCCTGTGAGTGAGGCCATTGGGAGCAGCTATGAACACTTGTGCCTTCAGACCTGCTCACACGTGTTGTACAGATCAGTTCTTGTCAAACATCCTGATCTCAATGAGACTTTGTGAATAACACAAGCTCAACTCAGTCAAACTGCTGACACTGTCAATGTGGACTGTAAGAGTCAGAATCCAAATCATTTTCAAAGCTTTAAAAATCACTTTGAAAATCAGAGTCAGCACTTTCACAACTTCCTTTCAACCATTTCACACTTTGAATGTTAGAAATTCTGAAGGAGATTTGACCTAATAAATACTGAATAAAGCACAACTTTCACATCATATTCATCTCAACACACAAGTAAACAATGGAGTCTGACCTCAGAGTCTCCAGTCCACAGTCTGGACTCTGCAGAAAACCACACAGATGATTCACTCCTGAATCCTGCAGGTTGTTTCCACTCAGGTCCAGGTGTCTCAGATGGGAGGGGTTGGACTTCAGAGCTGAGGCCAGAGAAGCACAGCTGATCTCTGACAAACTGCAGTGACTCAACCTGAATAAAGAATAAAAGATGTGAGTTTAGGAGACAAAGTTCCTGCTTGAAAGCGTTGAGTGTTTCATCATCTGTTCAGAGCTGAAGAAGGTTGAGAATGTACAAGTTTGGAAAATGGAAACTCCAAACACCTGAACCAACAGGATGCAGCTTAAAAACAGTCAGATACTAAAAGTCAAACACAGCTCTCATTAACTTCAGTTAGGGGTGGGTGATATGGCAAAAATATCACATCACGATTTTTTAATGGTAAAATCACAATCACGATTTTATCACAGTTCATTTTTACAGTGAAGTTAATTTAGAACCAAACTATTCTCTATGTAAAAACTTAGCCCTAAAGATAAAAGAGTCACCTCTTTCCACCGTTACTACTTCTCTCACACAGCGTGCTTTTATCAAAGGCTTGTGTTATAGTTGGTTGTTTCTGTGTAATGTCTTTAGCCGTTACCACTGGCTCATGTGTGGTTGGCCTCGCTGCTTGGCTCTCAGCTAATTGTTTCGGATGCTGCCTCTTCAGGTGGTTAAAGAGGTTCGTTGTGTTTGCGCTTTGTCGTTTGGAGAAAATCCAAACCAGTTCCATACGCAGTGTTGGGGAGTAACGGAATACATGTAACGACGTTACGTATTCAGAATACACATTATGAGTAACTGTATTCAATTACAGTTACAGTTTAAATAGATAGTATTCAGAATACAGTTACATTGTTGAAATCAATGGATTACGTGACGATACTTCTCTGTTTCACGAGTTTATATTTATTCTCTAAAATGAACAAAGGCAACCCGATGCGTTTCCCAGAAGCCCCAGCTCCACGAAAACAAACGGAAATAAACGAGCTATTCGCCTGATCAGTCGGACAGAATGGAGTCGGACGAGGAGCAGCAGGAGGGAGAGCTTGAGCCGCAGCCGGCAAAACAGAGCCGGGACAGGAATGCGTTGGCCAAAACAGAAACACCGTTACATATTCTGAATACGTAACGGCGTTACATGAACTCCGTTACTCCCCAACACTGTCCATACGACTGGAGTTCTTTTTGGGGACCAACTCCAAGCGTTCACTTTCGTTGTCAGCCATGGCTACCCGCTACACCTTGACTAAAACAGCGAGGCTAGTAAAAAAAAAAAAAAAAATCTGCACTGCTCGTACTTCACCATGATTGGTTGGTCATGTTCACGTGAAGCGGGCTGTTAGTTGCCCAAGGAAAAAAAAACCTTCTCGTGCGTCTGTGCGCAAGCATAGAGCTGCAATTAATAGAATGTGTCCTATAGCCGATAATACGATCTCTGTCCTCTGGCAGATCGTCAACACTTTCTAATCCTTCACGATCTAATATCGTCATATCGCACACCCCTAGTATATGTATATTATGTGTACATAACTATACACTGCTGCACAACTGTACATACCACCATTAGAGAACCATGGCTCTATTTTTCTATTATAAATGTACACACTGCACACCTGACAGGTTATATTTTTACATTGTATATATTATTGTACATATTATTCTCCTCCCTGTTATTTTTTTTTATCTTATTATTAATATTATTGTTATTTTTCTTGTCATATATATATATATGACATATATACACATATATGATGTATATACACATTCACTCTTTATGTCTTTATACCTTGTTACACTGTATTTTGTAGAGTTGCTAAGTGCTGCCAGTTAGCTGTCAACTTGTCCTTTCCTTTCTTTTTGTGACTGTTTTACTTGCTGCTGTAACAACAATTTCCCCCTGAGGGATGAATAAAGTATATCTATCTATCTATCTATCTATAAACCAACAGTGTGGTCCTTTAAGTCTTTGCTCCTTAACACGTTTATCAAGTCATTTCAACTCAATGAGAAAAGACCACAATTTACCACACTTGTGTTAAATATCAAAACGCACGCACACACACACGCACACACACACACACACACACACACACACACACACACACACACACACACACACACACACACACACAGAATCACTGAATGAACTTCAAGTGTTTTTCAATTGATTGGCACAAATATCAGTTGTGAAGATCTTCTGTATATTGTTGTGATAAAAATGGACTTTGAACAACTCACACTGGACATTTTCTACACTTCATTAAGAAAACATTAGTCTGCTGACTGTGACAAATACGAGTGTGTGAGTTCTGAAGGTTTCATTGAAGTCAACAGACATTATTCATGACAACTGACTGAAATGAAGTGAAACTGAAGGAATAATTCTTAGTCTGAGAAAAGTCACAATATGGAACAACAACTGTTTCAAATCTCATTCATTCAAGATGAATGGATTCAAGTTCTGGATGAAGATAAATCAGGTTCAGTTGTGGATTAAAGATATAAGATCTACAACAGTAACAGACAGTGAACTGACCTCAGAGTCTCCAGTCTACAGTGTGGACTCTTCAATCCAGCAGACAGAAGCTTTACCCCTGAATCCTGCAGCTTGTTGTTGTAGCTCAGGTCCAGGTGTCTCAGACTAGAGGACTGGGAGCTGAGAACTGAGGACAGAGCTTTACAGCTTCTCTCTGAGAGGTTACAGCTGCTCAGTCTGAAGAGGAAACAATGAAGAAAAAGTCAAATAACATTTGTGTTGAAAGGACAATCAAAGGAACAAAACTCTCAGTTTGCTCTGCAGCTCACAGCAAACTAACAGATCTGCATTTGAAAACTGGGCCAAACATCAAACACAGATTTGTTGAGTGAAGCAGAAATATCAGCTCTTTATCCACCTGCTAACCAATGAGGAGTCTCTACATTGATGATCATCTTTCATTGGCTCTGATTCAAATCCTTTCTGTTTTATTCTCAACAAGTTGGAGACATGACAGTTATATATGACACAATCAGTAATAGACATGTACAGACAAGGCCGTAAGTATTTGGACAGTTAGACATGATATGTTATTTGGGATCTCAGCACATTGACTTTAAAATATAATTATAGATACTACAGTCAATGACTGCAAAGGATTTTACACTAAATATTAAATCTGATGAGTTTGTTTCACTTCATGTGTATTTGTCCAGTTACTTTTGAACCACTAAAAGGGCTGAATCTCCCTCACAGTTCTTTCTATACTGATGTCAACCTGCTCAAATTAAAGCTGAGACTTGGCTCTTTAATGTAGGATCCATTATTTTAATTCAGATTCAATGTGCTGAAGCTCAGAGCTCAGAGATGATGATAAGGAATTAAAGAAGAGAGGAATTTATTTTCCCTCCTGCTGAATAAAATAGCAGAGCCTTTATATAATGATGAATAAATCCAACTATCTATACACTTACAGAGCTTTGTTAGAGGCTTTGACAACTGGCAGCAGCTTCAGAAGAGCCTCCTCTGAAGCAGAGTATTTCTTCAGGTCAAACACGTCCAGATCTTTTTCTGATGACAGTAAGATGAAGACCAGAGCTGACCATTGAGCAGGAGACAGTTTATCTGTGGAGAGACGTCCTGAACTCAGGGACTGTTGGATCTGCTCCACTAGAGAACGATCATTCAGTTCATTCAGACAGTGGAATAGGTTGATGCTTTGCTCTGCAGAGGGAGTCTCTTCAATCTTCTTCTTGATGTACTGGACTGTTTGCTGATTGGTCTGTGAGCCACTTCCTGTCTGTGTCAGCAGACCTCGTAGGAGAGTCTGATTGGTCTGCAGTGAAAGACCCAGGAGGAAGCGGAGGAACAAGTCCAGGTGTCCATTTGGACTCTGTAAGGCCTTGTCCACAGCCCTCTGGTAGAGCTGCGTTGGATCAGCTTTGTATCTGAACATTTCAGACCTGTTGGAGGTTGACTGTTCTTCTGACAGCAGATTGACTCCAGAGTTGATGAAGGTCAGATGGACATGAAGAGCAGCCAGAAACTCCTGAAGACTCAGATGGACGAAGCAGAACACCTTGTCCTGGTACAGTCCTCTCTCCTCTTTAAAGACCTGTGTGAACACTCCTGAGTACACTGAGGCTGCTCTGATATCGATGCCACACTCTGTCAGGTCTGATTCATAGAAGATCAGGTTTCCTTTCTGCAGCTGCTCAAAAGCCAGTTTTCCCAGAGACTCGATCATCTTCCTGGTCTCTGGACTCCAGTGTGGATCTGTCTCAGCTCCTCCATCATACTTAACATTCTTCAGTTTGGACTGAACCACCAGGAAGTGGATGTACATCTCAGTCAGGGTCTTGGGCAGCCCTCCTCCCTCTCTGGTTTTCAACACATCCTCCAGAACTGTAGCAGTGATCCAGCAGAAGACTGGGATGTGGCACATGATGTGGAGGCTTCGTGAAGTCTTGATGTGGGAGATGATCCTTCTGACCTGCTCCTCCTCTCTGAACCTCTTCCTGAAGTACTCCTCCTTCTGTGGGTCAGTGAACCCTCTGACCTCTGTCACCATGTCGACACACTCAGGAGGGATCTGATTGGCTGCTGCAGGTCGTGTGGTTATCCAGAGGCGAGCAGAGGGAAGCAGTTTCCCCCTGATGAGGTTTGTCAGCAGCACATCCACTGAGGTGGACTCTGTAACATCAGTCAGGATCTCAGTGTTGTGGAAGTCCAGAGGAAGTCGACACTCATCCAGACCGTCAAAGATGAACAGAACCTGGACCTCTTCAAACCTGCAGAGTCCTGCTTCTTTGGTTTCAGTAAAGAAGTGATGAACAAGTTCAACAAGAACAAGAACTTTTTCTCTTTCAGCACATTCAGCTCTCTGAACGTGAATGGAAATGTGAAGTGTATGTCCTGGTTGGCTTTGTCTTCAGCCCAGTCCAGAGTCAACTTCTGTGTTAAGACTGTTTTCCCAATGCCAGCCACTCCCTTTGTCATCACTGTTCTGATTGGTCCATCTCTTCCAGGTGAGACTTTAAAGATGTCTTCTTGTCTGATGCTTGTTTCTGGTCTGGCTGGTTTCCTGGATGCTGTTTCAATCTGTCTGACCTCATGTTCCTCATTGACCTCTCCAGTCCCTCCCTCTGTGATGTAGAGCTCTGTGTAGATCTGATTCAGAAGGGTTGGGTTTCCTGCTTTAGAGATCCCCTCAAACACACACTGGAACTTCTTCTTTAGAGTAGATTTAAGTTTACGTTGACAAACTGCAGCAACATGTCCTGAATGAACAAACAAGAAACAACATCAGTGACTGATTCATAAAGGAAACATGACATGTTCATCCCCCTAAAGAACACACATGAACATATTTCCCTCCATGTCTTGAGACGTTAGTAAATGTCCCATTTGTCCATAATGTTGAATCTTTAGAGAAATCCTCTTACTGCTGTGCAGACAGTCAGCCAGCTCCTCCTGCTTCATTCTCCTCAGGAAGTTCACTGTGATCTTCACAAAAGCCTCTCTGCTGCTCCTCCTCTGCTCTTCATCCTCACCTTCCGACACCTCCTCATCCTCTCTCTGACTCTCTGAGCATTCTGGGTAATCTGGACTCACAACCTTCTGGATCTTCTTCAGCTCCTTCTTCACAAAAGTGACAATGTTCTCCTCCAGCAGCTGGAAGAGAAAACTATATGAATGACACAATCAAAGTAAAACCATGGAGCCAAACATCAGATCCATGTTGGACACACTGACAATCCACTGCTCTAAAAAGTGCAGCATGGACATTATTGTCAACACAACAGATGTCAAAGTAGTTGTTGTCCATGTACAGACCATAAATATGGAGTCCAGGTGTGTTTGATGCTGCTGGGCAGACTGAGCACTGGGAACCTCTGAGCTCTCCTGGTCCACTCTGTGGAAGAATCATGAAGAATTAGCTCACATTATGTTTGCAGCATCTGTGAGCGTTTTATGCTTTGTACACAAACAACAGCAGGAAACAAGCAATCAGTTCTGTACCTCATGACCTAGAGTCATCACAACAAGTCCACCTTTTAAATGATGAGTTTTAAGGACTCACACTGGGTTTGACAGAAGTCTCACCTCTGCTACAGGACACTAACACAAACACTGGAACTGGATAGGTGCTGAGTTACAGGGAGTTTTAGTTCTGATCTGAATGACACATATAAGAACATAAGAAGTGTTTTTCTTGAAAAGAGAAACATCAACTTTGCCACTAAAGCCTGTGTTTCAGCCTGATCATGTTCATATACTGTGTCATTCATGAAGCCTGGAGACAAAACACAATCACTTCATCTTTCATAGAAGACCAGTTATACAGGACAGCTGTCTGATACATTTTAAACTCAGCTGCAGCTCACTTCTTTGCAGCAGAGGGAGGCTGTCCTTTAAAAGTAATGAGGCCACGCATTGACATGGCACTCTTCATGGACACACAGCTGGGCTCAGGTCCAGGGAAGTCTGGTCTCTGATGGATCCTGGTGAACACAGAGATTAAGACCATCAGGGACATGGGGACAGGGACAACATACCTATTATTCATACAGTGTTCTCATAGTAAAGAATAAAGCATGTAGTCAGTTGCAGCTCACTTTTTTGCAGCAGAGGGAGGCTGTCCTTTAAAAGTAATGAGACCACGCATTGACATGTCACTCTTCATGGACACACAGCTGGGCTCAGGTCCATGTTCAGGTCCAGGTCCAGCAGAGTCTGGTGTGTGCTGCTGCTCTGGCCTTCAACACAACACACACAGAGCTTTGAGTGTGAATAATGATGGTGCAGTGATGTGAGTGCTGAGCTCTGACATGGAGAAGAGTCATGGACAGTTAGAGATCCTCATCTCACCTCTGAGCTTTGGTCTGGATCTCATGGTCCCCACACAGACTGCTTTTAGGGGGAGGGGCTCCCTCCTCTCTGTCCTCACACTGATTCATGATGCTGAATTCACATCCACATCAGCTCACACACACTTTCTACCTTCATCTGGAGAGAAAACATAAATCATTCATCTGCACATCAACTGAAATCATCCTCTCCATCATTTGTCCTGTAGAAATATCAGCTGCTCCTCCACTGATTGGCTCTTCTTTCCTCTTTCATATCAGTGTTAGTTGAATGCAGTCAGACAGCAGTGTGAGGCAGAGGAAGCTGCCATCAGCTGCTGTACTTCCACTGTCAGTCCACTAGATGGGGTCATGAAGCTGCAGTGAAGTGCAGAGCAGCACACACAGGATCCAGGGACGAGCATTTCCATTCACTGACACACAGACAGACTGAGATCCACTGGTTTTATCCGACACAATCTAAAAATCCTGCTTTCTAATTTCACTTGAGTAAAAGTCCACTAGTGTAATCAGTAAAATATACTTCAACTGTCAATAGTCAAAGTGCTGATCATGCAGAACAGACTCATTTGGTTTTTATTTCAAATCTCAATCTGAAAAGTAACTGTAGCTGTGAAATAAATGTAGTAAAACAGTGAAATATTTCCCTCTGAAAAGTTGTGAAGTCAAAGTATAAAGAAGCAGAAAATGGAAACACGAGTTTCAGTGCAGCACTGCAATAAAAGTTACTTTTCACTAAAAAAATATTAGATTCCAAACAACTTGTACATGCTTTTCAAAATAAAAGACTGGCAATTTCAATAAAGCCTTTACATTAATATTAAAACTTTTTTTTATGTGTGTGTGTGTGTGTGTGTGTGTATGCCTGTACTACGAAGCAGGATTTGGGTTGGGTTTGGCACGGTAACGTCACGACAACCCCACAAAAACACGAACGTCAGAAACCTGATAAAAATGTTTTTATCTGCTTGGATCACAAAAGGTAACAAATATTTTATTCAGTGAACATTCTGTATCTCCAACAGACTAAAACCTTAACTTCAATTGTTTTCAGTGCACCTGCTTCTAATTTGCTTGTGGGATCTCCTTGTTGTATGTATTGTATATATTTATGAGAGTGAACTTCATGTGTTTATGTGAATGCTCTGTATCGCGATTATCGTTTATTGTTTATCGTGTTTGTTGAATTATTGTATAACATGCCTCATGCTTCTGCCTCTTGGCCAGGTTGTCGTTGGAAATGAGAACTGGTTCTCAACTAACTTACCTAGTTAAATGAAGGTTAAATAAATAAATAAACATGAATGTCCTCTGAAGTTTCCAAGCTGATATTTCAGTTTGAGACGACGACTGTTTCAAACCTCCTCCTGATTTAAACAAACTCCATCCAACTGTAAAACACTTGTAATAAACCAGTTTCTCCAACTAAAATAACCAGAAGAACTAGTGACGTCACTGTCAACATTTTCCACAAACTACAGAAAACCATGTCCCTTTAATGAAGACAAATCAAACCAATCAAGAGCTCCACTTACTCAGTTTTTCCCATGGAATTCATCCCTCTGCAGCTCTCTCCTGTCAGTGTAGGAAAGGCTCTTAGTTCTTCAGTTCAAGCTTCTTTTTCCTCAGCTGCTTGTGTGAGTGAACTTTAACTGACACACACAAAAAAAGCCTGAAAAAAAAAAAACACCATAAATCAATGGTCAGAAAATCCAGGTAACAACAGAGAGAGCTGATGAGTAAAACATTAAAACTGCTGACATTTACCTTCAGATGGAGAAAATCATCTGCGCCACAATGTTTGGTCAAAATGAAAGTAAACTCCCAGAGAGGTGTGTGTGTGTGTGTGGTCTTTTCATTATCCAAATATGCAGTGTGACTGGTTGGACGGGTCTCAGTCAGACTGAAGTTCACATGCTAAGACATGAAACCTCATGACTCCCAGTGTGAACACACAAACACTCTGCTGCTGTTTGATGTTTTCATTATTATTGATTATTGATCAGTTGAATCAGCTGATCAATAATCAGCTGAGCTCCAATGGAACTAAATTCTCCATTTCAACAGCGATGTCTTCAACACAAACATTCAGGCTTCACATTAATGTGGATACATCACTTACTGTTTCCACCAGTTTCATTTTTGTATCTTGAATGAAAGCAGATATGTGTGCAGATGGACCATAATGGGGCTGGGCCCCCTGTCATTGTGACTTCAGACAAGCTTCATAATGTAGAATAAGTATAAAACATGACAATTCCTGTTGCCAGTAAAACATGAACAGGAACTGAGTAGAAGCATGAGGAAACTCAGAGGAATGAAGGAAACACAGAGACTTAAATACACAAAGGACCTGTGTAACAGGTGAAACAAATCAGGGCGGGACAGACAATCACAGAAGAGGGAAAAAGATATAAGGGCAGAACAAAGAATCAAAGCAAAGAGCCACTCAAAGGGAATGCAGTGAGACTGGTTATTATGGTCTGCGTTCCTCCACACACTGCAGAGTAGAACTCATCAGTTCTTCACTGAACCCTCAACAAACCATGGTGAAAACCCAAAGTCAAGGGCTGCAATAAACAGCTGATTTCACCTGAGGATCACCTGATCACACAGTCTGATTACACAGCCTAAAACAGACACACACATCTGAAAGTCAACATCTGTCTCTGACTTTGATGAGTAATTTTATTACAATCATTATTCCAATCACATCCAATCATAGTTTTCATCACTTGTTTCATGTTAACAGTGCTGTTCAGAGTTTTACATTGAAGTCCACATGAGTCATCTGTGATACTGGTCAGTGGTTATTATCAAAATCAAATATAGATGAACAACTGTGGTCAGCTTGACTTGACATCAAAGGTTTGTTTGCCAACATGACTCTGTGGAATAAACCGAACCATCCTCCTGGATCACATCAAGGACATCAAGGACATCATGGATGACGAGGACCTTCAGGACCATCTGGAGATCCACTTCCAGAAGCCTGGTTACTGTGGAGGTGAGATAGAGAGCATCAAGTACATCTCTGGGGGAATGGCTCTGCAGGACTTTTTCTGTTAGGACTCTGTAACTGCTATTCTGAGCAGCTGTCAGGATATTTTCCTCTGGACTAAATCATGAATCAGCCAAAATGTTATCAACCATTTTCATCTCAATGTAACAAAACATTTCTGAACAAAGAGGGTAGATGGATTGGTGGTAGACAAAATGTCACCAGGAACGATGCACTGCATGCAGGTCTTTAATACCCAGACATATCAAGGAAAGCATCTCTTAAGCATTCTACCTCAGCTCACTGTTAAACCTAACCTCTCATACCTCAGAGGACGTTTGGCTCCCAACCACAGAGCAAGAAATACAAAGCTACAGATAATGAAGCTAATCAGCTCTGAAGAAGTCCACACTTCAGATGTTACTAGCATCTCCTGCTCATTTTCATCGGCTTCAGCTGGACACTGACAGGACACATGTGACCGTGGGTGACAGGAAACTCCACTGCTGCGGAATATGATACTGTGTGGAATCAGTGCAAGTCACAGTTTGCTCATGAGATGGCGTCCACTCCAGTAATGATGCTTGTCACGATTTTGGGCTCAAACCACAACAAAATGAAAAAAGATTAAAAAAACAGATTCAACAAAAGAGTCACAGACATCCACAGCTTTCCTTTTTCTAAGAAATGGAACATTTACTGATAAGAGCTGTTCAGAGGGCTTGAATAAGTGAATAACTCTTACTGGTCTTAATGGATCTAGGCCAGGAAAAATACATTTGGAGGTGGTCTGCATACCTGATAACTCAGGTCAAATCACAATATGGACAACACTTTCATGCAGATGTACTGCAAGTAGCTCCTATTGGACTCTGTGACATGTATACAAATGCTGAGCAGGACCAGGGCTTTGTATCAGGATGGTGAGAGGAAAAGGTCTAAAAGAGAAGCTGTCCTCAACCACAGGATGTGAGGACTCAGTGAAGGTTTTAGAGCCACATGTTAGACAGCGCTCCTTAAATGAAGGAATATCTTTCATAACAATGCTGCTCATCCTCCACTCTGACAAGAAGCACTGAAGATGTCCAAGTGGAACAACACTTTACTAAGATCCTTTGTGTTGGCTTCTCAGCAGCTCTCTGTAGATGCAGGCGATGGTCAGCCAGTCCACTGTCTCCAGAAAGTCTTCTTGGCACACTTTCATCCAAAGCATCTAATCCAGGGCTGTCAAACCCAAATACACAGTGGGCCAAAATTTAAAAAATGCTCCAAGTCGAGGGCCGGACTGGTCCAGTGTTTACTGAAAACATTGACCTTTGACCAAAAATTACCTTATTGAATATATTGAACCTGGAACTAACACTGCACAGAAGTTATTTCCTATAAAACATAAATCATTAAATAAATGAATCAATCAGTTGCATTAATTTCTTATGGCTATGAAATGTTTCCAGAGTAATTTAAGTTGAAAACCTTTTTTTTTTCTACAGGCAAACAACAGCCAGAGAAGAGTTTACTTCAAAGAAAAATCTGATGCCCTGTAGGAAAAAAAAGCATTAAAGCTCAGTCCGCTGCAGTAATATTTTTCAGAGGAGGCCTGAAGGTTTCCAACTAAACAAACAAGACAAATGAACAATAAAAAAAAATAAATAACCACACCTCAAACTTTAAACAATACAAACGGACAGTAAAATAACTGCACTTTAAACAATACAACTGAACAATAACTGCACTTTTCTACCTGAACATTATACAATCAATCTTGGACATTTGTGTTGATTATGCAGCTTTTACACTTCACTTTATTTTTTAAATTCCTGCTGTTTTACATTTCATATTTTAACTTTTGCTCTTATTTACTGTATCTGTCATTGACTCTTTAATGGTACTGTAAAGATGCTGCTGGAAACTGAATTTCCCGGAGGAATCTTCCTGAGGGATTAATAAAATACTGTCTATCTATCCTCTGAGCCAGACACTTGGTGTTCATCTGTGTCTGGGGTCCAGCTCTGAACTGAGGAAACCCTCAGGATTGAGTGAAGGTGTTCGTCAGTAAGACAACTTCTGTGTGATGTTTTGTTCATCTTCATCAAAGAGAACAGTTGTTCACACAGGTATGTACTGCTATGAGCCTTCCTGCTTTGCCACCAGAGATGACTACATCAAAGTGCAGACATGATGATAGTACAGACCCAGTTGGATGAATGGAAAACACATTCAGTACTGGACATGTGTACCAGCAGCTCCCTCAACTGGAAGATCTTCAGAAATATTTTTGACCCATTTTCAGAAATAGTCAAATTTGTTTTTGACCTGCAAAGTCAAGTATGAGTGTAGGAACGAATCAATGAAATAAATCACACTTTGTATAAGAGAACTATTGATTTGATTTGATGTTTGATTATTAGGAAACACCAATTTAAGGCAATGAATTCTTTTAATTTACAAAGGCAACAATATTCTTTAATGACTTTCATTATCTTTTCAGAAAACTAAGTTAAATCATAAACTGTGGAGCAGATTGTGGGACAGACAACAGCTGTTATTATGTAGAAGATGATGCAGCAGAGTGCAGCAGGTTTCTACAATCATGACTAAAGTCTTGTGAGAGAGCCAATAAATCCAATGCTTATATTTGTCATATCGACATTTAAGGTGTATTGATTGGTTCACAACATCAATGCATGCATTGAGTAACATGCAAGAAAACATTCCACCTTAATAGTTGCTGGTAATTGTCAGTAGCCTTTGAGCAGCACAGTGAGTTCAATGATTTTTTCTACCTAGTTATTGTAACAGGTAACGATGAAAAGGCAGCGTAACATCCCTTCATTCATCATTCACTCTTCTGACTGTTTCTTCATTTGTGATGCATTTGCACAGAAACATTACAGAGCCAGTCTATTAAACTTGTTCAGCTTGTGCTGCATCCACAGCTGCTGGAGATCAAACCTCACTGAGCTCCGTTTTCACTGCCTATCAGATGAACTTGACCTCTGCCTGCACTGAAACGTTTCCTCAGAGTGGATGTTTCCAATCAGTCCTCATTTGCTCGGCACAAGTAAGTGTAAAGTTTGTCTTTAGGTTATTGTTTAGTGATGCAGTGAGGTTTGGACTCTGTATTTAATATGGATCATATGTGACTTATTATGAAAACAAAACTGTTCCAAAGATCAGTGTCCTCTTAACAGGCCTGAGTCTGACAGCTGAACAATGAGGCTGAAATCCAAACATCAAGTATCATCATACATCACAGACCTGACCTACAGTACATTGATGGAACTTCCTAAAATAACACACAGCACTCTCCACTTTGTGCTGTGACATCCAGAACTGGAATATTTACAGTAAAGTCACAGATACTATTACACTCTGATGTTAATGACTCCTGGAGCTCCAGGTTCTCCTGTTGTTGGTCTGTGTCTGTGACTCCACCAACAGTGGACTGACACTGGACCTCTAGCTCCTCAAGCACTACCTGTCTGCAGAACTGTTAAAGTATGGAATGCAGAATCAGAACAGATGCTTCAGGACTGCTTTAACAACACAGACTGGGAGGTGTTCAAAGAGAGGAGTCTACTGTGGACTTAGAGGAGAATGCTGCAGCAGTTACTGGTTACATCAGCACATGCGCGGACAATATCATTCCCACAAAACAGATTAAAACCTACCCCAATAACAAACCCTGGATAAACTGTGAAGTGTGGTCCATGCTACGTGCTCGCTCTGCTGCTTATGTCTCAGGCAATGCTGAGGAATACAAAAAGACTAAATATGACCTTTGTAGATCCATCAGACATCAGACAAGAGACAGTACAGACTGAAGCTGGAGGATTACTACAACACCTCAGACCCACGGCGCATGTGGCAGGGACTCAAGGATGTAGAGAACTTGTCTGGGGCCACAAGAGACAAGGAGGCGTGGCTTCCAAAACCACAGAGCAAGCTTTCCAAACAAATATACCAGCTTCCTTATACTAAACTGGGAAGGTGAGCGGCCTGGAAATGTGACATCTAAAATCAATATACTCCTCGTTCTAACAAATAGTGTTTTCCATTGTGGAGGTGTACTCACATTAAGCCATGCTGTGAACAGTCACTGTCACTAAAGCTGTGCTGGAACGCTGCAAGTGTTTCTTCCACTTTACTGCACAGCAAACTGATTTGTTCATCTGAACCACTAATAAAGTGATGCTAACTCACTGAGAAACACATTTCATTTTCTTACAACCTTTTCATAGTTTAAAAGAAACAGCAAAAAGTTTGCTTTGCATTAGTAGTAACATAACAGCTGTGATGTGGCTGAAAATGATCAGTAAACAGTGAAATAAGGCTGATATCTGAAAGTCCAAACTGGAACAGAGGAGTGAAAGTAAACCCCAGATCACAGAGGTTCAGGTAGAATAGAGCTTTCTCTCTAGTCTACAGCATAGACACACAGGAGTGTAGCGACTGCAGACACAGCTAAAGGGAGGAGAATGTCATAGGTTGGCAATGGTCAGCTCTGCTACCAAGCAGGACCAACACAGTGCAATTTGGCACAGCTACCCTGCTAACTCCTGTGAGGCTGTAATGGAAATGCATGCCATCACAGCTAATGTGCTAATAGAAAAAGCCCATAATATGCTACTTTTCAGGGCAACTCTGTAACAACCTTAAGCTTCTGAACATCTACCACAACATCCCTAATTCAGTTTCCACTGGAAACATTGATGCCTCTGCCTCCACCTGATTTCCTGTCATCTCTCTACTGTCCATAATAAAGGCATAAAAAACCCAAATCACTTAAAGATATACTCACATTCCCATTTCCACATTCAAAGCACTGGTGTTTGATCTAATTCTTCCTGCTGTCCATACTGGCTGCCAGGAGATCCCTTCTTTAAACTATTTCTGTGGAAATGATAGGCCACAAAATCCACAGTCCTATTTCTGTGCAAATAGTAATTCCAAAATTCATCAGCATTGTTAAACAAAATCAAGTGGGTATCTTCAAATGTTTGTCTTTTAGTGCAGAATTTCCTCTCTGTGTTTCCATCTCTCCACCACAGCTTTGCAAGGAAACATTAGGTGTAGAAACACAAAGAGGAGAATTTTGGACTAAAAATACCTGGAAGATAGAAACTTGATCTACTCAGACTGTTGAAGCCTCATGTTTGCTTCTTTTCAACTCTGGAAGTCAACTTTTCCACAGGACAGGGACTGTGGATTTTATGCTCCATCATTTCCATTAGAATTTCTTTAGAAAGGATCTTGTTGCAGACAGTACAGACTTCCTAGAAATCCTTTCCTTTAACACAAACTACAGAGCATCACACCAAAACAAAGTTAAGAAGTTGAGCAACCATGAGAATATCTCACAGTCATGGGTATGATTACTTGTCCTAATTTCACAAAAATATCATTTGGATGTGTTTGTGAACATTTAAAAAAAATTAACTTCTACACACTGACATGAACTACTAACATGTACTGACTCACTGAAAACCTTGGAGGTGATCTGGACTTTCCTGTAGTTTCCTCTTGTCCTTGTAACAGCAGTAGCTCCTCCCTTCCTTGTCAATAATTGTGCAGAAATATCTGAGTGCTTCTTTCTTCCTAAATCATGAGCAAGTCCTGTCCAGTCCAACTGTTTCTGCTCCTGTTTGACTTCTGAACTTGTCTCTGGCTGTGTGTCCACTTACTGCAGCCTGTGACATCAGGCTGTAGAATGTTGATACATCAAAGGCATCAAAGGACAAACACACACACACACACACACACACACACTGGCACTTATGTCCTTGTGAGGACACTTGCTTACATAATGCATTCCCTAGTCCTTACCCTAACTCTAACCAAAACCCAATTCTAACCCTGAAACCAAGTCTTAACCCTCAAACAGCAACATGAACACAGATGGAAACACTGCAGAGCTGCTTTGGATGGTTTAACAGGTAGAGATCATCAGATAATGGGATGACCTGATACCTTCATCTGTTTCCATAAACACATGGAGGAAATCTCCCAAACACAAACTTAACCACAATGTGATTCACAGGTAACAAACACACTTGCATGGAAACTCTCACACCAGCATAAAAATAAGTCATTGTTTTAGGATCTGAAGAAGAAGATCCAGGATGAAGGAGATCAGGAGACAGGAGCCCCACAACAGAAGAGAGAGAAATAAAAAAAATACAATGAAAACATAAACTTACAAACAGATGAAGAATCACCTTAAAGTCATTGTAGTAAACAAAGAAAGTTTTGTTTCTGGGCCCAGATTGAGAAAATACCAGTAACTGAAAATAATGATGAAATAACGTTGGAGGAAAAAAATGCTTCCTCCTTCCATCCAGCCTGGTTATTTTACAGCTTCTACTCCCAGAACATGATGATATAGTGTCAGCTTTAACTTTCACCATCAGCTTCCTACTTGATTCAGGTGACAGGTGTAACTGTTATCTCAGTGTGATGCAGAGAAGAGACCAACATACAGCAGGACTCTGTGGATTTAAGGTCTAACAGCACAAGATAAGTTGAACGAGATCTAAAAGAAACACGAGTCTCTGTGCAGCAGCTGATCTGTTGCAGAAACAACAACTAAAACTGTCTGAGGCAATGGAGAGATAGTGAATATCACTCCTCACTTTCAATAAAGAGGTGAACACAGAAAATAATGTCTACTGCAAAGTCACAGGAAAACCAGAGTGTGAGGAAAGAACACATTACTGTATTGATGAAGATCTGATGGACAAAAACTCTTCTCAAAGTTGGAATGTAGGTGGTGCAAAGCACAGAGAGCAGAGAAAGATGAAGAAGGTTTTGAAGATAAGTTAAGGCAGCAGACTCTCCCGAAATTGTAATAAACGTCCCAGTTCTCTATAAGTCACAACTACTAGTAACGTTACTGTGAGTCCAATAACGTTATATAAACAGAGCAGCAGCTCTGCTCGCTCGCAGTCCCTCCAGACGTGTCTGTTAATCACTGGAAACAAGGTTGCTGATAATATCGATATGGAAACAGTCCGTGATAGTAGTGTAGTGTGAAGTATGTGTGTGCATGTGTGTGTGTGAGTGAGAGAGTAAAATTCAGTTTGTTTTATTGCACGGAAGCACGTTGAGGGCATGGCTAGATAAGTCTGTGTGTGTGTGTGTGTGTGTGTGTGCGTTGGTATATATAGTATAGACAGACAAGTCACCTGTATACCCACCTGCACTACGCAGACATTAGAGAAGCAGCAGAAAATGACATATTGTTAGATGAAGTGTGTCCTGAAGCTGTCTGTGATAGTTTCTGTGAGAGTTTCTGTGAGAGTTTCTTGTAGAGAGGAGCAGGATGTTGCTGTTCAAGACTTAAGACATAATGTAACTGCATCATAAAGCCTACATGAACTGCATGGTGTTCAGGGATCAATAGTCTCTTCTATTGCTATTGTACTATGTTTTCAGCTATAGTAACATTAATCATTAGTAATGTAGCCTAGTTTTCAATGACAGGGTTCCTGCTATCACATGTTGTTAAAATATAACATTTACATAATAAAATCTCCTACAGGCTTCACACATGCTGTAATAAATGAAGCATGATGAGTTGAGCATATGTCAGCATGTGGCCCCACTTTTAACTCTCTTTTTTCAAACCCTTATTGCAGATGGACAGAAGACTTAAGTCTTCAGTGAAGTCTCTGCAATTTATGAGAGCAAGAGAAGCCGTCTCACTGGAGAGCATGCTGAACAACTCTGCTTTTAACACCACAGTCTGGTGCTGCTCAGTTGGGACTACTAATTGATCTGAGAGTCACATTTCTGTGCAAATTTTATTTAACTTTGTTTTATTTACTTTATAAAACTTCAGGAAGCTATTTATTTATTTATTTATTTAAATGTTCAGTTAACTTTATAAGAGATGCCGCTGACCCTGGGAACTCCCTGCACTTTTTGTTACAATTTTAAAACAAAGATGTCTGTTGTCTAAGATAAAAAAAAAAAAAAAAAAAAAAAAAAACTTTAATAAGTTGCAAATCTGAAAAGCTGTTTAATAAACATATGCTTAAAGGCATTTAAACAAAGTGTTGGAGTTTGTATCATTCAAAATTTTGACCCCAATATTTTCACTTTTACTGAACATGAATATTGACTCCAAATATCGTTATCTGCCTCCTTGACCACTAATAATCGGTATCGGTATTGGCCCTGAAAAAAACATATTGGTCTATCTCTAATGTCTTGCCAGTCTCTGCACTAAGACAGAAAAAAATAATGTGGAAATTAGCTGCAATTCTCCATCACACCACATGATGGAGCTGATTAATCTGATTTATCACTTTGGGTTCAGCATCTCTGAATGAATAAATAAAGACAAATTCCAGGTGGAGGGTGGAGGAGTCTCAGTGTGTCTGCAGAGACTGTGTAGAAGGACAGAGCAGCAGCAGAGCAGTCCAGATACACTGATGATTCTCTTTCAGATCCAGAGGAACACACAGGGATGATGGTGGACTTGACAGTGGAGCTGTTCTCAGAGCAGTTCAGACTGCAGCACTGAGAGTCTTCTCCACTTCTTCTGGTTCCTCTGTCAGTCACTGCTGGATGAAGCTCTCCTCTCCACTCTACCTCCCAGTAACATGGACCAATCAGAGCTGCTGCTGCTTCAACCTCTCTGGATCATCAGGACACAGCTCGTCCTCTCTCAACACACACACCGTCCTCTTCACTCTCTCCTTTAGAAAGATCACTACCTCCATCTGTTGAGAGAAGAAGACAGACAACAGAGGTGATAAATCAGTGTTTACAGAGACTCACTTCATCAGCTGTCAGTCACTGATGCAGCACATCCAGTATAAAGAGCAGCAGGGACTTCAGTCCTGTTCAGAGCAGAAGTGGAGCAGCTGTGTAGTGTAGCAGCTTCCTCTCAGCTCTCATGTTAACGTATTGGAGTGAAGACACTGAGCTGGAAGCTCACACACCTGCAGAGACTTTTAGCATCAAGTCTGTTTACTCTGAACATTTCACTCAAGTTCACAGTGGAAATAAACTGCTGAGTCATGAAGCTTCATTACTGCACAAACAGTTTAGTGATGGATTCACTGCTGTTACATGTCAACTCATGTTCCATTTAAAGAAAGAGTCTCTGTGTGTTGATGAACATCTGATCTGCTTCTGAAATATCAGCTGACAAATAAACATGGAGGCTGTCACTGAAAGTATCTGACAGATGGACAGATATACAGATGTGATCACTGGACTTCAGCAGAGGTTCTGCTCTGTATCAGACCACATGCTGACAAAATGTCATGATGCTTCTCTGAAATCAGAGCCAGTGATTTGCAGGCTGCAGTCAGACTGATCTCAGAGCTGTGACAAAGATCAAACTCATCAGTTCTTTAGTGTTGAAATGAGACAACAAGCAGTCTCAGATGTGATGGGAGGACAGTTGGACCAATGAGGACAACTGTCTATACACATCCTGTGAGGCTGTCAGCTGTGATCCAGCTTTATTTCCTGTTGACATGAACACAACAACAACAACAACAACAACAACAGATCACAATGAGCTTGTGGCTGCTGTGATTGGCTGACTGTCCTCTGCGTCTCTGTCTTTCTGTCCCATCCTGAGGCCTGTCCCCGTTCTCCTCTCACAGCTTCAATGAGGAAAGCAGCCACTGAGAAGGTTGGAGGTTTACAGGAGACACTGGATCTTTGCTTTGATACAAACTGTGTTTAGTACAATACAGCTGAAAGCAGCATGGACTGACTCCAACCCTCTACTGACCTCAGAGTCTGCAGTCCACAGTCTGGACTCTGCACAAGATCATACAGATCCTTCACTCCTGAATCCTGCAGGTTGTTTTCACTCAGGTCCAGGTGTCTCAGATGGGAGGGGTTGGACTTCAGAGCTGAGACCAGAGAAGCACAGCTGATCTCTGACAACCTGCAGTAACTCAACCTGAATAAAGAATAAAAGATGTGAGTTTAGGAGACAAAGTTCCTGCTTGAAAGCGTTGAGTGTTTCATCATCTGTTCAGAGCTGAAGAAGGTTGAGAATGTACAAGTTTGGAAAATGGAAACTCCAAACACCTGAACCAACAGGATGCAGCTTAAAAACAGTCAGATACTAAAAGTCAAACACAGCTCTCATTAACTTCAGTCACTATAAACATCACAGATCATAAAGCAAAGAGTGAAGAAACATTTCTTTCTGTCTTAATGTGGAATATTTGCTTTGTATGTGAAGAAATATAAAAGTCAACTGAAGGTGAAGATGAAATTGTTCCAAAGTAAAGAGTCAATTAGCAAGTGTTGGATTTTGAATCTTCATTCAATGAGTTTGAAATATGAAGCTGAACAAGATGCTCAGTGTGGATCAGCATCAAATCTCTGAGCTCAAATCTCCTTCAAAAAGTCCCACATTCACACTCAGGTTTAACAGTTTGGAAGAAAGTTTTCAAAGTGTTCACTAAGGTTTCAAATGAAATCTTTCATATTGTGTGAAATCATAGTTTGAGCCTTTGATGTTTTGAGTGTGACTGAAGTTTGTGTTGAGAGTTTGAGAAGCTGCAGACATTCAGCACATGTGCAGTGTGTTGAATGAGACATTTCATCACATTCCAGTCATGTGTCTTTGGTCCAAAGCAAGTTCAGCTTCATCCAACACTCTCTGCTCACACATTTGAATCTGCTGTTCCAGCATTGCATTCTGGGATTCCTGGCCCCACCTTCCTGGTGGCTGTCAGTGTCCCACAGTTTGTGTCCCTGTGACAAAGACACAGTGGGACGTTGACACCCAGTGGGCTCAGTGATTGGTCGGCTGTGTGGAGCTGAGAAAGGAGCCAGGGTTTGAACTTCTCTCTCTGCTCTGTTTTCATTGCTTCCACAAATATTTGTGTCCCTGTTCAGCTCAGCAGCTGAGTGTAGCTCTATGAATGTCTTCAGGAGACACTGTGTGAAAATGTCCTCTCCGTATTTAAACCATGGTGACGTGTCCTCTCTGTGACAGCAGGCTTTTCACTGTGCCTGTGAGTGAGGCCATTGGGAGCAGCTATGAACACTTGTGCCTTCAGACCTGCTCACACGTGTTGTACAGATCAGTTCTTGTCAAACATCCTGATCTCAATGAGACTTTGTGAATAACACAAGCTCAACTCAGTCAAACTGCTGACACTGTCAATGTGGACTGTAAGAGTCAGAATCCAAATCATTTTCAAAGCTTTAAAAATCACTTTGAAAATCAGAGTCAGCACTTTCACAACTTCCTTTCAACCATTTCACACTTTGAATGTTAGAAATTCTGAAGGAGATTTGACCTAATAAATACTGAATAAAGCACAACTTTCACATCATATTCATCTCAGCACACAAGTAAACAATGGAGTCTGACCTCAGAGTCTCCAGTCCACAGTCTGGACTCTGCAGAAAACCACACAGATCCTTCACTCCTGAATCCTGCAGGTTCCAGTTTCCACTCAGGTCCAGGTGTCTCAGATGGGAGGGGTTGGACTTCAGAGCTGAGACCAGAGAAGCACAGCTGATCTCTGACAACCTGCAGCGCCTCAACCTGAATAAAGAATAAAAGATGTGAGTTTAGGAGACAAAGTTCCTGCTTGAAAGCGTTGAGTGTTTCATCATCTGTTCAGAGCTGAAGAAGGTTGAGAATGTACAAGTTTGGAAAATGGAAAATGGAAACTCCAAACACCTGAACCAACAGGATGCAGCTTAAAAACAGTCAGATACTAAAAGTCAAACACAGCTCTCATTAATATTAATGACAACATGCTGCTGCTTCAATAAAGACATAGTGACTTCAGCTCTTAAACTCTTCCAGCTCCACCAGTGGCTCCATCTATACAAACTCATGTTGTTGACATTTGTTTCAGATTCTACTAAAGATCCTAAAGTTTTGACAGAGAACAAACATGTCAGGCTGAAGTTTGGAGGAAAGTCAACAAATGACTGAGACAAAATGGAAAAGATTTTCACTTCATGTAACGGTGACGACATTTAACAAACATGCTGAGTTTGTTCTGAATACAGCTCTGGAAAAAATGAAGAGACCACTGCAAAATGATCAGTTTCTCCGTTGTTACTATTTATAGGTATGTGTTTGAGTAAAAAGAACATTTTTGTTTTATTCTATAAACTACTGACAACATTTCTCCCAAATTCCAAATAAAAATATTATCATTTAGAGCATTTATTTGCAGAAAATGACAAATGGTCAAAATAACAAAAAAGATGCAGTGTTCTCAAACCTCACATAATGAAAAGAAAACAAGTTCATATTCATTTTTAAACAACACAATACTAATGTTTTAAGTTAGGAAGAGTTCAGAAATCAATATTTGGTGGAATAATCCTGATTTTCAATAACATCTTTCAAGCATCTTGCCATGCTCTCCACCAGTCTTTCATGTTGCTGTTGTGTGACTTTATGCCACTCCTGATGCAAACATTCAAGCAGCTCAGGTATATTTGATGGCTTGTGACCATCCATCCTCCTCTTGATCACATTCCAGAGGTTTTCAATTGGGTTCAGGTCTGGAGATTGGGCTGGTCCTTCATCCACACCTTGATTGACCAAGCTGTGTGGCATGGAGCATTGTCCAGCTGGAAAATACAATCCTCAGAGTTGGGGAACATTGTCAGAGCAGAAGGAAGCCAGTTTTCTTCCAAGATAACCTTGTACGTAGCTTGATTCATGCGTCCTTCGCAAAGACGAATCTGCCTGATTACAGCTTTGCTGAAGCACATCACCCATCCTCCACCAAATTTCACAGTGGGTGCGAGACACTGTGGCTTGTAGGCTTCTCCAGGTCTCCGTCTAACCATTAGATGACCAGGTATTGGGCAAAGCTGAAAATTGGACTCATCAGCGAGGGTGACCTTACTCCAGTCCTCTATGGTCCAATCCTTATGGTCTTTTGCAAACTTCAGCCTGGCTCTTCTTTGCTTCTCATTGATGAAGGGCTTATTTCTAGCTTTACACGACTTGAGCTCTGCCCCTAGAAGCTTGTTTCGAGCCGTTCTCACCGTGCACTTCACCCCAGCTGCCATTTGCCATTCTTTCTGTAGGTCACTTGATGTCATCCTACGGTTGCTGAGTGACATTGGAATGAGTTGACGGTCATCCTGGTCAGTGGAGAGTCGTTTCGCCCTCTGCCAGCCTGTAGCTTTGTTGTCCCCAGTGTCTGCTGCTTGACCTTGTCCTTATGAACAGTCAACTTAGAAATTTAAAGGATGGAAGCAACCTGACGCTCACTGTATCCCTCTGCCAGTAAAGCCAGAATTTTCCTCTTTTTTCTCTCTTTTCCTCAAACAAAACTTTTCTTTTCAACTGTTTTGCCATGGTCAATAGTTATTTTTTTGATTGCTATTACTTTTGAGGTACTACCAGCACTGTTTGTGCCATCCATCCAGTCCTATTGCAAGAGCATAGTGATGACCACAGCAGTGGTTTTTATACTTTTCCTCATTAAATAGGATTTGGTTCAGGTGATCACCTAATCAGTACCTCATTAAGTAGACTGAGGTGTGCTTGTGTTGGAATTCAACATACACAGGAATGGAATGGCTGTCATACCTGTAGAGATAATGATTTCAGAAGAATTTGCAGTGGTCTCTCAATTTTTTCCAGAGCTGTTTCTGAGTCACTTTGACTTTAGTCTCATCACTTTCTAGTCGTGTTGGAAGAAGAAAATACTGAATATATATTTGTTGATGTGAGTGTGGAAAAAACTTGGATGTGATTTAAAGAGTGAAGCTTTTTTCTTGTTAAATGAAGCTTTGAAATCTGTAGCTCAACATTGCTCTGCCACAGTCAGTGGACTAAACCACAGAAGAAGAAAACAGACTTTACCATGAAGATCCTCAGTGTGGATCAGTATAATATCAGTGTGATGTCTGCACTTTACTGTCAGCACAACTTTCACATCATATTCATCTCAGCACACAAGTAAACAATGGAGTCTGACCTCAGAGTCTCCAGTCCACAGTCTGGACTCTCCAGAAAACCACACAGATGCTTCACTCCTGAATCCTGCAGGTTGTTTACACTCAGGTCCAGGTGTCTCAGATGGGAGGGGTTGGACTTCAGAGCTGAGGCCAGAGAAGCACAGCTGATCTCTGACAAACTGCAGTTGATCAACCTGAATAAAGAATAAAAGATGTGAGTTTAGGAGACAAAGTTCCTGCTTGAAAGCGTTGAGTGTTTCATCATCTGTTCAGAGCTGAAGAAGGTTGAGAATGTACAAGTTTGGAAAATGGAAACTCCAAACACCTGAACCAACAGGATGCAGCTTAAAAACAGTCAGATACTAAAAGTCAAACACAGCTCTCATTAACTTCAGTCACTATAAACATCACAGATCATAAAGCAAAGAGTGAAGAAACATTTCTTTCTGTCTTAATGTGGAATATTTGCTTTGTATGTGAAGAAATATAAAAGTCAACTGAAGGTGAAGATGAAATTGTTCCAAAGTAAAGAGTCAATTAGCAAGTGTTGGATTTTCAATCTTCATTCAATGAGTTTGAAATATGAAGCTGAACAAGATGCTCAGTGTGGATCAGCATCAAATCTCTGAGCTCAAATCTCCTTCAAAAAGTCCCACATTCACACTCAGGTTTAACAGTTTGGAAGAAAGTTTTCAAAGTGTTCACTAAGGTTTCAAATGAAATCTTTCATATTGTGTGAAATCATAGTTTGAGCCTTTGATGTTTTGAGTGTGACTGAAGTTTGTGTTGAGAGTTTGAGAAGCTGCAGACATTCAGCACATGTGCAGTGTGTTGAATGAGACATTTCATCACATTCCAGTCATGTGTCTTTGGTCCAAAGCAAGTTCAGCTTCATCCAACACTCTCTGCTCACACATTTGAATCTGCTGTTCCAGCATTGCATTCTGGGATTCCTGGCCCCACCTTCCTGGTGGCTGTCAGCTTAGGGGGGGGGTCTGTGTCCCACAGTTTGTGTCCCTGTGACAAAGACACAGTGGGACGTTGACACCCAGTGGGCTCAGTGATTGGTCGGCTGTGTGGAGCTGAGAAAGGAGCCAGGGTTTGAACTTCTCTCTCTGCTCTGTTTTCATTGCTTCCACAAATATTTGTGTCCCTGTTCAGCTCAGCAGCTGAGTGTAGCTCTATGAATGTCTTCAGGAGACACTGTGTGAAAATGTCCTGTCCGTATTTAAACCATGGTGACGTGTCCTCTCTGTGACAGCAGGCTTTTCACTGTGCCTGTGAGTGAGGCCATTGGGAGCAGCTATGAACACTTGTGCCTTCAGACCTGCTCACACATGTTGTACAGATCAGTTCTTGTCAAACATCCTGATCTCAATGAGACTTTGTGAATAACACAAGCTCAACTCAGTCAAACTGCTGACACTGTCAATGTGGACTGTAAGAGTCAGAATCCAAATCATTTTCAAAGCTTTAAAAATCACTTTGAAAATCAGAGTCAGCACTTTCACAACTTCCTTTCAACCATTTCACACTTTGAATGTTAGAAATTCTGAAGGAGATTTGACCTAATAAATACTGAATAAAGCACAACTTTCACATCATATTCATCTCAGCACACAAGTAAACAATGGAGTCTGACCTCAGAGTCTCCAGTCCACAGTCTGGACTCTGCAGAAAACCACACAGATCCTTCACTCCTGAATCCTGCAGGTTCCAGTTTCCACTCAGGTCCAGGTGTCTCAGATGGGAGGGGTTGGACTTCAGAGCTGAGGCCAGAGAAGCACAGCTGATCTCTGACAAACTGCAAGAACTCAACCTGAATAATGAATAAAAGATGTGAGTTTAGGAGACAAAGTTCCTGCTTGAAAGCGTTGAGTGTTTCATCATCTGTTCAGAGCTGAAGAAGGTTGAGAATGTACAAGTTTGGAAAATGGAAACTCCAAACACCTGAACCAACAGGATGCAGCTTAAAAACAGTCAGATACTAAAAGTCAAACACAGCTCTCATTAACTTCAGTCACTATAAACATCACAGATCATAAAGCAAAGAGTGAAGAAACATTTCTTTCTGTCTTAATGTGGAATATTTGCTTTGTATGTGAAGAAATATAAAAATCAACTGAAGGTGAAGATGAAATTGTTCCAAAGTAAAGAGTCAATTAGCAAGTGTTGGATTTTCAATCTTCATTCAATGAGTTTGAAATATGAAGCTGAACAAGATGCTCAGTGTGGATCAGCATCAAATCTCTGAGCTCAAATCTCCTTCAAAAAGTCCCACATTCACACTCAGGTTTAACAGTTTGGAAGAAAGTTTTCAAAGTGTTCACTAAGGTTTCAAATGAAATCTTTCATATTGTGTGAAATCATAGTTTGAGCCTTTGATGTTTTGAGTGTGACTGAAGTTTGTGTTGAGAGTTTGAGAAGCTGCAGACATTCAGCACATGTGCAGTGTGTTGAATGAGACATTTCATCACATTCCAGTCATGTGTCTTTGGTCCAAAGCAAGTTCAGCTTCATCCAACACTCTCTGCTCACACATTTGAATCTGCTGTTCCAGCATTGCATTCTGGGATTCCTGGCCCCACCTTCCTGGTGGCTGTCAGCTTAGAGGGGGGGTCCCACAGTTTGTGTCCCTGTGACAAAGACACAGTGGGACGTTGACACCCAGTGGGCTCAGTGATTGGTCGGCTGTGTGGAGCTGAGAAAGGAGCCAGGGTTTGAACTTCTCTCTCTGCTCTGTTTTCATTGCTTCCACAAATATTTGTGTCCCTGTTCAGCTCAGCAGCTGAGTGTAGCTCTATGAATGTCTTCAGGAGACACCGTGTGAAAATGTCCTCTCCGTATTTAAACCATGGTGACGTGTCCTCTCTGTGACAGCAGGCTTTTCACTGTGCCTGTGAGTGAGGCCATTGGGAGCAGCTATGAACACTTGTGCCTTCAGACCTGCTCACACGTGTTGTACAGATCAGTTCTTGTCAAACATCCTGATCTCAATGAGACTTTGTGAATAACACAAGCTCAACTCAGTCAAACTGCTGACACTGTCAATGTGGACTGTAAGAGTCAGAATCCAAATCATTTTCAAAGCTTTAAAAATCACTTTGAAAATCAGAGTCAGCACTTTCACAACTTCCTTTCAACCATTTCACACTTTGAATGTTAGAAATTCTGAAGGAGATTTGACCTAATAAATACTGAATAAAGCACAACTTTCACATCATATTCATCTCAGCACACAAGTAAACAATGGAGTCTGACCTCAGAGTCTCCAGTCCACAGTCTGGACTCTGCAGAAAACCACACAGATGATTCAGTCCTGAATCCTGCAGGTTGTTGTAACTCAGGTCCAGGTCTCTCAGATGGGAGGGGTTGGACTTCAGAGCTGAGGCCAGAGAAGCACAGCTGATCTCTGACAAACTGCAGGAACTCAAACTGAATAAAGAATAAAAGATGTGAGTTTAGGAGACAAAGTTCCTGCTTGAAAGCGTTGAGTGTTTCATCATCTGTTCAGAGCTGAAGAAGGTTGAGAATGTACAAGTTTGGAAAATGGAAACTCCAAACACCTGAACCAACAGGATGCAGCTTAAAAACAGTCAGATACTAAAAGTCAAACACAGCTCTCATTAACTTCAGTTAGGGGTGGGTGATATGGCAAAAATATCACATCACGATTTTTTAATGGTAAAATCACAATCACGATTTTATCACAGTTCATTTTTACAGTGAAGTTAATTTAGAACCAAACTATTCTCTATGTAAAAACTTAAAGGCAAAAAAGTCACCTCTTTCCACCGTTACTACTTCTCTCACACAGCGTGCTTTTATCAAAGGCTTGTGTTATAGTTGGTTGTTTCTGTGTAATGTCTTTAGCCGTTACCACTGGCTCATGTGTGGTTGGCCTCGCTGCTTGGCTCTCAGCTAATTGTTCCGGATGCTGCCTCTTCAGGTGGTTAAAGAGGTTCGTTGTGTTTGCGCTTTGTCGTTTGGAGAAAACCCAAACCAGTTCCATACGCAGTGTTGGGGAGTAACGGAATACATGTAACGGCGTTACGTATTCAGAATACACATTATGAGTAACTGTATTCCATTACAGTTACAGTTTAAATAGATAGTATTCAGAATACAGTTACACTGTTGAAATCAATGGATTACGTGACGATACTTCTCTGTTTCAGGAGTTTATATTTTTTCTCTAAAATGAACAAAGGCAACCCGATGCGTTTCCCAGAAGCCCCAGCTCCACGAAAACAAACGGAAATAAAAGAGCTATTCGCCTGATCAGTCGGTCAGAATGGAGTCGGACGAGGAGCAGCAGGAGGGAGAGCTTGAGCCGCAGCCGGCAAAACAGAGCCGGGACAGGAATGCGCTGGCCAAGACAGAAACACCGTTACATATTCTGAATACGTAACGCCGTTACATGAACTCCGTTACTCCCCAACACTGTCCATACGACTGAACTGGAGTTCTTTTTGGGGACCAACTCCAAGCGTTCACGTTCGTTGTCGGCCATGGCTACCCGCTACACCTTGACTAAAACAGCGAGGCTAGTTAAAAAAAAAAAAAAAAATCTGCACTGCTCGTACTTCACCATGATTGGTTGGTCATGTTCACGTGAAGCGGGCTGTTAGTTGCCCAAGGAAAAAAAAACCTTCTCGTGCGTCTGTGCGCAAGCATAGAGCTGCAATTAATAGAATGTGTCCTATAGACGATAATACGATCTCTCTCCTCTGGCAGATCGTCAACACTTTCTAATCCTTCACGATCTAATATCGTCATATCGCACACCCCTAGTATATGTATATTATGTGTACATAACTATACACTGCTGCACAACTGTACATACCACCATTAGAGAACCATGGCTCTATTTTTCTATTATAAATGTACACACTGCACACCTGACAGGTTATATTTTTACATTGTATATATTATTGTACATTTTATTCTCCTCCCTGTTATTTTTTTAAATCTTATTATTAATATTATTGTTATTTTTCTTGTCATATATATATATATGACATATATACACATATATGATATATATACACATTCACTCTTTATGTCTTTATACCTTGTTACACTGTATTTTGTAGAGTTGCTAAGTGCTGCCAGTTAGCTGTCAACTTGTCCTTTCCTTTCTTTTTGTGACTGTTTTACTTGCTGCTGTAACAACAATTTCCCCCTGAGGGATGAATAAAGTATATATATCTATCTATCTATCTATCTATAAACCAACAGTGTGGTCCTTTAAGTCTTTGCTCCTTAACACGTTTATCAAGTCATTTCAACTCAATGAGAAAAGACCACAATTTACCACACTTGTGTTAAATATCAAAACGCATGCACACACACACACACGCACACACACACACACACACACACACACACTGAATCACTGAATGAACTTCAAGTGTTTTTCAATTGATTGGCACAAATATCAGTTGTGAAGATCTTCTGTATATTGTTGTGATAAAAATGGACTTTGAACAACTCACACTGGACATTTTCTACACTTCATTTAGAAAACATTAGTCTGCTGACTGTGACAAATACAAGTGTGTGAGTTCTGAAGGTTTCATTGAAGTCAACAGACGTTATTCATGACAACTGACTGAAATGAAGTGAAACTGAAGGAATAATTCTTAGTCTGAGAAAAGTCACAATATGGAACAACAACTGTTTCAAATCTCATTCATTCAAGATGAATGGATTCAAGTTCTGGATGAAGATAAATCAGGTTCAGTTGTGGATTAAAGATATAAGATCTACAACAGTAACAGACAGTGAACTGACCTCAGAGTCTCCAGTCTACAGTGTGGACTCTTCAGTCCAGCAGACAGAAGCTTTACCCCTGAATCCTGCAGCTTGTTGTTGTAGCTCAGGTCCAGGTGTCTCAGACTAGAGGACTGGGAGCTGAGAACTGAGGACAGAGCTTCACAGCTTCTCTCTGAGAGGTTACAGCTGCTCAGTCTGAAGAGGAAACAATGAAGAAAAAGTCAAATAACATTTGTGTTGAAAGGACAATCAAAGGAACAAAACTCTCAGTTTGCTCTGCAACTCACAGCAAACTAACAGACCTGCATTTGAAAACTGGGCCAAACATCAAACACAGATTTGTTGAGTGAAGCAGAAATATCAGCTCTTTATCCACCTGCTAACCAATGAGGAGTTTCTACATTGATGATCATCTTTCATTGACTCTGATTCAAATCCTTTCTGTTTTATTCTCAACAAGTTGGAGACATGACAGTTATATATGACACAATCAGTAATAAACAGACATGTACAGTCAAGGCCGTAAGTATTTGGACAGTTAGACATGATATGTTATTTGGGATCTCAGCACATTGACTTTAAAATATAATAATGAATACTACAGTCAATGACTGCAAAGGATTTTACATTAAATATTAAACTAATGAGTTTGTTTCATGTGTATTTGTCCAGTTACTTTTGAACCACTAAAAGGGCTGAATCTCCCACACAGTTCTTTCTATACTGATGTCAACCTGCTCAAATTAAAGCTGAGACTTGGCTCTTTAATGTAGGATCCATTATTTTAATTCAGATTCAACGTGATGAAGCTCAGAGCTCAGAGATGATGATAAGGAATTAAAGAAGAGAGGAATTTATTTTCCCTCCTGTTGAATAAAATAGCAGAGTCTTTATATAATGATGAATAAATCCAACTATCTATACACTTACAGAGCTTTGTTAGAGGCTTTGACAACTGGCAGCAGCTTCAGAAGAGCCTCCTCTGAAGCAGAGTATTTCTTCAGGTCAAACACATCCAGATCTTTTTCTGATGACAGTAAGATGAAGACCAGAGCTGACCACTGAGCAGGAGACAGTTTATCTGTGGAGAGACGTCCTGAACTCAGGGACTGTTGGATCTGCTCCATTAGAGAACGATCATTCAGTTCATTCAGACAGTGGAACAGGTTGATGCTTTGCTCTGCAGAGGGAGTCTCTTCAATCTTCTTCTTGATGTACTGGACCGTTTCCTGATTGGTCTGTGAGACACTTCCTGTCTGTGTCAGCAGACCTCGCAGGAGAGTCTGATTGGTCTGCAGTGAAAGACCCAGGAGGAAGCGGAGGAACAAGTCCAGATGTCCATTTGGACTCTGTAAGGCCTTGTCCACAGCCCTCTGGTAGAGCTGTGTTGGATCAGGTTTGTCTGTGGACAGTTTAGACCAGTTGGAGGTTGATTGTTCTTCTGACAGCAGGTTGACTCCAGAGTTGATGAAGGTCAGATGGACATGAAAAGCAGCCAGAAACTCCTGAAGACTCAGATGGACGAAGCAGAACACCTTGTCCTGGTACAGTCCTCTCTCCTCTTTAAAGACCTGTGTGAACACTCCTGAGTACACTGAGGCTGCTCTGATATCGATGCCACACTCTGTCAGGTCTGATTCATAGAAGATCAGGTTTCCTTTCTGCAGCTGCTCAAAAGCCAGTTTTCCCAGAGACTCAATCATCTTCCTGGTCTCTGGACTCCAGTGTGGATCTGTCTCAGCTCCTCCATCATACTTAACATTCTTCAGTTTGGACTGAACCACCAGGAAGTGGATGTACATCTCAGTCAGGGTCTTGGGCAGCCCTCCTCCCTCTCTGGTTTCCAACACATCCTCCAGAACTGTAGCAGTGATCCAGCAGAAGACCGGGATGTGGCACATGATGTGGAGGCTTCGTGAAGTCTTGATGTGGGAGATGATCCTTCTGGCCTGCTCCTCCTCTCTGAACCTCTTCCTGAAGTACTCCTCCTTCTGTGGGTCAGTGAACCCTCTGACCTCTGTCACCATGTCAACACACTCAGGAGGGATCTGATTGGCTGCTGCAGGTCGTGTGGTTATCCAGAGGCGAGCAGAGGGTAGCAGTTTCCCCCTGATGAGGTTTGTCAGCAGCACATCCACTGAGGTGGACTCTGTAACATCAGTCAGGACCTCAGTGTTGTGGAAGTCCAGAGGAAGTCGACACTCATCCAGACCGTCAAAGATGAACAGAACCTGGACCTCTTCAAACCTGCAGAGTCCTGCTTCTTTGGTTTCAGTAAAGAAGTGATGAACAAGTTCCACCAAGCTGAACTTTTTCTCTTTCAGCACATTCAGCTCTCTGAACGTGAATGGAAATGTGAAGTGTATGTCCTGGTTGGCTTTGTCTTCAGCCCAGTCCAGAGTCAACTTCTGTGTTAAGACTGTTTTCCCAATGCCAGCCACTCCCTTTGTCATCACTGTTCTGATTGGTCCATCTCTTCCAGGTGAGGTTTTAAAGATGTCTTCTTGTCTGATGCTTGTTTCTGGTCTGGCTGGTTTCCTGGATGCTGTTTCAATCTGTCTGACCTCATGTTCATCATTGACCTCTCCAGTCCCTCCCTCTGTGATGTAGAGCTCTGTGTAGATCTGATTCAGAAGGGTTGGGTTTCCTGCTTTAGAGATCCCCTCAAACACACACTGGAACTTCTTCTTCAGAGTAGATTTAAGTTTACGTTGACAAACTGCAGCATCATGTCCTGAATGAACAAACAAGAAACAACATCAATGACTGATTCATAAAGAAAACATGACATGTTCATCCCCCTAAAGAACACACATGAACAGATTTCCCTCCATGTCTTGAGATGTTAGTAAATGTCCCATTTGTCCATCATGTAGAATCTTTAGAGAAATCCTCTTACTGCTGTGCAGACAGTCAGCCAGCTCCTCCTGCTTCATTCTCCTCAGGAAGTTCACTGTGATCTTCACAAAAGCCTCTCTGCTGCTCCTCCTCTGCTCTTCATCCTCACTGTCCAACACCTCCTCATCCTCCCTCTGACTCTCTGAGCATTCTGGGTAATCTGGACTCACAACCTTCTGGATCTTCTTCAGCTCCTTCTTCACAAAAGTGACAACGTTCTCCTCCAGCAGCTGGAACAGAAAACTGTATGAATGACACAATCAAAGTAAAACCATGGAGCCAAACATCAGATCCATGTTGGACACACTGACAATCCATTGCTCTAAAAAGTGCAGCATGGAGATTATTGTCAACACAACAGATGTCAAAGTAGTTGTTGTCCATGTACAGACCATAAATATGGAGTCCAGGTGTGTTTGATGCTGCTGGGCAGACTGAGCACTGGGAACCTCTGAGCTCTCCTGGTCCACTCTGTGGAGGAATCATGAAGAATTAGCTCACATTATGTTTGCAGCATCTGTGAGTGTTTTATGCTTTGTACACAAACAACAGCTGCTTTTATGTTCTGTGGTGACTGTCCTGATTAAAGCAAACACTACTGTGCTGTGACATTCTCAATGAGAGGAAACAAGCAATCAATTCTGTACCTCATGACCTAGAGTCATCACAACAAGTCCACCTTTTAAATGATGAGTTTTAAGGACTCACACTGGGTTTGACAGAAGTCTCACCTCTGCTACAGGACACTAACACAAACACAAACACTGGAACTGGATAGATGCTGAGTTACAGGGAGTTTTAGTTCTGATCTGAATGACACATATAAGAACATAAGAAGTGCTTTTCTTGAAAAGAGAAACATCAACTTTGCCACTAAAGCCTGTGTTTCAGCCTGATCATGTTCATATACTGTGTCATTCATGAAGCCTGGAGACAAAACACAATCACTTCATCTTTCATAGAAGACCAGTTATACAGGACAGCTGTCTGATACATTTTAAACTCAGCTGCAGCTCACTTCTTTGCAGCAGAGGGAGGCTGTCCTTTGAAATCAATGAGGTGAACCTTTGACCTGTCACTCTTCATGGACACACAGCTGGGCTCAGGTACAGGGAAGTCTGGTCTCTGATGGATCCTGGTGGACACAGAAATTAACACCACCACTGACATGGGGACAGGGACAACATATCTATTATTCATACAGTGTTCTCATAGTAAAGAAGAAAACATGTTTTCAGCTGCAGCTCACTTCTTTGCAGCAGAGGGAGGCTGTCCTTTGAAATTCATGGGGAGACCCATTGACCTGTCACTCTTCATGGACACACAGCTGGGCTCAGGTCCATGTTCAGGTCCAGGTCCAGCAGAGTCTGGTGTGTGCTGCTGCTCTGGCCTTCAACACAACACACACAGAGCTTTGAGTGTGAATAATGATGGTGCAGTGATGTGAGTGCTGAGCTCTGACATGGAGAAGAGTCATGGACAGTTAGAGATCCTCATCTCACCTCTGAGCTTTGGTCTGGATCTCATGGTCCCCACACAGACTGCTTTTAGGGGGAGGGGCTCCCTCCTCTCTGTCCTCACACTGATTCATGATGCTGAATTCACATTCACATCAGCTCACACACACTTTCTACCTTCATGTGGAGAGAAAACACAAATCATTCATCTGCACATCAACTGAAATCATCCTCAGGTTCATGTTACTTTATTTGTATCTGTAGGTAGATTTGTTCCTCTGTTTTAAAGTTGTCTGACTGAACCATGACACTAAAGAAAATGATAAAATGGATTCTATAAAAGAGAGAGAACATGCTCATTATGGTTCAGTCAATGTGAAAATGTGCAAGTTTCCTTAAACAGTGTAAACGTTTCTGAGCCTTTTTACAAACCACTTCACATTTTTTTTCAAAAAGTCAATTTGCTGTCAATGATAGTCCCAAGATATTTGTAAGACTGCACATACTCAATGGTCTGACCTTTAATTACAGTGACTTGGTGCCTGTGGGGTTTCCTCCTAAAATCAATGAGCATATCTTTGGTTGTTGTAGCATTTATCTGCAGGTAGGATTCCTCACACCACTGAACTAAATCATCAATGACTGGTCCATGGCTGCTCTCACCGTCCAATAACTGAGTCATCAGCACTTTATGATGCTTCTGCTGTCATGTCTGCTCTGACACATGTTTGTGTATAAAATCAACAATAGTGGTGACAACACACACCCTTGAGGAGAAACAGTGGAAGAACACCTTTGGTCAGACAATGTACTGTTGACCCTCACTCTCTGTGTCCTGTTGGTTAAAACATCCAGAATCCAACCCACCAGATTATTATTTAAATCAAACTGTTGTAGGAGCCTTTCAATTCAAATGTGAGGATGGATTGTATTAAAAGCAGAAGAGAAGTCCACAAATAAAAGCCTGGCGTGTGTCCCATTAAAATCCAGATGTTTAAAAAGCATGTTGAGCAGAGTCACTGTAGCATCCTCCACTCCTCTGTGAGGCCTGTATACAAACTGCAGAGGATCCAGTGCATGTTCACTTTGCTTCAGGACCTCAGATCTGACCAGTTTCTCAAAAGTTTTCATTCAAATTGAAGTCAGAGCGACTGCTCTAACATCATTCAGTGTTTTGGGACAGAAACCACAGCATCTTTCCAGAGCTTAGGGACATGTTGTGTCTGTAAGGACTTAAAAATATATTGAAACACAGGACTCAGCTCATGTGCACAGGACTTCACTAAACATCCACAAATATTATCGGGGCCGTGACCTTTGTTCACTTTTACTGCACAGAATCACACAGCTCAATGTTAAAGTGCATAGTGTCTTTAAGTTTATGTTTCAGTTCCTGAGTTTCTGTGCTAAAACCAAAGGAATCAAAACGATTAATAAAAACAATTCAGAGCATTATCCAGCTCTGTGTCTGAGTTCCAACCATCTAAAAAGACACGAGTACTGAGCTCTGTGCTCTGAAGGCCTGCAGTAGTTTTCATGCTTGACCAGACTGAACCAAGTTTGTTTGCTGCCATTTTGTTTTCCAGTTTTGATTTGTAATCCTGCTTTGACTGATTTGGTAAACCATGGTTTGTTGTATCCAACAATGAGTCCAAATCATCCCCACAGGACTATGTGAAAACATCCCAGTCTGTGCAGTTAAAACATCCCTGGAGACAGAGCACTGACTCATCTGTCCAGACCTTTATGTCCCTGCTCTTTTCTCCATCATTTGTCCTGTAGAAATATCAGCTGCTCCTCCACTGATTGGCTCTTCTTTCCTCTTTCATATCTTTCACACATGATTCAGAGACGACCATTTCCATTCACTGACACACAGATGGACTGAGATCCACTGGTTTTATCTGACAATCTGTTTGTCTGCAGTGTTTCTGTAGAAAATGACTTGATGAAACAAGCTGCAGGTGATTATTCCACACAAAACAACTGAGACTCAATTCATTTCTCCTCAATATTATTCCAGGGGCCTGTTTAGTTGGGCTCCCTGGCACTTTCCTGCCTTTTCTAATAGTAAAGTCTGAACTATATGAAGCAGCAACAACAAACCAAAACCAAACCAAACAGCAGAGACACAGATAGACATCAATAAAAACAGCAAATATGTCCTGACAGACAGTTTTTCTGTTTGTACTGTGACCAGCCACAGAGATATAATCACCTATCAGAGCAGCTGAGATGCTTTATTGTGAAAGTATTTATGGATTTGGGTCTTTATCATCTAATTCATCAGGTAGAGTTTGTCCTGATAGGACCAGGAGGCCTCTGACTCTGTGGATGGAGTGTTAACTGTCTCTCTGAAAATCACACAGAGTCTGAAAAACCCTGTCAGTCCCTCTGAGCTCAGTCCCGTAGAGTTCATCTAATGACAGAGAAAGTCAGAGCTGTTCTCCAGCCGCTGTCCGGCCGAGCTCAGACCGCATTTAGCGGCTCAGACTGCGGGAGAGCAGCGGCTCAGGTCCGCCTCCTCCACAGGCTGATTCAGGCAGGAAAAGCTGCCTTCAGTCAGCAGTAAGTGGAGCCACAGACTAACAAAGGCTCCGTGTTCAGCTACTGACCATCAGCTCACTCTGCTTCTACTCTGACTCCACCGCTTCTACTGCAGATATCCACACAACATGGCGCATAATGACGGACCTCTTCCTGCCTCACCTCGACTTTAGATTGACAACTCAGAGTCTATACAACTAAACACCACAACGCAGTATAAAAAACACTACAACATCCAAATCCGTACATCAGATAATCCAGTTAACTACAGGAAGTGTTGACGAGAAAAACATTAGAAGTGCTGACATTTACCTTCAGACAGAGAAAATCATCTGCACCACAAACTTCGGTGAAAGTAAAAGTGAAAGTAAACTTTCAGCAACCGTCGTGTCATGACGCGCTCCTGTCTATGCGTCATTGGCGCAACTCATTGATGTGTCGACGTCCACTGACCAGGAGCGACTCCAAACCACCCACTCCCTCTTGTGGTGAAACTACAACATTACAATGCCTGTACTATTTATATTGGGCCACACTACTTAGTTATAAATAAATGAACAGCTGAGCAAACTAAACAATTAATAAGCAGTAAATATGAAGACAAGGGTTCCACTCTGCTACAGATACATTTTGGATTCATATTCTATACAGACTGTAATGTAAATAATTACCAATCATGACAGCTTTTTGCCTCTGTGCTCTGTTTCCTATCATAACTGTAATCTGCTGAGTACACAGTATCCACTAACTGTTCTGTAATCTGAATGCTGGCTCTCTAACATTGTCCACTGCCAACCCTGTTTGTATCATGTTTTATATGCTGCATGTCCTTCTCCTCCTCTCCTCCATTCCTAGCTGTCCTATCTTCCTCCTTTTCCTCCTTTCACCCAGCCCGGCCATCAGCAGGAGGGTCCCCCATATGAGCCAGGTTCTGCTCAAGGTTTCTTCCTGTTAAAAGGGAGTTTTTTCTTGCCACTGTCTCCTTAAGTGCTTGCTCTGGGGTCAGACTCTGGGTCTCTGTAAAGCGCTTTGAGATCATTTTGATTGTGAAAGGAGCTATTAGAATAAAATTGAATTGAATTGATGTAATATTTTACAGTGCATCCTCTGGTTGTAAGTTAGTCCAGAGCTCATCTATGACCATCATTTTTTATTGAATATATCCTGTCACCTTTGTTGCCATTTTACACAGTGCACAGTTTCCATTAAATTCTTTTACAGTGTATTTCCTGATAATCACTGCTAGAATTTTTTACAGTTCATCTCCTATTTATCATTTTACAGTGATCCTTTTAGTTGTCACATTTTTTTACAGTGTATCTGCTGGTACTGAAAACATGGATGGAATAATACATGGAACATTATTCAAACTATGACCAGTCCTCATCTTCCTGCTGATGTCATCAATACTGATTGGTACATATTGATCCTAATAATCAGTGTGAGTCCTGTTGGACACTTGTCAGTGTGACCACTGGAGGACAGTAACCTCTCTGATTATTTGTCCATCAGTCAGACATCAGTATTTATAGCAGTGTAATATGTGTGTTCACATATTAGAGAGTCATTATCAGACTGATGAACATTAGAGCTAAAATAAGTCAGTAAATGTGGAATAATGTCAGTGTGAACATTACACAGTATCATTGTCAGTGCTGTGTGCAGAGTTGTAGTTACTGACAGTGACCACTGGAGGGCAGAAGACTCCTGTTCAGTGAAGAGGTTATAAAGTCACTTTTTCTTCCTGTCTGTTTTTTTATTTTTATTATTATTATTTTTATTATTTAAGCGTAACTCTAATGCTGTAGTTTTATTGGCTAAATTACAAATACACTGTATGAAAAAAATCCAGTGAATCTTCTTAGGTTGGTGGTAAGGTAATGTAGTGTTTGGATCCTCTAGTGGAACACACACTGCTGTGATCCTCACCATGTTTTGGAGTAACAAAGATGTGAGCATTGTGGAGCAGAGAGAGGTGGTTTTCCATGGAGGACTGGATGTAGGACCAGTCTGATTTCTGCAGCTAAGAGGAGACAGTGCTATGAATCAGCCCCTGCTCATATACAGTGAATACATGTGGCAGCCACTTCCCTTTGGTCCTCACTGTGGCTCATTGTTCCTCAGGTGTGTGTGGGTGCAGCTGTGCTCATAGTGGATTAACTATATCCACTGACCCTGACATGTACGTTGTGGGTCAGAGGGTGGTTGTGTAACTATTGCTAACTGGTAAAATGATGTTGTATCATCTCGTGCTCATTGCCCCGTCTGTCCAGTGGAGAGGACAGATCAAGGAGTTCTGTCCCAATGTGTCCCAAAATGCTGCTGGTGGCTGCAAGTCAGACCTCTGAACAGGAATCTTCAGCAGGTCCCAGCACAGACACACTCCAGTATCATATGATCAGATGGGTGAATACCTCTCATACTCCTGATGGGACAGAGTCATCTGTAGGTTCATGAAGTGTTTGGATAATATCAGTCCAGTTTTTGAACCCGATTCTACCTAATGGAACAAGCTTCATAACAAACTGTAGTGCTGAATATTGCTTCTGAGAAATAAACTATTCATCAAGGTCATCATTGTACATGTGTGAGGAAGCTGGAACATTTTCTATGGTTTGTGTTATGAATGGTTGTTTTTGGATTTAGTTGGTTGTTGATGATTTAGTTGGTTGTTGATGGAAACAAAGATTAAGGTGTAGCACACTAACACGTCTTCACAGAAATGTGTTTCACTTGTCTGTGGAGACAAAACTCCTTCAAACACATCAGACACATGTCTGACGCAGGTCTACTCAGCACGTTTGACCTACGTTGGACCTGTTCATACTAAACAGCTGCCAGCTGCTGCTCACTGCTGGAACAGTGGATTTCATACACTTCACTGCACATTCATGAGAACTACACTCAGTGCTCACTTTATTAGGTACACCTGGACAATCCAACGCAGTTCATGTCAAGTTGGAAGCAGCAAATGTTTTTGTATTTTGTGAAAACATGTTCTCTTGAGAAATAACCTGTAAATTGAAATAACTGATTAATTGTGTCCAACTATGAGCCAGCAGTGTGCAGTCTGACGAGCTCTCCTGAGATCTTTCCCTGTGCCTGAGTTCAGCTAGAACCAATCCTCTGTTGGCTCTCCCCTGGACTAATCCATGGACGGATTAATTGTGTCAGCTCTAATTATCAGTGTAAACACTTTACTAATGAGATACTTTAGCATTTGGTCAGATTATTAGGAGGTGGTGATGCCTGGAGGAGGGGCTTCTTCTAATCTCCCTGCCACACTTCATTTGCCCTCTAATGAACATTAATCCAAAAGAGTAAAAGCAGCTCAGAACCAAATGAAGCATTTAGTTTGTCTCATTAAAATTTTTCTGTGAGACAAGAAAGTTCATGACATTAAAGTCTTTACATGTGGAATAATAATCTCAGCTCATCGTTCTCAAATATGGTTTGTTCGCATACAGTGACTTCAGAAAGTAGACCGTTTTTTTTTAAACACATTTTCAAATGAACCTTTGTAATTTCTCATTATGTCTCACCCTCCACCTCTGCCTCACCTGCAGTCTCTCTCTCTCTCTTTCACAGTCATGTGTTAGATACAAATACTTTAACAGACACACACTGACTGCTGAAAATATTTCTTACCAATGTGTGTCATATATTTCCTCAGTTATCAGTCAAACATTTCATTAAACCAAGTGACCATGGCAAATTCATTTAGCAGCCATAGTAGATTCCTGTTAAATCAGAGCATCAGCCTCATATTCTGGACTCCACTTTCCATGTAACTGAAACCCAGAGTAGTAAAAGTAGAGAGGAGAGATGTGTGTGTCTGAACATCTTGATCTTGTGTGCTTAAATATCACATCAAGTTAACAAACATATCATCTGAACAAAACATCCCACAAAATGAACTAAACTACACACTGACATGAACTACTAACATGTACTGACTTACTGAAAACCTTGGAGGTGATCTGGACTTTCCTGTAGTTTCCTCTTGTCCTTGTAACAGCAGTAGCTCCTCCCTTCCTTGTCAATAATTGTGCAGAAATATCTGAGTGCTTCTTTCTTCCTAAATCATGAGCAAGTCCTGTCCAGTCCAACTGTTTCTGCTCCTGTTTGACTTCTGAACTTGTCTCTGGCTGTGTGTCCACTTACTGCAGCCTGTGACATCAGACTGTAGAATGTTGATACATCAAAGGCATCAAAGGACAAACACACACACACACCTGCAGATAGATAGATGGATAGATGGATAGATAGATAGATAGATAGATAGACATAGATAGATACATAGATATTGCAACACTGCTCACTCTGAGTCTCACACTCACAGCCAATTAGTTACCTCATGTGCTAAAAATGCAGAGTGTTGTTCCACCAGGGCTGAAGTGAAATCAAGTTTCCTCAGAGTCAAACTCATGTATTGTTCATGTATGTTTAGTCAGAAATAAGTCAGAAATAAGCTGTACTCTGACCCATATATCCATATTCATACCAGTCACTTTATATATTGTTGCACTGTTCACCATATTCTTTATCCCTATTTTATTTTATATTTTATTCTATTTTATACTTATTTAGATAGATTTTAAATATGCCTTTTATGTTACTATTTGTGCCAAAGAGCTGCTGTACAAAATGTCATTGTGCCTTGCATAATGACAATAAAGATTCTTGATTCTTGATTCTTGATGTATCAGCTCAGGTTTGACTGACACTTCATCAATGTCATGAACCGGCTCAGAGTTCACAGCAAAAAGAAGAGAGATCACACAAACAGAATGGTGGATAATCAATTGAAAACTTAATATAGGAATATGTATGTCAGTGGTGTAGGGAATGTCTGCATGTGTGAAAATGTTGGATGTAAAAATACACTAACTGAAAATAAAATAACCAAACCTTACCAACCAAAATCTACATGAGAGATAGAGAGAGAGAGAGAGAGAGAGCCAGCCTCCCCCTGGTGGAACAACTTCCTTAAATTCTCTTTAAACAATGGCAGAGGACATGATGGTGGACGATAAACAATCACTAACACTATGTTGTACATAAAGATTCTACACACTGTGCACACTAAATTGACCTGTGACCTACAGTGGTTGAAACTGTAACCAGCAATCTGGATCATATCTAGCAAGGATTCTGCAGTAAGCCATGTTTCTGTTACAGTAATACAGTTAGGCTGCAAATGCTGTGTACACATCACCACATCTGCAACATGCTGAGTTAAACTTTGCACATTCATACAAAACACTCTAAAAATATGTGGACTTGATGTGCTCCTTGGAACATCCTCTGTAAGAAACTGGCACATGTTATTAATGACATCCAAAATGCTCGTTACAATAAATCTTCTTCTGTTCCAAGTTCTCAATAATGAACTCTGACAGACTCCTAACATGGCTTAAAGCCACATGTACTTGTCTTGCTGCAAAAATCTTTCCTAAATTAAAAAAAAAATAAATTAACATCATCAAACTTCACAAAGTCCTTGTGAGGAAACCTCTTGTTTTCTAAGAAAACAACGTGAGTCACTGTACCGCAAACCCCATTAACAAGACCATTTAAAACACTTACATTCTTACACAACATGACACGTGCACCCTTGCCTAAAAATAATTCCTATGACAAATAAGTATTGGAAGCTTTGGCATGATGCCCTTCTAATAGCTTCAGTTTGTCATTAACATAGTCTCTCGCCTCTACAACAACATATTCTGGACAGGACTTCAACAACTGTTGATTATTATGCTCATTTACTTTAACTGCACATCACTGTCCAGCATCACTGTTCCCTTTGAACACGTTATAACCCGATTTAACAGCTGTGCAAAAACACAATCTCTTTGCTGCATTATTTCCTTTAATTCTACCACCTTAAATACATTTGTCCGTAATGTATTTCTAACATCATCTACATACAGTGGCTTCCCTTTAACAGGAGGCAGTTAGAAAAAATCAGCAACCACACTAACATTTCCAAAGGGTGATAAGTCACCACTTTGTTTAATTCGCTGAGAAGAGAATTGAACTTCTCTTCGCCCAAAGGAGCAAACGGCAGCTTAACATTCCTCCCTATACTAAAGGTGGTGTGAATGGTTGTTGCTTTCAAATTAAAAGCAGGAATCCCTGTACGAGCAGTCAACACACACATTGACTCATACTGAATCATCCTTATCAAATGACTTTTACCAGTACCTGCACCACCAGTAATAAAAACATGCAGCGGTGCAGGATTTTTACCATTAACCTTCTCTAAACACCACTGTTTAATTTGGTAGAAAACAAACAACTGTGCCTCATTAAGAGACCGAACAAGAGCTAAACACAGACTGTGTTCTTTCCTTTAACTCATCTATGCTCTCTAAATGCTCTAATTCCTGCTGTGGACAGAGCTCACACCACAAATCTTCTACATCATCATCAGAATCTATGCTACTCTGAATGTTTTCTAAATCCTCTGTCTCCCTCTCAAACATGCTCCTATTCAGATCAACTACAGACTAAACAGAATGTAGTGATCCATCCCTAAACCTGACCTGGTGTGACTCATAGACCTCCTGAGATTCACAGTTGAAATGGATTAACCGTATATCAACTGTGTGTGGCAGAAACAACTGCAGAATACTCTGGTAAAACTTTTCAGGAGTCCTTGTGAGTGAAAAGCAAACATAACTATTCATGACACATATTTCTCACTCTTAGACAGGACACAATATTCAGAGGCAAAAGACGCCAGAGACATATCATCAAAAGTGCTGTCACTTGGCCTGTTCTTAGATCTATCAACAAAACCTGTCATCCACATCTCATCTGTACTAACAGCACCTTCTGCCTCAACACACTCAAAGGCAAACTCATCTTAACTACTTATTGTCCCCTGTGGGCACAAACACAACCTTCCTAGAGTCTCCTTCAGGTGCATGTTACTCAACCTATAAACTGCCTCCTGAGCACTGACATCCCTGTTGTGTAAATACACACTGCCAAGGCTTTTTAAAGCTTCTTACATTGGCGTCTTTTTGTGCCTCTTTCTGGGCACAACCACAACTTTCCTAACAACAAACCCATCTCTCTCTGCCTTAGAGATGTAAGAAATGATATAAACAACACACTCTAAATCATCCACTGTCCCTGTTCTACCCTCTTGCTTTAAAATACTCGTCAAAAAATTCTGCCAGCCTAACAGGACTATTTCCCTCTCCTGGTGCTACATTCAACACATCATCAAAATAGTGATCTAAAACTTCCTGACCAATGTCCACAGGCATAAGACAAGTATCCTGGAACATACAGCGCTGCTGTCTATCATGGAGAAGCTCATCCTGACCATCCTCAGCAACATTATCACAGTGTGCCACCACTGGAACCTCACTATCTTCCTCCCTACAAAATGCATTAACCCATGCATCATTAAATTCAACATCTTTATAATGAATGTTATTCACCTTCAAATACTGCAACGCTTACCTAACATGCATAGTATCAACAAACTGATAGTCATAGTGGCCTTTGTATGTCAGCGCTTTAGTTTAACACGCAACAAAGACCCTTCCATGTTAGAACGAGGCAGCAGATTGGTCACCAGGTCACTGGTCCATGTACTCCATTTTGCCCCCCTTTGGGCAATGCTAATGGCCTTACTAACAGCCCTGAAAAAAACAGTTCCCATCACCCACAATCTTCTCTGTCTTACAAGGAGTCCCTAAAGGACCAACAGCAGAAGATGCAGCATCATTGCACAACTGTCCATTCAGGAGGGGGTGGTGGTGGAGCAGGAACCTTTCCCTTCACAATCAACAATCCTTGGCTTAGGAGACACTGGATGCTGCATCTGTGCTGCAGGTGGTGGTGTCTCTAGTTGAAGGTTGGCTGCAATCCACATCAACTGCACAAGAATTGGCATCCCCACATTGTCACTGAGGTGAACCTGCAAAAACAATGAGACCACAAATCAACCACAAATACCTGCAGAAAACAATCGGCCATCATTACAAAAGTATATTGCACCTACAGATGTTGCTTATATTGAAATAAATAAATAAATGAATAGCTACCTTTGGCCATTTACTTCAAACAGTTATCAGGTACTGTGCAAAAGCTGCTCCTGCCTCATCAACTGTCCTACTGGCTGTCAGGTTGTTCCCAGGAGCTTTGACAGACAGCATCAGGAATCAGAAGACTCACAGAAAGCACAACTTCAGTCCTGAGCACATCAGCACATGCTCCTGGTGTGGACATGACGCCAAAGGACAGGAAACCCCCTGGCATGTTCACAATACCATCTGCAATGGATCGCAAATGGGAGTCCCCTACAAGAAGAACAATCTGCAACAAAGGGACAAACAACATTTCTGTTAGACTGAGAACAAAAAACCCTAACCCAAATGCCCAAAAGCCATTGCTCCGGTTTGTGGTGCCAGCCACTGCCACGACATGTTTTTTGTTTCACAAAATTCTAGCGACGGTAACCCTTACCATCTATATGTGTGTAAACACAAACATTAGCTTGTTAACTCTCATAATACATAAAAGCTACGGGCTAACTCAACTAGCAAGACAAAGCCAAACAACAACGGAGGTAAAATACACTCAGTGTGACATCACACAATAAACAAATGCTACATGGAAAACTCCTAAAAGCACAACCGTGTATATTTATTATATTAGTATATTATATTATAGTATAATATAATTATTATAGTATATTAATTTTGTTTTTATTCCAGTTTAATGGGCGGTACATACATTACTCTACACATTCAGTTGCCTTCCAAAATAAATAATAAATATACCACTTTTTTTTTTTTATATACTGCTAAACGACTTTGTGTGTGTTCCACCCACCCACTAGTGCTGTCACTTTAAAAAGAAATTATGTTCGAACGAATCTAAAAAAATCCGTCATTGTTCGAACATAATCGAATTCCCCCCCAACACCCCGCCACATACACACTCAAACCTCACCTCAATACACTACAACACAGTAATTGCTTTTGTTCATGTGTTTTATTCCTTGCAAAGCCTGTAAAACATTCACACGGCAACTAAATGCATATAATCAGTATTTTTTAAAAACATTTTTATGAACTTATTCCTTGCCTGTCACCGTGAGTCTCAAAGTGTCACAGTATAACCAGTGCCTATATCTCAGATAATGGGAGGCACTTCGACAGCTTTGTAGCAAGGTTAAACAGAGCAATAGTCAAACTTTACTAACCAAATCCCTTTCTCATATTATTTGCAAGAAATGGATGGTGAGCTAGCAGGTGAGCCCGTAAATTTGTTGTTGCTGAATGGTACGATAGCTTCTTTTTGCACAGCCGACAAACAGCCGTATTTTTGTCCGTGACTTTACCATCCATTGTGTAAAAACCAAAATACCTCCACACGCCGCTTCTCTCATGTGTGTTGGCGTCGTGATTGTCCGCCTAGGGCGGCTTTCCTCGTTACAATCCATTTAGCAAATATCAAGTTAGCTTAATGTTAGCTTAATGTTCCTAACCTTTACCGCTGAGAGGCTGCAGGTCAAGAGGGGCCCAATGATAGGTCAATAATATAGTAGCGCCCTCTGCTGGAATACAATGAAAACTACTTCAAATGGTCTGACGGGTTGAGGGAGATGACAGCCTACAGCCGAATGGGAAATTACAGTTCGAATACGAACTTTTCACCCCTCGTTCGAACCTATGTTCGAATATCAAATAAAAACTGACAGCCTTACTCTGTTAGACATTGTTCCATTTAAATCCTTTTTTTGCTGTAGTGCACAAATCACTGACTTCAGAAGCTGTGAAAAGTATTGTCTAAACATGCAGGCTCATAATGTTAGTAAGTAATATCAGATGGATTTGGTTCTGTTTAAATAACTTTTAAGTTTAAGTCATACTTTATTGATCCCTCTCAGGGAAATGACTCTCTGCATTTTACCCACACAAAGTGAACGAAACACACACACAAGAGCATGCATTAGAAACGCTGTGGCAGGGGGCTTCCCTAGGAGGAGCCCGGGGAGCTGGGGTAGATCGGTGCCTTGCTCGGGGGCACCACAGCCATATCCATTGTGCTTATCCCTTGTGCTTGTGCTTGCGAGGAGTTGAACCCGCTGCTGGTAGGAAAGCGTCAAGATGGAAGAGCAGAGAGACGACATGTTAGAACATGGGATAGCTGAACCAGTGCTCTGCTGCGTCTGTCCATATGTGATGGTAGATAAGGCTGATGTGTCACATAGATTTATAGATATATAGATATATAGATAGACGCCAGCTGGCTGCAGTCTCATGTACTAATAACCTCTTCATTTGTTTTTGTTCTATTCTATGAACCTGTACCATCACTGTAAAAAAAAAAGCTTATATTCAATTATTTGAACCTAATTACATGATTTTTCGATGCTAAAACTTCAGTCAAAAACACTTTCACTGAATGTAAAGATGATTTTTTACAGAATATTAAGGTTTTTCCAATATCAAAAGACTTTTTACATCACAAAAGATTTACAACTGCCAGTTCAGTGAAATGTCTAACTGCATGCAGTTCCTGGGTTTTATACTTCTGCTAATAGAGTCTCATCACTGTAGGAAAAAACAAGTCCTCCTCATTACGTTCCCTCATTAGTGAGAAAGTTCTCATTCATTTCACACAGTGCATCCACTCATGTCTCATACTGAACACTAAGTTGAAAGCTCCTGACCTCTCAGTGTCTTGATTTCTAATGAATATCCAGATCACCTCTGCCTCTGGGGTTTGTTGTTTGTTGTTTCTTTTTCTGTTTTTTCCATTTGTCTGGCTGAGTGTATGTTGGTGTGGGCGTGGGTATGTTGGTGCAGGCGTGGGTTGGCGGTTTCCTGGCCAGCTCCTCCCTGCTCCCTCCTCCTCATCAGGATGATTCCAACCACCTGTGCTCAGTCTGGTGGCTATCTATCTCCCCCATGGAGTATAAGAGGCCCGACTTTCCAGTCAACCCTCGCCAGATCGCACCGTCATCTACCTGGTAACTAGATCTCTGTGCCCTGTGATTTTTGCCCTTACCTTTGTCTCCCTCCTAACCGCTCTCCTCTCGCTCCCTGCAGACTCCACCGGATTACCCCTCACCGTGCTTCCTCCACACTGCCTCAGCCGACACCTCCAAGTTCCCCCGGGAAATCCCGCCGCCTTTAGTTCCCTTTGTTATTTATTGTTTGAACTCTGTGAATAAACTGTTTATCACGTTCGAAGTTTGCCTTCGCTCTGCTTTTGGGTCCAGGCCCTGACTAACAGACTCTGATCATGACATTTAATGACAGAAAATCTACTAATTGTTGGTGTAAAACTGGTTTGGAACAATGTGAACAGTCAGGCAGGGATGGATTTCACTGTTGTTACTGACAAAGAAAAAAAGAATTCTTTAAGTGCAACAGAACACTTGTCTGTAGCACCTGATCCTCACACATTCACACCTCATTTGTGTGGGTATGACAAAAAAAACATACTAACTTTTTTACAGCTAATGCAGCATCTGATTTTCCAGTGGAAAACTTTTAACCTGAACAAGCAATAGCAGAAAGTGTTTGGTTTGCACTGGCAGTAACATCACACACCTCTTATACAGATTGAAAATGATCAGTATGTCAAAGTACAAACTATAAACGCAAACCATGATGCCTGGCAGACAATAGAGCAACCATAAGAAGTGATCTGGACTTTCCTGTAGTTTCCTCTTGTCCTTGTAACAGCAGTAGCTCCTCCCTTCCTTGTCAATAATTGTGCAGAAATATCTGAGTGCTTCTTTCTTCCTAAATCGTGAGCAAGTCCTGTCCAGTCCAACTGTTTCTGCTCCTGTTTGACTTCTGAACTTGTCTCTGGCTGTGTGTCCACTTACTGCAGCCTGTGACATCAGGCTGTAGAATGTTGATACATCAAAGGACAAACACACTCTCTCTCTCTCTCTCTCTCTCTCTCTCTCTCACACACACACACATTCTTCTTAATATAATTGTGAGGACACACGTTGCCATAATGCATTCCCTTGCCCCTTAACCTAACCTTAACCATCATAACTGAAAGCCTAACACTGACCAAAACATAACCCATACTAATGATATTCAATCTTCTCCAAAATACCAAATGAATTACAACAATAATCACTCAGGACCATTCAGCTGGGTTGGTGAATTCAGCACCAAGGACAGCAGCAGCTGAACTGTACACAACTACATGTACTAACACACAGCAAATTCACAAAGTACTAAAATCTGGAGTCAGGCAAAAAAGTGTGAAAGAGTTACATTTCTGGAGTTTATTTTATAACTCTGACTACAGTGTGTGTTAAGGTGTACACCCAGGCCGAGTTGAATTTTGGAGTTTATTCCCTGGTGTTCAGGATCTGGTTTTAACTCTGTCCCTGGAGTTCACGACGCATTTTATCGCGGCATGAGCAGCACAAGGAACGTCGTCACAAGGCTGGTAAGAGCATGATTTTTATCAGAAAGTACTTTAAATGCGTGATATTTTGTCATTGTTCTCACTTTATCTACTTACATAGTACCGCTAATGACTGCGAACTTGATGTTGAACGTAACCCCATTGCTTTTACTCCATTATTTAGAGCAAGTAGCTCCCGCAGCATTAGTTAGCTAACTGTCCTTAGCTGCCATTGTGGAGCCGTTAGCTTTCACTCAAACGTTAATGTCGGCCATACTGTCTGTGGCGTGTGATGTGTCTGTAGGTCAAGCCAACATGTTGATCAAAGTACAACATGGAGGGAAGAAGAAGGACATTAAACTGGAAGAGGCTTGCTTCTCAGATTTTCTCAGTGCAGGTCAGTCAGATGTTTAGTATTAAATGAATAAAGATGTAAACATGTTGTAACGTAGAGTTGTTATGGTATAGTCCAGCAGAAGTTTCTTATCCCAGAGACTACAACACTGAAAGTCACAGATCAACAGGGAGCAGAGGTGGATGAGGATGTTTCAAAGATCTGTGTTTTTCATCTACAGTGATGATGGTAGGACATTTAAAAATTCATATTTTGCTGCACTTATATTTTGAGAGATTTGTATCTTGACACAGAGAAAAATATCTGATTGTGAGAAGTGGATGATAAGAATTCCAAAGTACAGTATTTAATCAGTTCATATTAAGCTGTATGTGTTGTCTGCATTTCAGACAACACATCTACTGAAGACCAGACATCTACTGAAGCATCTATGAACCTGGCTGATCGTTCAGACCTGACAGAATATGTGACCCTCACTACTTGTGGTAAGCAGAGTTATAGGTAATGGTAATGTTTTGTCTTGAGACAGGTAATATCCAGCCAGGTCTGTGATATAGTTTTAATGTGCTGGACTTTAGATTTTATTTGCCTTATACTTGTGTGTGTGTGATCTTCAGATCTAAGTGTCCTGCAGCAAGGGTGTGAAGGCTCCTCCTCTCCAAGTCTGACAGATACACTGTCAGTCTCAAGCACTTTAAGCAGAGACACAAGTGATTCTGGATGCCAGCCTTTGATGGACAGTGTGCTTGCAACTTATATACAACTAGATTATTTTAATTCCTAAAAAATGCAAGTAATATGTATGTAATAGGTATTAGATGAATGTATTTGCTTACAACATAGATCTAAGTGTAGTTGTAAATGTTTTCTTTTTTAGAATGTGGAGCAAATTCAAAACCAGCGGAGATGACTGTGATTAAAGAGTATGAAGAGACTGGAAGTTTGAAATATTCCACCACACAGTTACTGGTTAATATTATTGTCGCTCACATGCATGGAAAAGAAGGGTAAGAGGCTTCAACTTAATCCTATATCCTTTTATAAAAACAGATAAAAATGGTAAGAGATTTTTTTCCAACTTGCAGGAGAGCTGTTAGTAAAGCAACAAAAGAGTTCCATTCCCTCGGGATTGTTTCACTTTTCCCATCTTTGAAAGACCCATACTCCAAAAATAAGTTTAACTCCCTTGTTTGCATATGAGCAACATACAGTATTTGTTCTTGAGACAGCTGTTTTTCTTTCAGGAACATTTCTATGATATTCAAAGCAACAAAGGCCCTAACCCTTTCTTGAGTGGTGCATGAAGAGCAACGGAAATCCAAAAGCACCTCTTCATCCCAGAGTAGAGTGGAGCTAAAAGGAGGTCCCACATCATCCAGAACATATGATGATCAGCCAATCAGAGATGAATGCATGGAAGCCATATCTCTCCTTCACCACACAGCTGATCCTGACTTAGTGTTACAGAGGATGAGAGAAACCTTCTACTACCGTCAGCAGATTCTTCATGACCCACAGCGGTCAGCTGATGTATTACACGTTTCCACGTTTCTTGGATGTCATGGGACTGGTTAGTATTAAATATATATTTTTAAGTAAAAATATTGGTTTATTTTAAACATTTGAAAATGTTGTTTTTCTCTTTTTATTTAGATTTTGCAAGATTTCTCACTGATGTTTGGAGCAGAGGTTGCTTCAAGGTTCCTTGAAAAATGGAACAGCAGTTTTAAAGATAAAGTTAACAAGGAGGCAGGAACCTGAAAGAGACGTCTCTCTTAAAACAACAACTGAAAGCTGCCCTGAATGAAGGATCTGACACTGCTGATGAAGCAGGTACAGTTATCATCAGAATAGTAATGCAGTTATGTGAGTCGTCCAACAGTCATCAGTTTATTGTGTTTTTATTGATTTATTTTACAAAAGCATCTCTGAGTCTAAATAGGCCACTTAAGTCTGCAGTTAAGATTCAGTGTGAGGGCTGAACATTGCTTTGCTCTCCAGCACAGCTTTATAATGACTGGGCCATTAATAGTTGTTATATGTGTATATGTTTAAGATCATAGTAAAACCATTAGAACAATGTCCAGAGCAATATCATGAACACTCTACTTAATATATATAATGAGTGTAAAAGTACTTTTCACTCTGTCCCCAGAGTGGGACAGCAACATGGCTTCTCTTCTGGTGCTGCTTCATCTTCTCGCTCCACAACCAGCTGGAAGAAAGCGTCCCACAAAGATCAGCGTCGGAGAGGCAACGGATCATCTGGTAAAATTTCAGAAGGTTTGTCAAAACTTCCAAATACTGTAGATGTTGCTGAGTTTTAGAAACACATTTTTGTAAACATATTTCTCTTGTTTCAGTTATCCCAAAGCCTTGAGGATCATCTCCTGACCACTGAAGGAACCCATCAGCCATATCTTCTTACCACAGGAACTTCAAAGACCCAGGTTTTCACCTTTTATATTGTCTTGGACAAAAAGCTTCTGTCATGTCAGTCATGTACATCCTTTGGTGCTTTTGATGAGCTGTTCAAATCACATTTTGTTTTCGGTGTGAAGTATGATGACGCTCTCTCCAGCCTGTACACAGACAGCTCTGAACAATACTGATACAACTGAAGAAACTCCCAGAGTAAAAGAGCTCAGAGCAAAGCTGTTAAACAAACCATAAGTAGCTTATTTAGCCAAAATGTTGAGATGTTTCCTCTGTAATTCATCCTTTGGTTCAGTGTTGCTTTTGTTCAGGAACCTCAAATGAATTCATGCCATGTATCCAGGTAAAAGTCTCTCTAGTTATTGTGGATTCAGGAGACATCTCATTAAGATACACAGCTCCATTGATAACACAAGTGTGTCTAACCAGATCCCTTTCAACAACGACACAGAGACAGTAAACAATTCTCAGTCTGTAACTGATGAAATACATCATCTCATTTCCAAAATACTGAAGCAGCTCCTTCAGGTTCTACTCACAACAAAGACATGTGCTTCAGTTATAGCCAAGCTTTTGGGGAGTGGTGAACCAAATACTGTAGTTCTTTATACAACTGAGAATTTAGAGGAATCTGTCAAGCAGGTCATCAAGCAGCTATCACTGGGAATGCCTGTCCTTAAAAACAGTTGAGTCTGGTCCAGTTAAAATGTGTTCAGTTGAAACACTGGATTTTTCTGAAGATATAACAGCATCTCTTCACTTTGAGTCTGAAGCCATCGTCTGTGTCACACAGTGGGTGAAAAGTTGATCATTTTGAATCTGATTTCCAGAAATGTCGTCTCTATATTGTTTCCAAACCTCTTTGCACTCACCCCACCAGGGATGGCAGCTGAGATGTTCAGATAAACAGAAGTGAACCATGAAGCACGTGCTGGGTTAAACATCATCACTGGCTGACAGATGAAGTCCAGGGTAAGAAAGAGACAGACATGTACAGACTGAACTATCTGTTCAACAGTGAGAGAGTTTCTCTAACAGGAGGAGACGCTCTCTGCTACACTCTGCACAGAGACACTGAGGAATCAGACGACCAGAGCTCAAACCCAGGATACAGAGGTTCAGTGAATGTGGTGTTGTTTTGTAATCTGAATGCTGGCCCTCAGAGCTCAGAGCTGAGGCCAGAGAAGCTCAGCCTTCCTCAGTGATCAGACATCAGACAGCCTGCAGACACACACAACATCACACAGGAACCCTCTGTCAACACCTGCTGGTCTGTTTTATTGTACTTTTTTGTTCATATTTTTGTTTTTCTTCCACATTCAAAATTGTCTCGAAGCGCTTTACAGAGACCCAGAGTCTGACCCCAGAGCAAGCACTTAAGGCGACAATGGCAAGAAAAAACTCTTTTAACAGGAAGAAACCTTGAGCAGAACCTGGCTCATATGGGGGACCCTCCTGCTGATGGCTGGGCTGGGTGAAAGGAGGAAAAGGAGGAAGATAGGACAGCTAGGAATGGAGGAGAGGAGGAGAAGGACTTGCTGCATATAAAACATGATACAAACAGGGTTGGCAGTGAACAATGTTAGAGGGCCAGCATTCAGATTACAGAACAGTTAGTGGATACTGTGTGCTCAGCAGATTACAGTTATGATAGGAAACAAAGCACAGAAGCAAAAAGCTGCAGAAAGGTACAGAGAAAGAGAGGCCAGAGAGAAACAAGCACAGGACTATGGGACAGAGAGGACACAGAGTTAATGACATGGAATAAATGCTAATACATGTGAGAGTGGGTCTGAGGAGAGAAGAGGTGTGCAGAGGATCATGGGATGTCCCCCAGCAGCCTAGGCCTATAGCAGCATAACTAAGGGATGGTTCAGTTGCATGAGCCAGCCCTACTATGGGCTTTATCTTTAACTATAACAGTGTCTATAGAAATAATTGTGACTAACTCAGTGCTGGTGCAGCTGTTTGAGAAAATGATCTACATTCTGCATGACTGTGTTTTAACTGCTTTTATGTCCCGACTTGGGACAAACTGGACTTGGGATCTGCGGGAAAAAAAAGTGTAGGATGAAAATAAGAGATAATAGAGAGATGATAGTGGAACTGTGATTTCATCAATTTGAAGTTACACTGAAAAAATGGAACCATATGGGAAAAATAAAGTGTAAACAGTGATAATTGTTTTGTACTGTAGAGAGAACAGCAGTCGTCTCTGCCTCTTTCCATGGTGCTGACTGAGAGCTTGTTAATGCTTCAAGTAGTCAAAGTAGCAACTCTCATAAACCTTCAAATGATTATTTTTTTAAACTAATTGTCTTCATCCTGTGTTGCAAATAATAATATGTGTGAACTTCATTATAGAGGCTAATGGGCTCATTCTTGGCTAATTGCAGCAGGTTACTGCCATCAAGCCTGGAGGACACTTTATGCTACTTCCAACAGGATTTCAGCAGATACATTAACATGAATGTTGTTCACACTCCATCTATCTGTTAGTAGTTGTGTACAGTTCAGCTGCTGCTGTCCTTGGTGCTGAATTCACCAACCCAGCTGAGTGGTCCTGAGTGAACAGTGAACACATGAATATCTCTTTGACCAAAAGCAGCTTCAGTTCCTGCAGACAGTCCCTATGAGGAGTAGTAGTTAGTTGAGTGGAGAAGCACTTTTATTTGTGGAGCATCTATCAAATCAGTCCAGAGTGAGTCCTCAGGGTCTAAAAGATCTCACAGCTTCTTCTCTCAGTCAACACAGCCTCAGATTCACCAACATTAGCTTGACACACTGACATCCAAAGGTTTGCTGGAGGACAGAAACACTGTGGGCTGGAAATGAATTATGAAACAAGGCTCTTAGTGAAGTTCTTTGTTCTTTCTATCCTGTGACAGTGGAAATAAAAAGTTGTGTTGAGTAAATGTCCATCATTTACACTTTACTGTGTTGGACAGTAAATAATAATAATAATGTTTCTTCTGTAGATGTTCTCACTGCAGCTCGAGGGAAGAATAAAAAGTAAAGAAACAGCTTCAGTGGCTCTGACAGAACTAAGTGGAATAAATCTGCTGTCACGCTTGTTTGCACACAGATAACTGGCTTTATCCAATGAGACCAACTAGACTGTCTTCACTTTGACCTCTGACATATACTGGAACACCACTGTATATATGGGACTAATCAGCTCCTGTAGATACACTAGAAGGATTTTAGACTGAAAAGACATATATATTTTTATAATACCATCATATATCAAAAGTGGAAAATATGCACTAATGTTATTCACACAAATAATATATTTTTTCTTAATGTGCCAATTTTCCATATGAGCTGTCGTCTTCACCTTTTGTCCTCAGCTCATTTAGAATTATAAAGGCAGATACTTGAGTCTGACTCATGTTGTTTCCTGCATTAATCAGCTCATCTTCTGTCTGAAGGAAAATAAACTTGCACGCATGTATTTAAACTACACATGGTCAGTGAACATCACACAGCTTTAATATATGATTAAAGAACTTCTTTCTTTCCTCTGGACATTAGACAGTGTCCACTGTGACTGTCCACCTGAGTATGAATGTTTAACGGTGCAGAGACAGAATAACACAGAGACAAACTGCTGGCTAAGATCCCATCAGAGACCAGCAAACACTTTGTGTTGCTTCCTCCTCCCATTCCCCTCCTCTTCACTGGCTTCACTCCATGTGACAAATCATGGTTGTGGTGCTGAATGAAATGAGTTGGACTTGTCCACATTAGTCCTGATGTCAGTCCTCAACCATGAAACGCTGCTTTAGTAGCAACATACTGAGCACACACAGAGAGACAGAGACAGAGGACTCACACACAGACACAGTCTCTTCCTCTCTGGATAACAGTTCCGGTAGGGGTCGCTAATGTCCGTGTGAAAGCAGCAGAAGAAGCAGAGACAGAGTCTCCAGCTCTTGTGTTCATCAGCAGCGTTCACACTGGGATTTCTTCCTCCGCTCGGCTTCATCTGCAGCGCTTTCTCTTCTGGAAATGAACCGCTGGACACGGAGCTTCGTCGGGAAGAGCGCGGAGCTTTTGCAGCTGATTAAAGGACACCATGCTTTACTTCTGGATACACACCGTGTGGATCCCCGCCGTCGCTTTCCTCTTTGGATTTCAAGGCAAAGGATCGTTTCACTCTTTTTATTTCATGTCCTGGCGTTTTCCACTAGGAAACACCGGAGCTGAGAGGGAAATTCCAGCTACCGTGGATGTTTATTGTGCGTGTGTCCGTCTGATGCTGACTCGAGTTGTGAAGGTCTGTGAAGTGACGTCACTTCCTGAAAACACCTGACATGACAGAGAGGTCTGCGCTCCTCTGACTTTCTGCTGCTTCCTGTTACAGCAGAGCTCTGTTTGCTCTAAATGAAGTTAGTGATGAGTGGAGCTGAGCCGAGCTGACAGCAGTCTTCATGTACAGTAGCAGTGTGTGACACAGAGAGCAGAGCAGCCTCAGAGGCTGATGGTACAGCTGACAGCTTCAGTACAGTCTCCTCTCAGCACAGAAACATGTGGAGCCTGTTGGACTGTCTCCACTGCTGGACTTATTTCTGAGAGCTGGTCTCTCTGATGAAATGTGTGTGTGTGACATTTGTATTAGGCCGTATGCAAGTTAGCTTGTGTGTATTGTTAAATAGCTGTAAATACCAAACCTAACCACAGAGTGGACTCTGGATACAAACCCCAGTCTCCCACCTCCACTGCTGTTAATAAACTTCATTACCTCATTCATTCAGAAAATCTGTTTCCTCTGAACATCATCCAGCCACATTATGTTTCACACATAATGGATTTACTACAGTTTAGTGTATTTAGCCCCTTAACGCTCCGACGGCCCGCCGGCGGGCCGTCATGCTATTTCTCGGACATGTCTGTGTTTTTTTGTACCTACATAACTACTGCATTTAAGGTGGTGCGCATGCAGCATATCATTTGAAAGCTGAAAGTCTTATCTTTTCAGCGATATAAACCTTTACAAGATAAAACAACGACTTTAGGTAGAACTAAACCATCTTCTAAAAAACAACAAAGTAATAACTGTCGTCGCTCACTGTTTTTATTTTTTTACTAGTCGCCCTGCGGTTCAACACGCAGCGCAACAACAACAAAAATGGTCTTGTTTTGTCGGGAAAAGTCTAAAGAATCACGTCGAGTTGAAAAATGCGGTCAAAAACATTTCTTTAGGTGCATAAATGATCAAAAGTTGCAATCGAATTTTTCCGACTGAAAACTACAGTGCACTATTGCTCCTTCGTTTCTACGTTTTGTCGCCTCTGTTTTGTTTTGAAAATTAATACCATGGAGCTTGGTTTGTAGTCCCTGCCCTCTGCTTTTGATTGACACCTCATTTGACCATCCAGGAAGATCTATGGCCCCCCCACAGCCAGAAATAGCCAATGAGCGACTCTAACACGTTAAAGTGCACCGCCCACTCTGACGCTTGTCTTCTCCGCCTATCATATCTTACGCTGAATCTGATCTAATGGCCGTGTAGCCAATGAAATTGCAGTCGCGGGGAAGCGTCACATGTTGTGATTGTGGAAGGAGGAGGGGCTACAAGACCGTGCGTAAACAAATATACTGGATGTCAGCTAGTCGTGCGTACGTGCGTAAACACAGTAGTGATTTTCTTATGGCTCGGCTCGCTAAAAAGTGCCGGTTCTTTCAGCTCCCCAGGTTCTCCGAAGATGTTTTTTGTTGCTTAAATTGATTTATTAACAAAATAATGTAAAATTACGTGTAATTTTCCTGCGGTCACTCATTTTGTCACCTTCTCAGCGTGTTGTCTCTTTAGGGGCTGTTCTCACTCTCTCTTTCTCTCCTGTGTCTGTAACCCCCGCTACCGCAACACCCCCCCGGCTTAGTGCGGACACGCCGCACGTCACGTAGTTGACCAATCACGTGAACGAAAAAACAAAAACAAAGCGGCTGCGGCTCCCGTCGTTCACTTCAAAGATGGCCATTGCGGTCGCGACCGACACATCACTTAGAAACAGGAGAGAGCAAAAGGGCCATGTGGCTGTGGGTTTTTGTTCCCAGCAATCAAGAGCACACAGTTTGACCAATCAACTGTCTGAAGACTGAGATCCGTTGATTAAATGAGTCAAGTCTCTTACTTTACTGCATGGCATGCTGAGAATAACGTGATGATGTCATCATCTGCCGCTTATATGGGTCCAGGCGCAGGTTGCGGCCGCCCAGTCCACACCGAAATTCTACTGTGGGCTCACCACCTGTGGGCTCACCACCTGGGGAGGTGGAGGTGGTGCCGTCCAGAGTGGGGCTCAAACCCACGATCCTGAGATATTGAGTCTCATGTTCTACCAATTGAGCTAACCAGGTGGCCAAACTTAGGAAGGTGAAATTGTAAATATGTAAACAGTTTGCTGTGAATAGTATGTGATTCATTCACATAAAGGTGTTGATTTCTGACCAGAGCACTTTTTCTGACTAATTTCTTATAATGCAGGTTTAGTTTCAATAGAATAATGAGCATTCAATGTGTTCTCTCTTCCATAACGATTTTTGTACTACTAATTGTGAATATGAATATGAATATTAATATGAATATTAATATATTGGAGGAATCAATATGGAATATGATTCCTCTAAGTGTCACCTTTCATTAGAGCCGTCATTGATGTCTGTATGTTGAAGCATTCAGGAGTTATACACTTGGCACCTGGCGTGCCCAAGAGCTATCTAAAGTGGCCATTTTGGATAGCTCTTGAGAACGCCTGGACATACCCACTGAAAAACCTGTGCAAAACAGTCAATGTTTTGTACAATTGCTATGAAATTTTAACATGGAATGGGTAGGACTTCAGTCTACAGAAATATGTTGCCATCTAATCCTATCCTACAAGCCCAGGTTATTAGAAAGATGCATTTTTAAGAAAAAAATCCAGGCAAGGAAAAAAAAAATTTTTTTTTCTGTGTTTAATATTCTCTTACTCGATACCAGTTACACCTACAGTAGATCAGACTGCTGAAATAAAAACTTTAGAGTGTTACCTTCACAAAGAGACCAAACTTTTGAATGTCCTTCTAAGGGCTCAAGAACAGCTTTGAATTTAATTTGGGCATGTTTTTGACAGGTGTTTTGGGCAAATTAGGCCGGAGTGTTAAGGGGTTAGTGTATGTGGTTGTAGTGAGCGAGGGAGTGAGAGAATGAATACAGGAAGACAGATGGATCAACACGGTGAACAAAACATACAGGTGTACAATGACAGTGTTGTGGTAAAGCTGAGTTACAATCCAATATCATAATACAGAGAGGGAATATATACTTCATTAAAATGAGCAGTGAAAGAGCACAGACGAGTCACATCAATTCACTGAACTCCTCCTGTCACAGTCACAGAATAATGATCACATTACTATAGAAACTTCTGGATAAATGATGGAACAGTTTGTCATTTTCTCTGACCACCAAGAAAATGTGTTTTTCTTTGAATCATGAAAATCTTTAAATGAGTTTTGTGAGAAAAAAAAGGCAAAAATGACAGAAGAAATTTTCTCCTCTCTCTTCAAAAACTTTCAAGAGTCATCATGAAGGAATAAAGTTACCACAACACCTCAGACCCACGGCGCAGGTGGCAGGGACTCCACCACATCACAGACTACAGAGAGAAAAACTTGTCTCCAACTACACCACACTCCCTGATGAGCTCAACGAGTTTTATGATCGCTTTGACGCTGCCAACACCGACCAACCGAGAGGAGCTGTGGCCACAGAGGGGACACAGGACACACTGCTCTCTGTGACATCAGTGGAGGTGCAGGCTGCTCTGCAGAAAACACACCCACGGAAAGCAGCAGGCCCAGACCAAACATTTACCAATGACCCTATGTATGTACAGAAAAGGTTCCAAATAAGTTACAATGATTGGTAATAACGTCCAATTGTCAATGTATATATATCACCATGAACGCAAAACCCCATAATATGCTACTTTTCAGGGCACCTCTGTAACAACCTTAAGCTTCTGAACATCTACCACAACATCTCTAATTCAGTTTCCACTGGAAACATTGATGCCTCTGCCTCCACCTGATTTCCTGTCATCTCTCTACTGTCCATAATAAAGACATAAAAAACCCAAATCACTTAAAGATATACTCACATTCCCATTTCCACATTCAAAGCACTGGTGTTTGATCTAATTCTTCCTGCTGTCCATACTGGCTGCCAGGAGATCCCTTCTTTAAACAATTTCTGTGGAAATGATAGGCCACAAAATCCACAGTCCTGTTTCTGTGCAAATAGTAATTCCAAAATTCATCAGCATTGTTAAACAAAATCAAGTGTGTATCTTCAAATGTTTGTCTTTTAGTGCAGAATTTCCTCTCTGTGTTTCCATCTCTCCACCACAGCTTTGCAAGGAAACATTAGGTGTAGAAACACAAAGAGGGGAATTTTGGACTAAAAATACCTGGAAGATAGAAACTTGATCTACTCAGACTGTTGAAGCCTCATGTTTGTTTCTTTTCAACTCTGGAAGTCAACTTTTCCACAGGACAGGGACTGTGGATTTTATGCTTCATCATTTCTTTAGAAAGGATCTTGTTGCAGACAGTACAGACTTCCTAGAAATCCTTTCCTTTAACACAAACTACAGTGCATCACACCAAAAAAAGTTAAGAAGTTGAGCAACCATGAGAATATCTCACAGTCATGATCAGCATTAAAAAAAACTCAATATTGTCCATGAATGATAAGCACACAATCAAACCACTGGGCTTATGGGTATGATTACTTGTCGTCACAGTTTCACAAACATATCATTTGGACAAAACATTTCAAAACATTAACTTCTAAACTAGACACTGACATGAACTACTAACATGTACTGACTTACTGAAAACCTTGGAGGTGATCTGGACTTTCCTGTAGTCTCCTCTTGTCCTTGTAACAGCAGTAGCTCCTCCCTTCCTTGTCAATAATTGTGCAGAAATATCTGAGTGCTTCTTTCTTCCTAAATCATGAGCAAGTCCTGTCCAGTCCAACTGTTTCTGCTCCTGTTTGACTTCTGAACTTGTCTCTGGCTGTGTGTCCACTTACTGCAGCCTGTGACATCAGACTGTAGAATGTTGATACATCAAAGGCATCAAAGGACAAACACACACACTCGCTCCTCCCCTCTACATTTACCTGTGTGTGTGTGTGTGACACACACATGTAAATGTAGAGGGGAGGAGCAGGTAAAACTGAAAGTATTCAGTCAGTTCAGACTCCATTTGAACTAAACAGAGCAGGAGGAGGAAAACTGAAGACTGAGGCAGGGTGAGTATTAATACAACATTATTATTATTTTACTGTCAAAGTCTCTGAGTCAGTTTTCAGACTCAGTTAAAATAAACTGAGCAGGTGGAGAGCTGCCTGTTTTTATTTCACCGTGGACTCTGTTAGTCTCTCTCTCTCTCTCTCTCTCTCTCTCTCTCTCTCTGTGTGTCTTATTACCTGTTCTCTCAGTCTTGCATGTGACTCTTGATCAGACCTGTCTGTCCTGATTCTTTGTGTGTCTGAGCTAACAGTCTCTTTTACTGATTTTAATCTCAGACTGACTGAAGTCCAGAAGATGAGTGTTTGTGTGGAGGAAGAGGAGGACAGAGCAGAGTGTCCAGGATCCAGCTGTCTGTCTATGAAGAGTGACTGGTCCAAAGAGTTTGTTCCTCCAGACTTCAGTAATGAACCTGGACCCTCAGACACAAAGTAAGAGAACTGCTACAAACCTGTGAACCTCCAAACTTTGGGTTATAACAGTGTTTAGTGTGTTGAGGTCCTGCAGTTGTCGTCTCTGCCTGTAACAGCTGCCGTAGTGTCGACAGAAAATCAGTTCATCCTGCTTGTTCTGGCTCATCAGTGTATTAATACTGACTGCTGAGGCTGCTTGTTTCTTTTGAAATGATCTGACTAAAGAACATTTTTACTTTCACTGGTTTTCCATATTGTTCTTATTACCAATAAATCCCATGTGCAGAGTCAAACCCACACAGAATGTGTATCACAGCCTGATAGATCTGATTCCTCTGAGCCAGGAAATATTAAAACACATCCGTGAACCACACTGTTACACTGAGTGACATGTTCCTTGTTCCTTCATGTTCATGAACACACCTACACACACACACACACACACACACACACACACACACACACACACAGGTAAATGTAGAGGGGAGGAGCAGGTAAAACTGAAAGTATTCAGTCAGTTCAGACTCCATTTGAACTAAACTGAGCAGGAGGAGGAAAACTGAAGGCTGAGGCAGGGTGAGTGTTAATACAACATTATTATTATTTTACTGTCAAAGAAAACTGAGCAGATGGAGAGCTGCCTGTTTTTATTTCACTGTGGACTCTGTTGGTCTCTGTGTGTGTGTGTGTGTTACCTCTCCTGTTCTCTCAGTCTTGCACGTGAATCTTGATCAGACTTGTGTGTCCTGATTCTTTGTGTCTGAGCTCACAGTCTGTTTTACTGGTTTCCTTCTCAGACTGACTGAAGTCCAGAAGATTCAGAGTGTTTGTGTGGAGGAGGAAGAGGACAGAGCAGAGTCTCCAGGATCCAGCTGTCTGTCAATGAAGAGTGACTGGTCCAAAGAGTTTGTTCCTCCAGACTTCAGTCATGAACCTGGACCCTCAGACACAAAGTAAGAGAACTGCTACAAACCTGTGAACCTCCAAACTTTGGGCTATAACAGTGTTTAGTGTGTTGAGGTCCTGCAGTTGTCGGGTGTATTAATACTGACTGCTGAGGCTGCTTGTTTCTTTTGAAATGATCTGACTAAAGAACATTTTTACTTTTACTGATTTTCCACATTTTTCTTATTACCAATAAATCCCATGTGCAGAGTCAAACCCACAGAATGTGTATCACAGCCTGATAGATCTGATTCCTCTGAGCCAGGAAATATTAAAACACATCAGTGAACCACACTGTTACACTGGGTGACATGTTCCTTCATCTCCATCAACACACACACACACACACACACACACACACACACACACACACACACACACGCAGCACCAAATATAGATAAATCCACAGATCAAAACAGTCCCCAGAACAGTTCTTTAAAGCTAATGTGAGACAGGTCATCAACACGTGGAAACTGCTCATATTTTATGATTAACTGACACAGCAGTGTTGTTTATGGATGCTGGTGTGTTGCCTCCATCCTTCAGTAGAGTGTTCAGTGCTACATGGTGACGTTGCTGCAGGACGTCAGCTGAGAGTTCCCAGAATGACTTTGTCCTCAGACAATTTATCAGTGATTGATGTGATATGAATAAAAATGTGTTTGTGTTTTCAGAGGTCAGGACCACAGACTGAGAGCAGAGTGTCCAGGATCCAGCTGTCTGTCTGTGAAGGGGGACTGGTCCACAGAGTTTAATCCTCCAGACTTCAGTAATGAACCTGGACCCTCAGACACAAAGTAAGAGACTGTTTCTAGTATAAACTGACCTGAGGATGATTCAGTTCTCAGACACATTTGAAGGAAACAGGGAGACACCAGGGGCCAGATCCATAAAACTCTGTCTCCACACAAAGACAGAAATATGCACACACACTCTTTTCAGCAGATTTATAAAGCAGAACTTTCTCATGTTACTGTTTTATCAATTTCAGTCATTGTGAGAGTTGGTGTATGAACTTCCAGAGTCTGTAGACCTGTCAATGAAAAGAAGGACAAAGAAGAAACACAGTGTCTCCATGTTGGAGGTTCCACTTTAATGATTTACATGTCTGAGCCTTTAATAGAAATTGTGAACCAAATCTGGATATTTCTTCACAACAATCAACAAAACATTTAGTCTCAGCACAGGTCGTGCTGCTAAAATCATTTGTTTGCCTTCATGAGTTAAATGGCCAACATGACACTGAGCTGATAGGACTCAATACATCATCATGATAAAATACATTATCAGAGCCTGAAAGAATCCCAACAATCTCACAGTAATTCACCCAAAACACCCAAGTGTATCTCAGTAAGTTCAAATATTTGTTGGAAAATGTGTAAGATATAAAATCTGAGAGAAAGATCCAGAACAAGAGCTGGACTGCAGACAGTCAGTCAGAGCAGCACTGTACAAAGTAAGACTGTACATCCGTCTGCTCATGTCATCATCTCTGAAAACAGGACCTGTGGTTTGATACAGTCATTTGTTCTATCATACAGCTTTGGCATTTAAGATGATTAGAAATACCACAAAATGTAAAAGCTTTTCTTTGCTTGTCTTTAATTTTTATGCAGCTGATGAAAGAAATGAGCAGATTCTCTTTCTTTAGTCTGACATTATTTCTTCTGTGTCAGCAGATTTTCAGCAGATAGTGGTCTGCAGGAGGTTTTAGATGATCATAAGATCAGTCTGAGGAGGAGATGTGAACGTGTGACTGAAGGAACTGATGGAACAGGAAGTGAAACCCTCCTCAACAGGATCTACACTGAGCTCTACATCACAGAGGGACAGAGTGAAGAGGTTAATACCCAACATGAGGTGAGGCAGCTGGAGACAGCTTCCAAGATGGAGACCCTCCATCACACTCTCATCAAGTGCCACAACATCTTTAAAGCCTTACCTGACCAACAGAGACGCATCAGAGTCGTTCTGACGAACGGTGTCGCTGGAGTTGGAAAAACCCTCTCAGTGCAGAAGTTCACTCTGGACTGGGCAGAGGGCTCTGAAAACCAAAACGTCAGTCTGCTGGTTCTGCTTTCGTTCAGGGAGCTGAACCTGATCAAAGATGAGCAGTACAGTCTTCTCACGCTGCTCCACGTTTTCCATCCAACATTAAAGAAGGTCACAGCAGAGAAGCTCGCTGTCTGTAAAGTGTTGTTCATCTTTGACGGCCTGGATGAAAGCAGACGTTCACTGGATTTCAGCAACAGGGAGGTCGTGTCTGATGTCTCACAGAAGTCATCTGTCAACGTGCTGCTGACAAACCTCATCCAGGGGAATCTGCTTCCCTCTGCTCTGGTCTGGATAACCTCCCGACCTGCAGCAGCCAATCAGATCCCTCCTGAATGTGTTGACAGGGTAACAGAAGTACGAGGCTTCACTGACGCCCAGAAGGAGGAGTACTTCAGGAGGAGATCCAGTGATGAAGAGCTGTCCAGAAGAATCATCTCACACATCAAGACATCCAGGAGCCTCCACATCATGTGTCAGATCCCAGTCTTCTGCTGGATCTCTGCTACAGTTCTGGAGCACATGTTGACCACAGAGCAGAGAGGAGAGCTGCCCAAGACCCTGACTGACCTGTACTCACACTTCCTGCTGGTTCAGACAAAGAAGAAGAAGCACAAGTATGATGAGGGACATGAGACGAATCCACAGGAGCTGATGAAGGCTGACAGGGAACTTCTTCTGAAGCTGGGGAGGCTGGCGTTTGAACATCTGGAGAAAGGAAACATCATGTTCTACCAAGAAGACCTGGAGCAGTGTGGTCTTGATGTCACAGAGGCCTCGGTTTACTCAGGAGTTTGTACAGAGATCTTTAAAAGAGAGAGTGTGATCTTCCAGAAAACAGTCTACTGCTTTGTTCATCTGAGCATTCAGGAGTTTCTGGCTGCAGTCTACATGTTCCACTGTTACACAGAGAGGAAGACAAGTGAGCTGAGGACTTTCCTGGGACAAGACTACAAACATTGGGACTCAAAGCCAGAGTCTTTTATCAGGAAGATTTTTGGAAATAACAACAGCAGCTACCCATCACCCGATGTCCTCCTGAGGGTTTGCATGGAGAAATCCCTCCAAAGTAAAAATGGCCACCTGGACCTGTTTGTTTGCTTCCTTCATGGCCTGTCTCTGGAGTCCAACCAGAGACTCTTAGGAGGCCTTCTGGGTCAGACAGAGAACAGACCAGAAATCATCCAGAGGGCCATCAACAACCTGAAGGAGATGAACAGAGATGATATCTCTCCTGACAGAAGCATCAACATCTTCCACTGTCTGATGGAGATGAACGACCCCTCAGTACATCAGGAGATCCAAGAGCTCCTGAAGTCAGAGAACAGATCAGAGAAGATACTCTCTGAGATCCACTGTTCAGCTCTGGCCTACGTTCTGCAGATGTCAGAGGAGGTTCTGGATGAGTTGGACGTGAAGAAGTACAACACATCAGAGGAGGGACGACGGAGACTGATCCCAGCTGTGGGGAACTGCAGAAAGGCTGTGTAAGTCCAGACATGATCTTAAAATAGCAGCAACACAACTCCCTGAAAGGCCAACACACAGGGCCATAACACTGGTCAGACTGAACAACCTTTGGGAGTCCAAACACTGTAAAAAAATTAATCAAAGCTTTAGAGATAGCTGTTGCTGTAATCTTCCCCAGTGTAGATTAGTAGTTTAGTTTTTTCAAATATACACAGTATGAAATTATTCTCATTATTCTCATATTAGTTTTATAATCTTTAGGTCAGCTGTGTGTTTTTCTGGACATGTTTTAAATGTTTGTCAAACTGATTGTTCAGTTGGTTGTGATTATTGCTGTAAAGTTTTTCTGTTTTGTTTTCTGTTTATTACTAACTGTTACATTCTACATTCATTTGTTAATTTATTCATGTTATTTTCAGTCTTTTTGTTTTCACAAATTTACGTTTTAAGTGTTTAAACTCTCCACACTGCTCCTTTAAAGTCTTCTCATATTTTGTCTCAAATAAAACAGAGCCAGGTGTTTTTTCTCCTGGTGTAGAGGAGAGTAGAATGAGGAAACACACACCTTCAGCCAAGAACAGAGGTCTGAATATATCAGAGCAGAATGAGAGAATTCAGTATTCTTCTACACATTTGTCTGAGTCAGACTGCTGAAGCTTCATTCAGCTACAGCTGAACTCATCAAGTCATTTCTTACAGTGTAGTTGTGTTAGGAGGAGACCACTTCACAGTCAGTGTGGACCACAGGAAGGACGACGGCCACCAAAGACTCTTTAAATCAACATGTGACATCTGACTGTTGGTTGAAGTCAAGAAATGTGAATTTGTCCTTTAATGTTGTTTAATGACACAAAGTTCAGGAAGAAGAAGGTCATGTAAAAACTTCAATGATGAAGAGGATTTGAGTCCAACATGTGTGATTTGATCTTTATCTTCTAATTCCAGACTTGACTGAGCTCAGCAGCATGTTATGAATCTGTGTTGACATGAATAGTTGTATGAATGCTGTGGTGACATTTGGTTGATGTGTGTAGAAGGCTGACATTATGATGATCCACAATAAGAGAAGGACAAAGTCCCTCTACTCATGTTAGTGAAAGCTCATTGATTAGGACATATCTGATTGGATTAGAAATGATTTTTATCCACATGATTTATTCTTTATTCAGATTGAGTTCCTGCGGTTTGTCAGAGATCAGCTGTGCTTCTCTGGCCTCAGCTCTGAAGTCCAACCCCTCCCATCTGAGACACCTGGATCTGTGGGACAACAACAAGCTGCAGGATTCAGGAGTGAAGCTGCTGTGTGGTTTTCTGGAGAGTCCACACTGTAGACTGGAGACTCTGAGGTCAGTTCACTGTCTGTTACTGTTGTAGATCATTTATCTTTAATCCACAACGGAACCCGGTTTATCTTCATCCAGAACTCGAATCCGTTCATCTTGAATGAATGAATGAGATTTGAAATAGTAATTTTTCCATATTGTGACTTTTTCTTCTCTCAGACTAAGAATTATTTCTTCAATTTCACTTCATTTCACTTTATGTGACCCAACTCAGAGTGTAGAGAGGTCTGAGGAGTTAAAATTATAAACTTCAAAGTAATATAACTTACTGAGTTGTGACACAACCAAAAAGTTCAAAAAGGAAAAGCAGCAGACATGCATTCAAACAAATAAGTTTATTTAAACCTAGATAATTAAGACAGGAAGTGTTGTAACAGGCCTGAAAGACGGATTCTGGCAAGATGGGAAAGCTGGCAAGATAGCAGCGCGTACGGATGCAGCAGCCCCTCTCTCTCCAAGTTCGGTGCCAAAACGTGTGTGTTCTCGTGTATGTTCACGTTTGTTTAAGAACCACGCAAGTAGTTCGTCATCAGGGCCGGTTAAAAGATATTGTCATATGGCACAACAATTTAATTAATCCTCATTTCAACATAAGTCAGCATCAACAATTAATGAACTGTTCCCGACAGCATGCCAAGAGTAGTTTAGCCTTAGCAACGTAGCAATAACCATTTCTCATTCAGCTCTCCAAACTCGTTTTTTACTTGAACATACTGGCATGAAATGACTGTATAAACGTATACATACAAGCGTTGCTTCTGCAAGGAGTTATACAAAGTCCATTTTTATTATTTGAGAACGTGAGCAATCTCTCATTGCCAACTTTTTATTTTTATTTTTTATTTTTTTATTTTTTTCCCCCAAGATGGCGGCGCTCTGCTCAGCAGCGGCTGTACCGACTCGCGATAGTGATCCTGTTTTTTCTGCTCTTTCTAAGCATTTTCAGCGTAACCTTCAGTCTGCAACAAACAGACTAACATATGAACGTAAGTCGTTACTAGAATTACAACTGTACAGTAAATATGGTAGTGTAGATGCCGCAGCAACGGAGCGTCTTCGCAACTATGGACTGCTACGTCGCAACCACGGACTGCTACGGCGGGACGCCCCAGCGTCCTACGCAGCAGCGAGACCAACCACACACACCGGCCACTGCTGGAGGAGACACAAGCGGCGCTATAGGAAACAGAAGCGTGACTGCCGAGGGGCGCTAACAGCCAAGCTAAAGGCTAACCCGTGCAGGACCCCGCTACCGTCCATCCTGTTCACCAACGTACGTTTCCTCGAAACAAAACTGGACTACTTACAACTGGACCTCACAACAATAAGGGAGGTGAGAGACTGCCATTATTCTATATGTGTTACGACCATCCGTTCCAGACGCGGCCGTTAGCTTGGAGGGGCTAACTGTTTTCCGGTTGGACAGGAGCCGTGAGCTGACTGGCAAATCCCGTGGTGGTGGTGTATGCATCTATACCAACAACAGATGGTGCAACAACAGTACTGCCATATCCACTCACTGCTCTCAGGATGTAGAGTTTCTGACTGTCAAGTGTCGACCGTTTTACCTGCCCCGGGAATTTAGCAATGTCTATCTCACAGCTGTTTATATCCCCCCCAGCGCTAACACCAGAGAGGCTCTAAACGTTCTCTACTGCTCCATCAGCAACTTGCAAAACACACACCCTGAGGGAGTTTTCATCGTTGCTGGGGACTTTAATCAGGCCAACATGAAAACTGTTCTCCCTTTCCACCAATATGTGAATTTTGCAACTAGAGGGAAAAATATACTGGACCTTCCCTACAGCAATATCAAAGAGGCATTCAGAGCAGTACCCCACTCCTACCTCGGCTCCTCCGACCACCTCTCTGTCAGGCTTATTCCAGCACATAGGCCCCTGCTAATTAGAGAGAAACCGTCTGTGAAGCAGGGGAGGGTCTGGCCAGAAGGAGCCATGGAAGCTCTACAGGACTGCTTTGAAAGCACAGACTGGGACATGTTCAGAGCAGCAGCAACACAAGACCAGCACATCAACGTGGAGGAGTATGCAACAACTGTAACAGGATACATACAGAAGTGCATGGAGGACATCAGTATCATCAGGAACATCACAACCCGGGCCAACCACAAACCCTGGATGACCACAGAGGTGCGTGTTATGTTGAGAGCACAGAACGATGCTTTTAAATCTGGAGACTCGACGGCTCTCAGAACAGCCAGAGCCAACCTCAACCGAGTCATCAGGGCAGCAAAGCGTGCACACGGACGGAAAATCCAGGAATGTTTCCACGACTCCACCAAAACCAGTAACATGTGGAAGGGTATCCGGGCCATCACAAATTACAGAGCAGCCCAGGTGCCTGGTAAGGATGACACTGACTTCCTCAATGAACTGAACAAACACTTCAGCAGGTTTGAGGCACTGAACACGACACCAGCACAGAAGGCAGAGCCCCACCCAGATGAACAGGCACTGAAGCTTGAAGCGGTGGCAGTCCGCAGGTCCTTAAAGAACATCAACACCCGAAAGGCAGCAGCACCAGACAGTATACCTGTCGGCTGCTCAAGGAGTGTGCAGACCAGCTGGCTCCGGTTCTGACAGACATCTTCAACAGCTCCTTGAACCAGAGAACTGTGCCATCATGCTTCAAGACAGCCACAATTGTGCCAGTACCAAAAAAACCTGCAGTTTCCTGTTTAAATGATTGCTGCCCTGTTGCACTCACCCCCAGCCTGTCCGGGTGGGAAAGAACACCTCCTCGGTCATCAGGCTGAGCACTGGCTCCCCTCGGGGCTGCGTCCTGAGCCCTTTGCTCTTCACTCTGATGACACACGACTACGTCTCCAGATCCACTAGCAACCACATCATCAAGTATGCGATGATACAACGGTAGTGGGCCTCATCCAAAACAATGATGACAGAGCGTACAGACAGGAGGTGGAGCAGCTGGTGGACTGGTGCAGAAGTAACAGTCTAATCCTCAACGTTGATAAAATGAAGGAATGATTGTGGACTCCCGGAAGAACCAGCCCTGCCACTCCCCACTGCTAATTGACAACACAGCTGTGGAGGTGGTGGGGTGCACCAAGTTCTTGGGTGTACACCTAACAAATAAACTAACCTGGTCTGACAACACCATGTCTCTGGTGAAACGAGTACAGCAGCGTTTACACTTCCTCCGCAGGATGAGGAGATCACACCTCCCCCCTCCCATCCTCACCACCTTCTACAGAAGTACCATAGAGAGTGTACTCACAAACTGTATCTCTGTGTGGTGCGGCAGCTGCACAGCTGCAGACTGGAAAAGCCTCCAGAGGGTGGTGAGGGCAGCGGAGAAAATCATCGAGACCTCTCTACCTGCGGTCCAGGACACTGGACACAAACATTGCCTGTCTCGGGCTCACAACATCATCAGAGACAACTCACACCCACATCACAGACTGTTCTCGCTTCTGGCCTCTGGAAAGAGGTACCGCAGCATCAGAAGTAGAACAACTAGGTTCCACAACTCCTTCATTCCACAGGCTATCAGACTCCTGAATGCTCTGTAGCCTTCCAACAGGACACTGACCCACACTTTTCACTTTTTCATATTGAAAGTCTTTTTTCTGGTACAGCTGCTGCATTACAAGTGCAATAGTTTGCTCAGGTACCATATTTCCTATGTATATTTATTTATCCCATCCTGGACATGTGCAATTACTATAATAATCACTATTATATATAGTACTCTGCACTTTCTGTATATACTGTATACCATAACCATGGCTATTTTTTTACACTGTTATACTTAATAATAATAATAACAATAATAGTAATAGCATTACTATTAATATTAATGGATGTATGTATATATAAATATAAATAAGTATATAAAAATTTATATTTTTGGAAAGACATAGATATATCTGTGTATATATAAATATATATGTGTTTATTCTTACCGTCCTCAACCTCCACTATGCACAGTCTCGCTGAAAATACTTACTTTGTTATTTGTAAATACTTTGTGTCTTTTTTTATGTTATTTTTATCCTTATTTTTATGGTAATTTATTTTTCTGTACCTTATTGTGGTTTTTCCTTCTCTACCTCTACTGTGATCTTCTGAGCTGGTGCAACGTAATCTCGTTTCTAATACGTACCTGAACGTAGATGGAATGACAATAAAGTTCTCTGAATCTGAATCTGAACTTGCATTCACTTTTTTAACATTACGTTCTACTCGCGTCTGTTTACTTCCACATCCGACAAGCGTCAAAATAAAGGTATGTGTTTCAAAATAAGAGTCTCTAAACAAACAAAAATTTGTCTCAAAGGCAGAACACCCTCATTATGGCCAATGTACGCTCGCTGAACAATAAAACAACACTTACAACTTCTGAGATCTGCGCAGCGCAAGGTGAGTGGTTGCTGTGTTCTCATTTTCACGGAGACATGGCTAAATGACAACATCCCGGCCTCTGCCATCTAGCTAGCGGGGCTAACATGCTATCTTTCTGACCAAGTCTTCATAGAAGGACTCACAGCCGGGGAGTGTGTATTTACATCAGCGACGCTTGGTGCCAAGATGCTGCTGTTGTTCACAAACAGCATCCTCCTCTGGCGGAGTTTATTATCATTAAGTGCCGATCTTTCTATCTACCGAGGGAGATTACGGCCATCTTGCTTGTCACTGTTTACATCCCTCCCTGCGCTAACACCAGCGTCAGGAGCGAGGCACTCAACGAACTCTACCAGGTCATCAGTGAACAACAGACAGCACATCCAGACAGATTCCTCATCACTGCTGGGGACTTTAACCACACAGATTTAAAGGTTTTATTGCCCAAACTACATCAACACATAGATTTTCCAACAAGGGGAGACAACACACTGGATTTAGTGTACACAAACTGTAAACCGTAAACCTGTAAACCTCCACCGACCTAGGACTCTCAGACCACATTACCATCATGCTGAGACCGGCATACAGACCTAGGGTGAGAGCCATCAGACCAACTAAAAAGGAGGCACGTGTGTGGCCAGAGGGGGCCTGCTATGCTCTGAGAGACTGTTTCAACACCACAGACTGGGACATCTTCAAACATGCAGCCACTTACGATGACCACACAGACATAGAGCAGTACACAAAGACTGTTACTGCATACATCGCAAAATGCACTCAACGCAATGTCACTCACAGGAAAACAATCACTGTTCGTGTCAACCAGAAACCATGGCTGACAAGAGAGGTTTACAGGCTCCTGAGGGCTCAGGATGCAGCCTTCAGAGCCAGGGATACCACAGGTCTAGCAACAGCCAGAGCCAACCTGTCCCGTGGAATTAGGGAAGTGAAAGAACAATATAGCAGGAAAATATCCGGTCACTTCAGCAACACCAGAGACACACAGACACATTTCTAAGTGCTACCGCCAATAGTAGCGCTGCCTGCAAACGTCAACTAGTAGCTGTGATTTGCTGTCAGCTAGAGAATAAACTTAACTGTGATGGCAAGTTGGTTAAGCTGAGATAGTAAAAATAAGTTATGAGCGGTTTAAATATACTAAAGTCGTGGCTCGAGAGGGGAACGAAAAGGACGAAATCTGTGGATCAGGAGGAGGATATTTCAAGCAGCCTGGACAATAGTGTTAAAGTTAGCAGCTACATCAGTAGTGGGAGTGAAGTGACCACAGCACCGGTAGCTGCAAAACAGTATGGAAATATGACCCAAGTTATATCAAACTTGGATTCAGCTGGAGCGGGACTTAGGAAGAGCTAATGCCACAGTGTGTGGTATGTGGTGATGTTCTCATCAATGAATCCATGAAACCATCGCATCACAAATGGCATTTTAAAACCAAACACATGGTGCTGAAAGACAAATCAGTGGATTTTTGTACGTAAATGGGATGAACTGCAGCAGTCCAAATGCATGATTCAGTCCTGTCTTACACCTGTGGTTAAAGCTCAGGAGGCTTTGTATCATGCCAGCCTCCGCATAGTGAAAGCCGGTAAGCCGCACACAACTGGTGAACAACTGTGTCTACCATTAGCCAAAGAGATGGTACACATTATGTGTGGTGAGAAGGTTGCCAAACAGTTAAATTTGGTGCCACTTTCAAATGACAGAGTGTCGCGGAGAATAGGAGCCATGGCAGATGACGTTGGAAAGACACTGATTGAACGCATTAAAAATAGTCGCTATCATTCCATCCAACTGGACCAGACTGCTGATGTTGCAGGTGTACAGGGGCAGGCACATCCTTCCCATTAGGCCTATAAGAGTTATACGTAGTTGCCAAAGTGCTGTTTTTGAAATTTGCTTGTTTTTTTGACTGAAATGCAGTTGTTATTAATGTTTTCACATGCTGTGTGTGTGTGTGTGTGAGAGAGAGAGAGAGAGAAATGCAGGGTGTGTGAATGAAATATAGGAGAGGTGTTCATATAAGAGAGTTCTAGTACCAGTGTGTACGATGTAGTTGTGACTGTCAAAGGTAAAAATTAATAATAATTTTATGAGGAATTAATTTTCCTCTCTCTGTATATTTTGAGCTGAATAGGGTAGGCCTACACTACTGTATTTTAACATTGGCTATAGTGGTGGTACTTGGAGAGCCAAATATTTTCTTAGGTGGTACCTGATGTAAAAAGTTTGAGAACCACTGCTCTACAAGATCAACGTGCGGAAGGCAGGAGGACCAGACAACATACCTGGTCGTGTCCTAAAGGACTGTGCTGACGAGCTCAAGGATGTCCATCTTCAACATCTCCCTGAGCCAGGCTGTTGTCCCAATGTGTTTCAAAGCCACAACAATAATACCAGTTCTAAAAAATTCCCATCCAACTACAATGACCACAGACCTGTGGCCCTAACCCCCATCATAATGAAGTGCTTTGAGAATTTGGTCATGCAGAACATCAAAGCCATCCTCCCTCCCACGACCCATAGGTCCACAGAGGACACAATCTCTGCTGCTCTCCACCCAGCCCTCACCCACCTGGACTCCAAAAACTCATATGTGAGGATGCTGTTCCTAGACTTCAGCATTCAACACAATCATCCCCCAGCAGCTAATACAGAAACTAAAACACTTGGGATTCAAAACCTCTCTCTGCAACTGGGTACTAGACTTTTTAACAGGGAGGCCACAAAATGTACGAGTCGGCAACAACACCTCACAGACCATCATGGTGCACACAGGGGCCCCACAAGGGTGTGTGCTCAGCCCCCTGCTCTTCACCCTGCTGACCCACGACTGTGTGCCCAGCTACAGCACCAACCACATAATCAAGTTTGCAGATGACACTAGTGGGCCTCATCACCGATAATGATGAAACCAACTACAGAAACGAGGTGAGCCAACTGGTCCAGTGGTGCAAGAATCTGTTTCTTAACATGGAGAAAACTAAAGAGATTGTTGTGGACTTCAGGAGAGGACCTCTGCAACACCCTCCACTGACCATCAACGGTGCTGCTGTGGAGAGGGTGAGCAGCACTAGGTTCCTGGGGGTGCACATCTCCGAGGACCTCTCCTGGACCAACAACACTACATCACTGGCCAAGAAAGCTCACACATGCCTCTACGTCCTCCGCAAACTGAAGAGAGCAAGAGTCCCATCCCCCATCATGTACTCCTTCTACCAAGGGACCATTGAGAGCATTCTCACTGGCTGTATCACTGTGTGTAGGTGTGGGCGATATGGCAAAAATATCACATCACATTTTTTAATTGTAAAATCACAATCACGATTTTATCACAGTTCATTTTTACAGTGAAGTTAATTTAGAACCAAACTATTTTCTATGTAAAAACTTAGTTATAAAAGCAAAGAAAGTCATCTCTTTCCACCGTTTGCTACTTCTCTCATATGTCCTGCTTTTATCAAAGGCTTGTGTTATAGTTGGTTGTTTCTGTATAATGTCTTTAGCTGTTACCACTGGCTGATGTGTGGTTGGCCTCGCTGCTTGGCTCTCAGCAGGTGGTTAAAGAGGTTCGTTGTGTTTGCACTTTGTCGTTTGGAGAAAACCCAAACCAGTTCCATACGCAGTGATGGGGAGTAACGGAATACATGTAACGGCGTTACGTATTCAGAATACAAATTCAGAGTAACTGTATTCCATTACAGTTACAGTTTAAATAGATAGTATTCAGAATACAGTTACATTGTTGAAATCAATGGATTACGTGACGATACTTCTCTGTTTCATGAGTTTATATTTATTCTCTAAAATGAACAAAGGCAACCCGATGCGTTTCCCAGAAGCCCCAGCTCCACGAAAACAAACGTAAATAAACGAGCTATTTACCTGATCAGTCGGTCAGAATGGAGTTGGACGAGGAGCAGCAGGAGCGAGAGCTTGAGCCGCAGCCGGCAAACAAGAGCCGGGACAGGAATGCGTTGGCCAAGACAGAAACGGCGTTACATATTCTGAATACGTAACGACGTTACATGTACTCCGTTACTCCCCAACACTGTCCATACGACTGGAGTTCTTTTTGGGGACCAACTCCAAACTTTCACTTTCGTTGTCGGCCATGGCTACCCGCTACACCTTGACTAAAACAGCGAGGCTAGTAAAAACAAAAAAATCAGCACTGCTCGTACTTCGCCATGATTGGTTGGTCATGTTCACGTGAAGCGGGCTGTTAGTTGCCCAAGGAAAAAAAAAAAAAACTTCTCGTGCTTCTGTGCACAAGCATAGAGCTGCAATTAATAGAATGTGTCCTATAGACGATAATATGATCTCTCTCCTCTGGCAGATCGTCAGCACTTTCTAATCCTTCACGATCTAATATCGTCATATCGCACACCCCTGTGTGGTATGGAGGCTGCACTGCCTCCTGCCAAAAAACCCTGCAACGCATAGTGAATACAGCCAGCAAGATCATCTGTGCCCTCCTGCCATCCATCATGGACATTTTCTACACCCGCCTCACCCGCAGAGCCATCAACATTGCTGGTGGCACCTCGCACCCCTCACACACACTCTTCAGCCTCCTGCCAACAGGGAGAACGTACCGGAGTCTCCAGGCCCGCTCCTCAAGACTGTCAAACAGTTTCATGCACCAGACTGTAAGGAAGCTGAACTCCATCCATTACCTCCCTCCTCTTCCCCCAGCGCCTGGACCAAAATCCAACTTTTCATCTGCTGCTAAGTAACCATCTCCTGTGGACTGCTTTATTTATTTTGCACTTTATTCACTAAATTGCACTACTGCCAACTATGCTTCTGCCATACTGCACACTCTGTAGTGTACATAGGTTTCTTTTTCTTTATTCTATTTTATTTATACTGAAATACTATATGGACATAGATTTTACTATTACTAATTTTTCTTCTTTTGTGTTTTGTTTTTACTTAATGGCACCTCTCACTTGGTGAAGGAGAAACAGTATTTTGATTTGTCTGTATGTCCTGCACATATACTGAATTGACAATAGAGAATCTTTGAAATCTTTGAAAAAAGAACTGACGTAAGTACAAATGATAGCTTTTATTCTACAATATTGAAATAACCTAGATAGCACCAACTGAATACAACAATAAAAGTTTAAAACAAGGGTAGAGTCCTCACTGTGGGGAGATTCTCTCACAACCTGCTTATACTCACACCATGTGCTCACCTGGTGCTGGTCCCAATAGAAGATACTACAAACACTGCAAGTCTACAAACACTGCACTGCACATGAGAAAGTTCAAGACACGACTATGTGACCGCCACCATTTATATTAGCACACAGCATGCAGAGTGTGTACCCTGCAACCTACTCCCCACAGGCTGGACCTCTACCTAAAAATAAAAACAATTAAAATCAGCTGGTTCACATAAAATGAACCAGAAAGGACTTATATGGACAGATAATTAAAAACTTAATAATGAGTTCGCAGAAACTAATGTCAGTGCAGCAGAATCATTACATCAGTCCCTGTAAAAACAACATGTGAAGTAAATAAATCCAGCCAATAAAAGAACCACTCAGGCAAAGCAGCAGTCTGGATCTGGGCCTGAAAGAGGCGACAACAACTATTAAAATGTGTATTAATACTTTAGAGGATACAGCCCCACTACACTGCCTTTAAATAAGTTTCATACTTAAGGACATGTGGGGCCTACTACAGAATCCCCTGGCTCTGTCTGGTTCAGTGGATAAGACTCAACAAGGTGCAACCCTCAGTCTTCCTGTCAGATGGAAACACACATTGCTATAGAACACAGGGAAAGAGCCGAGTTTAGTTCAACCACAGCCAACCTCTTGAGCATGGCATCAACAGCCTACAGGCTCACAGGACTGCACAGATCTGTGGAATCAGAAAATACCTCTATTAACAAAACAAATAACCTTTTCCCTTTGTCTCTCTCTGTCCAAATCAAATGTTCCCTCACCTGCACACACCAAAGCACTGCTCACAGGAGGCCTCACACAAAGAGGAAGTGCTGCGTCATGTCTAGCCTCTAAGGGGGCTGCGTTTGGATCTCTTTTATGGACTTTTGGACATTTTCAGTTTAGTTTTATTTTGGAAAGTTTAGTTTTTGTGTATCATGTCTCGTTTTACTTACTGTCTTAGTCTGTAGATTATGTTAAGCCTGGTGTCTATATTGTCTTGTGGGTCCCTGTTTTATTTTGAATTCAGTACCCTTGTATCTGGTCTTGTTTTACTTCCTGTCTTTGTCTTTTTTCCTGCGTTTGATTGTCTGCCCCGCCCTAATTGGTTTCACCTGTTTCCCCTTACCTGTTGCGTATATATAGTCCACGTTTCCCCTTGTCCAGTGTCAGTTCGTTTTTGTCTCATGCTTTTGTCTCACGTTTCGTCTCACGTTTCGTCTCACGTTTCGTCTCACGTTTCGTCTCACGTTTCGTCTCACGTTTCGTCTCACGTTTCGTCTCACGTTTTGTCTCATGTCATGTTCCATGCTTTTGTATCACGCCGTGTCCCATGTTTTGTCTCTTGCCCTTGGCTCATATATTTTGCTTCATTTTGAATCTCTCGTCTTCATAATACCCCAGGTCAGGTTTTGTATTATTTTGCTACTTTGTTCCTTGTTTAGTTGTTTTCCTCGTCAGAGTGATTTTGTGTTCACGTTTTGTAACTTTTGTTTTAGTGCCTTTTTCCCCTTAATGGGTGATCTTTTGTTTGTTACTTTGTCCAGTTAGTTTGTCTTCCTCCTCCTCCGTGAGTGATTTTCTGTTTGTTACTTTGTTTGAATAAATAAGTATTAGTTGGACTACATCTGTGGGTCGAGCATTTGGGTCCTAGTCCTTGCCTTCCGAAAGCCGTGACAGTGCTGCACCCTCACCTGGGCTTTTAAAGATGGGCATATCTATTCCTACCCATTAGTGGGTGGAGTTACAAACCTAAACCAGCCAGGCCTCTAAGCCTAACTCAACCCTCACATTTAATTACAAAAACCTATTCAGCTACAAAGTTCATGAAGCAGAAGGTCATGTAAAAACTTCAACAATGAAGAGGATTTTATTCGTCCTCATCTGAGTTGATATTTATCATCTAAGTACAAACTTTATTAAATCAGGTGGTTCACTTGTGAACATGTTACATCACCATGGTAACTTATGCTGCTCAGCTAACCTGCTCTGGAGCAGGTAAACTTCAGAGGATCAGATCAAATCCTGTCAACAGCCCAAATACTAACCAATCAGATCACTGGAAAAAATGGAATCATCATTCCTACAGGATCCCAAATGGGAAGAAAGTGTTTTAACAAAGTGGCAAAAAAAAAGTCCAACATATTTTTTTCTAGATGAGTTGAATCATTTTTCTGTTGGAGCTTTTCCATGTGTTCACTCTGGTTTTAAAACAAACAGAAGGAGAGTTTATCACTAAATAACAACATAATAAATATTCTAGTTTCATTTGAAGTGAACAAAGATTCTTTAATCTGACAGAATTCCTGACACTGTTGATGCTTTTACTCTTATTGCATCACTGCAGCTCAGAATAACATGAGGAGACTTTGTGATGATAATTGTTGATTAAAACTAAACCCTCTGATGTCTGTTAGAAAAACTGTCCACACACTTAAAGATTTCATATGATTATAAATGAACATCTCAGTCAGACTGAGCCTATAAGAAGTTAACTGCTTTTGTCCTTCCTACTTTGGAAGCTGAAAGAGTTAATTCACTGTTACTTTTTTAACATGCATCACATGTTCATGATAATTTGTCACTAATTAAGTAAGAAACTCAACTTAAAGAAAATAATTATTGTACTTATCAACATTATATCCTTGGTCTGACATTATCAATTGTAAATTTTTTCTATCTTTTCTATTTGGGTCATGTGATCATTGTGACATTTTTCCTGGATCAGGACTGAACATTTGAAGTTTGATCCATTTCAGTGGTGAATCAAAGTCAGTTTTTAGTTCAACATGTCTGATTTGATCTTTATCTTCTAATTCCAGACTTGACTGAGGTCAGCAGCATGTTAGGAATCTGAATTCATAACATGAATAGCTGTGGTGACATTTGGATGATGTGTGTAGAAGGCTGACATTATGATGATCCACAATAAGAGAAGGACAAAGTCCCTCTACTCATGTTAGTGAAAGCTCATTGATTAGGACATATCTGATTGGATTAGAAATGATTTTTATCAACATGATTTATTCTTTATTCAGATTGAGTTCCTGCAGTTTGTCAGAGATCAGCTGTGCTTCTCTGGCCTCAGCTCTGAAGTCCAACCCCTCGAATCTGACACACCTGGACCTGGGGGACAACAAGCTGCAGGATTCAGGAGTGAAGCTGCTGTGTGGTTCTCTGGAGAGTCCACACTGTAGACTGGAGACTCTGAGGTCAGTTCACTCTGTTACTGTTGTAGATCGTACAGTGCAGCCGGAAAGTATTCACAGGATTAAATTCTACACGACACCCCATAATGACAATGTGAAAACAGTTTTTTAAAATGTTTGCAAATTTATTAAAAATCAAGAAATCACATGTACATAAGTATCCACAGCTTTTGCCATAAAGCCCAAAACTGAGCTCAGGTGCTTTCTGCTTCCATTGATCATCGTTGAAATGTTTCTAGAGCTTAATTGGAGTCCACCTGTGGTAAATTCAGTTGATTGGACATGATTTGGAATGGCATACGCCTGTCTATATAAGGTGCCACAGTTGACAGTGCATGTCAGAGCACAAACCAAGCATGAAGTAAAAGGAACTGTCTGTAGACCTCTGAGACAGGATTGTCTCGAAGCACAAATCTGGGGAAGGGTACAGAAAAATTTCTTTGCTTTGAAGGTCTCAATGTGCACAGTGGCCTCCATCATCCATAAATGTAAGAAGTTTGGAACCACCAGGACTCTTCCTAGAGCTGGACAGCTGTCTCAACTGAGCAATCGAGGGAGAAGGGTCTTAGTCAGGGAGGTGATCAAGAACCTGATGGTCACTCTGTCAGAGCTCCAGTGTTACTCTGTGGAGAGAGGAGAACCTTCCAGAAGGACAACCATCTCTGCAGCAATCCACCAATCAGGCCTGTATGGTAGAGTGGCCAGGCAGAAGCCACTCCTTAGTTAAAAAGCACATGGCAGTCTGCCTGGAGTTTGCCAAAAGGCACCTGAAGGACTCTGAGACCATGAGAAACAAAATTCTCTGGTCTGATGAGACAAAGATTGCATACATACTGAGTATTTCTTGCTCCGTGCAGGACAAAGCAGCTGGCAAATAATTCTCTGTATTTAACAAAACAGAAATAAAGTTAACCAAGCTACATATACATGCAGGTTAGATGCATCAAACGCACCGAGACATTTCAATATGTTTTAATTAATAAACATTGAGTCAGCCCGGCCCTTGGCTTGTAGCAAATTTGTTTTTTTGGCCCTCTGTGTATTTGACTTTGACATCCCTGCTTTAGCATTTTTTTTCGGCACGTCTCTGCTAAGCGGTCCATGTTAGCGGTTTTGAAATCAATGTTGATTTGTATAATTAATGCAGCGTATGATTATTTTTGTGTTTGTTTGTGTTTGTAAGAGCTCATTTTTGTTATTTGTCTGTCCTTTAGCTCTTACGGTGTTCGCAGAGGAAAGGAATGGAAAAAGGGAAGGAAATTTATTTTTGTTCTATAAAAAGGGCTAAAGCGTGAACTTAAATAAAATCCTCTGAAACATCTGTACGCATTGTGACGGCCCCTGCCTTATTATATTTTTAAGTAAGGGAAAGGTGTGGTGGACGTCAGCCAATTTTGCTGGGTGGACCCAGGGTATAAAAGCCCAGCCCACACTGACTTCAGGGCTCCTTTCTTTTCTCTCCACAGCTGACATCGACCTGCATTGGTACACCTTTCTTTTCTTCTCTTTTCTTTTCTTTTCTTTTCTTTTGTGACTCGAACAACACCCCACAATTCATAATGCTCAATCATGCACACCTACGCTACTGACAATGCTGACTTCCACATCCCACATTTATAGATATTTCCAAAGTTGTTAATTTGCTTTAAGTATAATAAATTTACGTTTATATTACTTTCCCTTGGGTGTTCTTTCCGAATTTGTCATGGCCTAGGAGCCGGGTTATGACACCATTGTCTGGCCGGGGTTTGTTACAGACTAATGTTTTCTAAATGAAGTGTAGAAAATGTCCAGTGTGAGTTGTCCAAGTCCATTTTTATCACAACAATATACAGAAGATCCTCAGAACTAATATTTGTACAAATCAAGTGAAAAACACTTGAAGTTCATTTCAGTGAAGCATCAGGACTAATGTCAGTTCTTCAGTGTTTTGTGTGTGTGTGTGTGTGTGTGTGTGTGAACATTTCAAGTTTGATCCATTTCACTAGTGAATCAGTCAGTTTTTAGTCCAAAATGTCTGATTTGATCTTCTATCGATCTATCTTCTAATTCCAGACTTGACTGAGCTCAGCAGCATGTTATGAATCTGTGTTGACATGAATAGTTGTATGAATGTTGTGGTGACATTTGGATGATGTGTGTAGAAGGCTGACATTATGATGATCCACAATAAGAGAAGGACAAAGTCCCTCTACTCATGTTAGTGAAAGCTCATTGATTAGGACATATCTGATTGGATTAGAAATGATTTTTATCCACATGATTTATTCTTTATTCAGATTGAGTTCCTGCAGTTTGTCAGAGATCAGCTGTGCTTCTCTGGCCTCAGCTCTGAAGTCCAACCCCTCCCATCTGAGACACCTGGACCTGAGCTACAACGAGCTGCAGGATTCAGGAGTGATGCTGCTGTGTGGTTTTCTGGAGAGTCCACACTGTAGACTGGAGAGTCTGAGGTCAGTTCACTGTCTGTAACTGTTGTAGATCTTCTTTCCTTTGAAGTTCATTTCAATGAAGTGTCAGGACTAATGTCAGTTCTTCAGTGTTGTTAGTGTGTGTGTGTGTGTGTGTGTGTTTAAATTGTGGTCTTTCCTCATTGAGTTGAATTGACTTGTTAAATGTGTTAATAAGCAAAAACTTAAAAGGACCACACTGTTGGTTTGACATGTTTCAGTCCATTAACTGCAAATCTTGTTGACACCAACAAATATTACCCAAATTTCCCCAAAGGACCTCCCAAAGGGATTAATAAAGTATATTCTATTCTATTCTATTCTATAAAATTTATTATTATTATTATTAGTAGTAGTAGTAGTATTAGTCTTAGTATTAGCATTAGTATTAGTATTATTATAGTAGTAGTAGAACTAACAGTTGTGTTATTAAATTTGTTGCTGCTGACTATTTTCCAATTCAGATTGAGTTCCTGCAGTTTGTCAGAGATCAGCTGTGCTTCTCTGGCCTCAGCTCTGAAGTCCAACCCCTCCCATCTGAGAGACCTGGACCTGTGGAAGAACAGCCTGCAGGATTCAGGAGTGAAGGATCTGTCTGATCTTGTGCAGAGTCCAGACTGTAGACTGGAGACTCTGAGGTCAGTAGAGGGTTGGAGTCAGTCCATGCTGCTTTCATCAGTATTGTCCTAAAAACAGTTCGTATCAAAGCAAAGATCCAGTGTCTCCTGTAAACCTCCAACCTTCTCAGTGGCTGCTTTCCTCATTGAAGCTGTGAGAGGAGAATTGGGACAGGCCTCAGGATGGGACAGAAAGACAGAGACACAGAGGACAGTCAGCCAATCACAGCAGCCACAAGCCTGATTGTGTGTTTGAGGTGATGTGAAGACGACTGTTGTTGTTGTGTTCATGTCTACAGGAAGTAGAGCTGGATTACAGCTGACAGCCTCACAAGATGTGTAGAGACAGTGTTCCTCATTCATCAAAGTGTCATAGCATCAAATCTGATCTGAAACTGTTTGTTCTCTCATTTCAACATTAAAGAATTGATGAGTTTGATCTTTGTCACAGCTCTGAGATCAGTCTGACTGCAGCCTGCAAATCACTGGCTCTGATTTCAGAGAAGCATCATGACATTTTGTCAGCATGTGGTCTGATACAGAGCAGAACCTCTGCTGAAGTCCAGTGATCACATCTGTATATCTGTCCATCTGTCAGATACTTTCAGTGACAGCCTCCATGTTTATTTGTCAGCTGATATTTCAGAAGCAGATCAGATGTTCATCAACACACAGAGACTCTTTCTTTAAATGGAACATGAGTTGACATGTAACAGCAGTGAATCCATCACTAAACTGTTTGTGCAGTAATGAAGCTTCATGACTCAGCAGTTTATTTCCACTGTGGACTTGAGTGAAATGTTCAGAGTAAACAGACTTGATGCTAAAAGTCTCTGCAGGTGTGTGAGCTTCCAGCTCAGTGTCTTCACTCCAATACGTTAACATGAGAGCTGAGAGGAAGCTGCTACACTACACAGCTGCTCCACTTCTGCTCTGAACAGGACTGAAGTCCCTGCTGCTCTTTATACTGGATGTGCTGCATCAGTGACTGACAGCTGATGAAGTGAGTCTCTGTAAACACTGATTTATCACCTCTGTTGTCTGTCTTCTTCTCTCAACAGCTGGAGGGAGCTATTATTCTAAAGGAGAGAGTGAAGAGGACGGTGTGTGTGTTGAGAGAGGACGAGCTGTGTCCTGATGATCCAGAGAGGTTGAAGCAGCAGCAGCTCTGATTGGTCCATGTTACTGGGAGGTAGAGTGGAGAGGAGAGCTTCATCCAGCAGTGAATGACAGAGGAACCAGAAGAAGTGGAGAAGACTCTCAGTGCTGCAGTCTGAACTGCTCTGAGAACAGCTCCACTGTCAAGTCCACCATCATCCCTGTGTGTTCCTCTGGATCTGAAAGAGAATCATCAGTGTATCTGGACTGCTCTGCTGCTGCTCTGTCCTTCTACACCCTATATGTCAAAGTCAAGGCCCGTGGGCCACATCCGGCCCGCAAAAGAATTTTCTATGGCCCCCGGGATGATATTTGATTAGTATTAGAACCGGCCCGCTGGCCGTAGCCGCCCGCTGCCGTTTTACCACATTACCCACAATGCAACGGTAGCGAACAGACTCACTGCAGTGCTAGCCTGGTTGTCATGACTACCAAAACTCTTCGCGCTATTGCAGTGCAGCAAGCGGGCATCGTTTTAATTATCCATCAGCAGTCAGAGCAGATGTGGACTTTCAGCTACCCCCCTCCCTAAAAAATGGCTAAACGGAAGGTGGACGCTTGAAATTACTAACAGAGCCATAAGACAATATTGCTTTATTCATTTAATGTACAGGACATGTGACTTCTCTTTAAAGGAAGTTTGTTTTTGTCTATGTGCCTGTTGAAAATGTTTTCACTGGAAAAATACTGGATTATTCATTTAAACATTAGCCTAAATAGTATACACCTTGTTAGGTATTGGTTCAATAGGCTATGTGTAATCATTTCAATATGTTTTAAAAAACATTGAATCAGCCCGGCCCTTGGCTTGTAGCAAATTTGTTTTGTTTGTTTGTGTCTGTGTATTTGACTTTGACATCCCTGTCACAGTCTCTGCAGACACACTGAGACTCCTCCACCTCCTCCACCCTCCACCTGGACTTTATTTGGTCTTTTTTTATTCATTCACAGAGGCTGAACCCAAAGTGATAAATCAATTAATCAGCTCCATCATGTGGTGTGATGGAGAATTGCAGCTAACTTCCACATTATTTTTTTCTTTCTTAGCGCAGAACCTGGCAAGACATATGTTATTATTCACCATACGTCTTATTCTGCTTATTCCACTTCTTCTGTACAGATTCTAGCTTTCTACAGCTTTGGGAAAAAACAGGCAAACTACATCGAAAGGAACAGTTTGACAGCAATATTGCTTTGTTATATATGTCTATATATGTTAAGATAAGATAAGATAAACCTTATATATATATATACACATTTCACATAAAAACATGGTTGAAACCTGAAATAAGTCACAAGACTTCAAATTATTTTGAGTTAAATCAGTATATCAATATATCAGTTTTTTTTGTTTGTTTTTTACCTTTTATGGTTTTTATGAAATCACAGTTTAAGTTTTATATTTTTTCTTTCTCTTTTTTTCACTGTCAGATTTTATAATGGGTGTGTATTGTATGAAATGTTCAGAGCTGCAGTGACTGACATCACCCACACTCTGTCTGCCATCTATTAAAATTTTCAATAAAAGCTTCTTTCAACTTCTTAATTCTCACAATTACCAACCTTCAGGGACAAACTATATATGTATAGAAAGTTGCCCTCTCTCACCCAGTGTTACTCTCTTTGTGACATGACCCACAGTGTTTAAGTAAATCCCCTCCATACTGACCAAAGCTCCCATAGACTGCCACATTAAAGTGAGCTCTGTCATGAACAGAGATGATGGGAGTATTTAAACTGTGACAGCTCGTACACCATAAAGAGTAGGGACGTATAAAATACATCTGTGTCTTTACTGACAACTTGTGATGCTCATGGTGAATATAAAAAATGATAGGAATTTTTCCAACTATCAGAAATCTCCCAAACACAAACTTAACCACAATGTGATTCACAGTTAACAAACACACTTGCATGTAAACTCACACCAGCATAAAAATAAGTCATTTAACTTTCACCATCAGCTTCATACTTGATTCAGGTGACAGGTGTAACTGTTATCTCAGTGTGATGCAGAGAAGAGACCAACATACAGCAGGACTCTGTGGATTTAAGGTCTAACAACACAAGAGAAGTTGAATGAGATCTAAACATGAGTCAAAATGATTCTCTGTGCAGCAGCTGATCTGTTGCAGAAACAATAACTAAAACTGTCTGTGGCAATGGAGAGATAGTGAATATCACTCCTCACTTTCAATAAAGAGGTGAACACAGAAAATAATGTCTACTGCAAAGTCACAGGAAAACCAGAGTGTGAGGAAAGAGCACATTACTGTATTGATGAAGATCTGATGGACAAAAACTCTTCTCAAAGTTGGAATGTAGGTGGTGCAAAGCACAGAGAGCAGAGAGAGATGAAGAACACTCTGAAACCAGTCCTGGACTTTCCAGTCATTTCTACCAGCAGTCAGCAGACAAACACTCATGAGAGCACCTTTACACCTCACTCTGACAAAAGAGACACAGCCCAGTTCAGCCTCTGCACAGCTCAGAAGGACAAACACTGCTGTGACTGTATTTAAGAGGCAACATACTGTGATTCACATTAACAACTGACAATCATGTCACTAATAAAATCTGTTTCATACTTGAAAGTGGCTCAACAGGACAAACTAAAACATCAAAGACATTTCATCACATCTCGTGTCCTTTCTATTCAGCAGCAATCAAATCAGTTCCATTGGATGTTGTCTGATGGAGAGATTGTTCCTGGCCTGTAGACTGAGGAGCAGACACTTAGCTTTTGAAAGTCAGGTTATATTAATCCATTATATTCACCCTGATATGAGAGTTTATTAGTGCTTAGATTATATTTAGTTTTCCTTTGTCAGAGTTGAGAGCCATTAAATTAACGTCATTTGCTGTTTGGTGTCGGTTAAAGTTAAAAAAATAGGAATGATGAAAGCAGTCAGTTATTGATACACAATTAACAAGTATCAGTTTTACTGTAATGGATCTCAGTGAATTTTTTGTATGATTTGCAAAAAGCACGGTTGAGTTTGTGACAAACTGTTTTTATTAGAAAATAAATATGAACATCTATACAAACACCTTTCTTTTACAGTGGTTCTGTCAACAATGAAAACCAAACAAGTCTAAACACACTCAAGTATGCACATTTTTTATATGTAAATATTACACAGCCACTGTAATGAAAGGCTTTGTTTTGTGGGTCCAGCCTCTATTTTTCTTGCAGCTGGCATCTTTTACTCTTTGGAGGAGTGGTCTTTTGTCCAATATCTGATAAAAAAAAAATGGAGAGGTATGATTAGTGTTTATAACAGGATGTTTTGATACAGTTAAATATCTTGTTTGGTCATGTTAAGATATTGCTACATATGTTGTAGTGCTTTTACCTTGTGTTGCCTGATCAGTTGCATGCTGCTATTCAGGATCCTTGACATCATAGCCTGGATGGTCTGTGTCCACAACTTTCTTGTCTACAGTTTCTAAAGAATTAGATAAAAAAAATATGATTGCATTCTTTGCAAAGTGGACAGAATGAGTGTGTGTGTGTATTTCAGGATGTGGGTTATAAGGAAAATTAGACAGATGAGATGTTGGTTATGAGTTTGGAGTGACAGTCTTTTCTTTATGTTAATGTTAATCTTAATGGAGAAAGTACAAGTCCACTCTACCTTCTGTGGGTTGTTGCAGTGGAAGAGTGGCATTTTCTCCAGCATGTGGCGTGTCCATTGGTGTGTCTTCTTCCATTTCTAAAGGAATAGAAAAGATAATTAGTTTGAGAAAATTCAAAGCAGGACACGTGAAACAGTTTTGTATTGGTTTGTAAATGTAAAGATTCTTATCTGTGAATTTTCAGTACCTGCGCTTTAGTTGTTCTTTTGTCTTTTCAAGTTGTTTTTGTTGGAATTCTAGCTTTTGTTTTAGTGCTGTGAATAGTTGTGCCTGCCTGATTGTGCTGTTCATGACATCAGTTGAGGTTTGGTATATGTTGTTCTGTAGTTCAAGCTGAAAGACCTGGGGGTCACATGCAGTGTCCTGGAAGCAAAGAAATAGTTACAAGAAGTGTCAAGGAAAGGGTCATAGTTCTAGTTTATCAGTCTGCAGAAACAGGAAAGCACTTACATATAGTAGCTGCAGAGCCTGTCGGATTTCCTGTACATGTGGGTGGTTCATTGATGGCAATTTTGAGGGTGAAGAAAATGCCATGTCTGTGAAGAACATGGAAAAACAATGCAGTATAGATAAAGTAAGGTTTAGCATGTGTGCATGCAGTAAATTATTTAGTATTAAAAATGTACTTACTGTTTTTCCAAGAGTAAGCAATGAAGTCCACTTGATGTGTAGAAACCTGACTGTAGGCAGAAGTGTTCTAAGTGGCAGTTTTTGGTCGAGGGGATTTTAAACATGGAGTGGCTCCTCCCCTTCATGGTGTTTGTTTTTAGTGTGTGAAAATGCAGAGTTTGGTCAGAGGAGAGAATGTGAGAGGAAATGGGTCAGGTCAGGGTCTGATGAGAAAGTATTTGAATAAGTGAAAGTTACAGGTCGGTGGTTATCTTGTGTGAAGGTGAAGTGTTTGTGTGAGTGAATTTACATGTAGAGATGTGTATTTTGTCTGGCAAGTATTCAAACTGCATAGACAATAGGTTGACTGAGTTGCGTTAGGAGTGTGTCCACATGTTTGTAGACAGAGCAGGCACTCTTTTAATCACATATTAAACATGTCACATGTTAAAGTTAAGTCAGGCAGGATTTGGTATGTGAGAGTATGAGTGAGTTTCACCATATGTGGTTTATGAAAGAAATATGTTGTTTCCCCATTAATGTTAAGGGGATGATTATGGCAACTTGTATTACAGAGTATGCATCAATAAAAGTCATATGTTTGGTTATAGACAGAGAAAAAAAATAGACCAAGTGTTCATATAGTACATAATGAATAAAATGAGTATGTTTGGAATAACTAGTGATAACCAGAATAAAAAGTAATAATGTATGATAACATGGAGTGCATGGTCATAAAGAACATATGGCATCACCACCTGGCTTTGAACTCACAGTCTTTGACATTCCAGTCATTCTTGCAACCTGTTGAGCTATTGCCCTTTTGATTCACAGGGCAGTTTGTGCTCATATTCCCAATTACTGAAACATAGTTGGTTTTTAAGGTGTTACATCCCCTAGGGGTAATAGGATAGCCACAGTTCAACAAAGAAAACTGAGAGAGAGGCAGAGCAGTGGACAATACAAAATTATTTAATCCTAGTTGCTCTCACATCACAGAGGGTTACAACAATGTGGGGGAGGATGATAAGGAGGAGGTTGTGCCAAATAAATGAAACCAATAAAACAAAACCAGACCTCACTACCTCTACCTCTGACAACCAAATCAAACAAAAGGGCAAATTAGCTTCTCTAAATAAAAGGGGATTTAACCAAAACCAATACAGGGGGTGGCACCAACCACTAACCTGGTGTGTCTAACAAAGGAAACTAGATGTGTGAAACAGTGTATAGGGTACCCCAACTCACCTATTGTTCTCAACCTCCCTCCACATACTTCTTTTTAACTGACACTAAATCAAAGCTTTCTGCTGTGGCATGCAGGCAGCAAGGAGAAAAGAAAGAGAACGATACTCTGCGAGCCTGGTCCTTTTATTCTAGGGTCCTGGATGAAGGCAGCCAGTCACAGGTGAAAACTAATCACTAAGGCAGCACCTAGAGAGCAAACAGGGGAGGAGAGAAAAACCAGGAGCAGAGAGAAGGAAAACCAGGAAAGAAAAGAACACACACACACACAAACACTCCAGCCTGGCATTAGAATGTTTTAATAAGACCAATGTCAGAGTAAATAAAAAAAGAATATGAAACGTGTAAGAGCTGTGGTTAGGAATGTATGAAAAAAAATAAATTAGTATAAAGAGTGAAGTTTGATGTGTGGCTGTAGTTTTTTTGGGCTTTTGTGTTTTACATGAGCTATTTGAGAGTGATGGTCAAAGGCAAACAAATGGAAATGTAAGCTGTGCTGATGGTGTCTTATGTGTGGGTGTATTGTCATCTGATCAAGAGGTGATATAAATGTGAATTGAGGCAGCAAGTATGTAGCAAGTATGTCTGGAGTTTTGTTTTAGCCAGGCCCTTTTGATAAGGACAGTTCAGCCAGGTGTGTCTGTTATCTGTCAGGCCTTTTCAGTGTGTAGTTGAGCTGTTTGTCAGGGATGGGCAAAGTTATACAAATGGAAATGAAAGTAATCCAGTGGATGTACTGAGAGTTGTTAAAGAGGTGATATGCATCTGATTCTGTTTAATTCAGGGATGTGATCCAAGATGTCAGCAATGTTGTTGTAAGGTAAGGAGAGTTCAGATGGTTGCTTTGTGTGGATGTACTGAGAGTTGTTAAAGAGGTGATATGCATGGGAGGCAGAGAATTTAGGTAAAGAGAGTTCATTCATGTTAGTATAAAAAGTTGCATCATGTAAAGTTTGTATTTTATTATATTGTGAGAGTGATATGTGTGGAAACAAAACACGCTTTTCTTAGCAAGTAAGAAATGTGTCATTCTTACCAATTTTACTACAAATATATAGCTTTCCATTTCCAACCTGCATACAGAGCATGTACGTGTTGTAACGTGTGTTCCTGCAAACACAGTGCAAACAAATACCCTGTTACCTTGATCCAATATGGAGGGTCTTTATTGCCAGTGAAGTTAAAACCTAAGCTTACATATAAAGGGCATTATGAATATCAATTCATTAACACCTCACAAATCAGAAACACATTGATGTGTTTAAAACAGCAAAACCATGTGAACAAAGAAGTGATGTTTAATGAGGACTGGGTGAACCAGTTTTGTTCTCCAACAAATGTTGAGAATGATTCTCCTAAAGTGGAACTTGTTGTTGAAGATGAATTATTACATGATCGTCAGCAACATTGCATGTTTCAGAACACATGTCTTATGCCTGTTGATACTGGACAGGAAGCTTTGGACCAGTATTATGATTCTGTACTGAATGTGGCTCCTGCAGAAGGGAATAATCCTGTTAGAATGTTATCCGACCATGATAATGAAGCTAAATGCTTCCCTGTTCTATTTCCCAATGGAAGTAATACATTTCATACTAGTAACATCATATAACTCGATCAAGATACTTTAATAGCAGGATTCTTCATGCACGTTTATATGTCGTCCACCAGCACTTGAAGTTAATAATGAGTCATGCACTTGTAGTTAACCCTACTAAGAAAAAGTGAGACTGTACGTTTGCCACTTAGCCAGCCAAAACTCATGGAAATAAGAGGATGCACACACTATACTAACAGCCTTTAAAAAAGCTATGTTAGATGAGGACGCAACTTATGATAATTTTGCGCATTTACTTAAAACATTACGCATCACACAAGAAATGTTTGAGGAAGCATATCAGCATCTTGCTAAAAAGACGAAGGTGATATTAAAATGTGACATCAATGCAGTTTGGATAAACCAATATAGCAAATCACTCCTTAAGTGTTGGAATGCCAATTTAGATAATATGTTGTAGATGCATATGCATGGGTTGTATATATAATCTTGCACATATCTAAATCTGAGGGGCAAATGAGGCTTTTATTTTTTATAGTTTTTGTTCCAACTGGAGAAAATATTGTTAAAATGAGTTTACCTATTACTGTCCTAAGGCAAAAGGCAGCATCTGGAGATGTCACAACATCAGATGTGTGGATGACTGGTTTGGTTGATCGTTACAAGAACAGGCCTATGGATGCTCGTCATCCCCTGTAGATGCATGGAGTAGCTTCGACATCTCCTCAAACTGACAGCCCCTTCACCGTTCTCAGCAGGTCTTGAGAACGGTGTTCAACAGGTGTTCGGACGATTTATCTACATGCATTGTAACCTGTGTTTTTTTCTGTAGGTTTCCCCATCTTACATTCACTCTCCAACCTTCATAATCCAAAGCAATCCTCTCTGTCTCGCTCTACCTTAGTATACATTATTTACTTTCATTCAAGAGCGTGGTGTGGATTTTTCAGACCAGGCTGTAGACCCAGCTGAGGGCCAGTTGAAACTGAGTCCAAGTCCGGCTGAGTCCCCACACCGTACTCTTTTACTCTTAATTCTCTAAGTCTTTTTCTTCCAAAAAAACTTCTAAGTGTTCAACTCTTCTTTTTAAAAGAAAACACAAAGAGGCACATCTTAAGCACTGGAGACCAGGGAAGTTGAATCCATAGAGCTTTATTCTTCAATACAGAAGTCAAAAGCTTGAGCCGCCCTGCAGAAAATGACTGATCTTTACCATCTGTGCATCATTTTTTTATATTGTAAATTGTAGGTGTGTTATAGACCAAGGGACATGTCTGACCACATCCCTTTATCCCTTTCATTGGTTATTTTTGGGATGATTCTACTCATATCTAAAATTTAGCCCTTCCCATAGCCCTTCATATCAAAAAAGTACAGCACGTGGCCTTTACACATGACCAGTGGCAGACTGTTGACCAGGTTCAAGGACAGGTCTGGGCGTAACTGGGTATATCCCTTTCTAATTCCCTCCATTTGATTGGTGTGCGTCTATCTTTTTTTTTCCTGGTATTTTGCAGGCCTGATCTCTAATGGAGTTTTTTCTCATCTCACGTGCACCACAACACCCTCCTAACAACCACTCTTTAAACACACTTTGTTTTTTAATGTAATCTGGGCTTCTTTCGATTGGGTTTTTAAAAAAAAAAAAACTTTCCAGTGCCTCTAAAGCTCCCAACACATGCATGCAAAGCATGGGTGATTATCCTTTGCGATGCAGCAATAGCAGGCAGAGGCACACAAGGCAGCAACAAGTGCTGCAAGAGCAACCACCAATGGAATTTCCCTCACTGAAGTACACACAGATGGGTGAAGCACAGAAGGGTGAGGAGGGGTGAAGCATGGATTCTTAACATATTGCACAAAACCGGACACCACAAGTGTGTACTCTACACAAATTGTCATAGCAAATACTTTTGTGATCTCCATTTCATCTGAACTATGACTTACACCATTTTCTTGTGGTGTCAGATTTGTGCAATGTATATAATGTATTCTTCAATGTGTGCAAATCCATTTGTGTTCTGCTTATTCTACACCTGATCCTCTGTCTGTCCCCCGCTCTGTCTCCCACTCACACATACCTCTACTCTGTCTCCCACACACATCTCCGCTCTGTCTCCCACACACACATACCTCTACTCTGTCTCCCACACATCTCCGCTCTGTCTCCCACACACACACACCACATAGCTCTGGCGCACCGATGGCACTGTTATGAGGAGATGTGTGGAGAACGATGTCAGTGAATGTAACACTAGAAAAAGAAAAGTGTATGTAAAATTAGAAAAGAATAGTCTGGAAAGTTTTTAATGAAAATTAGTCAACAACACCCCAGATTCCATTACAAACAGAGTGTGGGTAATAGGAGTGGATGGTGGTTGGCATGAGATGGGGGGAGACATCAGTGGAGATCGGGCCAGCTGGGAGCGGGGAGAGGGATAGGTTGGACACAAGTTTTGACGTAAGCAAAAAACACACCAACCAGACACAGGGAGATGAGAAAGGGACATGCCCAGTTACACCCAGACATGTCATGAACCTGGGCACAACCTACAATATAAAAAATGATGTACAGAGGATATGTTTCAGTTTTTTTCTGCAGAGAAAGCTCGAGCTTTTGAATTCTGTATTGGAGAATAAAGCTCTATGAACTCAACTTCTCTGCTCTCCAGCACTTGACTTTGACTCTGTGTTTTTTCCTTTGAAGAAAAAAGTTGAACACTTCGATATTTTTTTGGAGAAGGGAACCAATAGAGTAAAAGAGTATGGTGAGGGGACTCAGTCGGACTTTGACTCAGCTTCAACTGGCCCACAGCTGGGTCTACATCAAAACCGGCGAGCCAGCCAGGAGGGGCGCCTGTCAACAGGACCTGACCTAGACCGGGACGCTGATCGGCATCTGCCATTCAGACCACAAGCGCACCAAAACTAAGGTAAGCAGAGCCTTTTATCTGCATGATTTATGTGTGTCTGGATGCAGTGCTGGAATCTCGCCCGGACGAGGTACAGATCTATATGACTCACCCCTAAAGAACCTGGCATAAACCCAATCATAGGCACAAACTTCATTATTTAGGAACCTAGTAAATCTGCTTGTTGGTCTGAATAAAATTTGACACTAAAAGCTTATTAACGTACATAATGAAGTAAGATAACAGCGCACAGGAGACCAGACAGGTTGAATTCAGTTGCATGTTGTTTGTTTAAGTGTAAGTCTAGCATCTGATAAAGCCTCCGTGGTGCGGATGAGTGTGAATGAGTAACTGCGTGTGAATGGAGGAATTGTTGCTTAATGTTGCTGTTGTAGTTTGGTTAACTGCGTGCTTGGTGTTTGCAGGGGGAATGATTTGGTTAGCAACACAGGGGAGAGTAAATTCTGAGTAATGTCTCATGAAGTCTGAGCAGTACAGGGGTGTTTTGAAGGATCCTCTGCAGATACCACTTTTGGTGTTGAGAGGTCTGTATGGGTAGAAATGTTTTGAGAAAACATACCTTTTACAGATACGGCTCTCAAATATCCTAAAATACAGGATGAGAGGTTTGCACAGGTAAAAGAGTATTGTTCTGCTGTGCCCTGTTTTAGTGAGAAAACAGGAAGGGTCATCTTGGGATGGTGATCACTTGTAAGTAACGTCAAGGCTGACGAATTTTGCTGAGGGCAATACTGGCCAGTTGTTTAAAGTGTACATATGAGACTGCACAGATAATTGTTGTATGTGTCCAGTTGTCTGCAGCAGTTGTATATAAAGTGTATGTGTGTAATTTGTGTTTATTATAATTGTGAGTGTGTTTGAGACGTGCTGTAGAGAGGAGATAGTGTAAATAAAATAAATTGTGTAAATAGTGTTGATAATCGGAGTGAACAGTTTCCCATTGGACATATAATTTGTGGAATAATAGCATTAGTGGCTTTCTTATTGTTCTTTAGTGGAGTTGAATGGAGAGTGATCGAAGATATCAGCTAAAATACAGTGATCAGCTGAAGTAGTAAAAATAAAATAATAGTAAGTTATGTGAATGGATTCAATATAATAACATAAACAAATAAGAATAATAAATATATTAAATAATATAGCAAACATGTAAGAATATTGAATAAAACTAACAAATAATAAAGAAAAGTTTTAAAAGTTTATAAATGAATTAAAAGAGGTGGATGGAAGATGAAAGCAGTGGTGAGGACGAAATAGTGTCTTTAGACCATTCTGTGCAGGAAGGAAATCCAGAGACAACAGTGGCAAGATAATTCATTAATCAGCCTAAAATTGTGGAACATAAAGTTTGTTAATCTGTCTGCAACAATAAGAGAATTTCCAGCTGTAGACTGGACTCATATACTGCACAGGCTGTGGACCCCGGTCTTATTGGCTCCTCTATTCGAACAACTCTGTGATGATCCTAGTGCAATAGTAACTGTGGCTTTAAAACCACTCATGAGAATTCCTGAAAACACATCCCTAGTGGGGTTAAACACAGGTTCGGAGAATCCAAGACTTTCTGTTTCAGTGGTGCCCAGGAGACTGCAGTGGGAAATAAGAAAATTTGGCTGGCTGGTCAAAGTTCCAGGTGAAGACAGAGAGGAGGGCCTGAGGTTTGATTACAGACAAAACAGAAAATTAAAACCCTGCCTTACTGCAGATAAAATTATTGTATTAATAAAAACCAAAGAAGTTTCTAGACCCACACCCAGTGAAGCCAGACAAGCATACATGGGGACAAAGGTGATAAAAGGAATTGGTGCATCGACGCCGCTGGAGTTGGTGATAAGACAGCAGCCAGACCATGAAAAGCAGATTAGACTCTGCATGAAGAAGTGGCACAAAAGAACCACTGGACGGCTACAATGACCTAAGGAGGGAATCTTCATGGAGGCCTGTTGTGATGAGGTGGAAGCTAGCTAGAAAGAGCGAAGACAAGTGCTAAATGTAACACAACTGCCAATAGTGGAGGAGAAGCAGGCGCCAATAAAAGTGAAAACAGCAGAGAGACACACACAGGCAGAAACAGAAAAGAAAGAACAGAAACGGCCTTCAGCCCCACAGTGGCATGATAAGCCTCCCCCATATGCATCTAATACAGCAACGCCACTGTCAGGGCTATATCCTCTAGTGCAGGTAAAAGATCAGCTTCAGGGAGAGATTAAAGGAGCGCTATCAGGAAAATGTACAGGTAAAGATGGAAACACTGCCAGAAGAAGAGGGAGAAATAGTGTATGTATTGTCCCCAGTAGTGTGAGGAGTGAAAGAAGCAGTGTAAATATGGAGGATCAGAGATTCCTTAATATGAGGCAATGGATTAGGAGCCAGACCCCTGGAGCACAAGCTGATAGAAAGGAATACACAGAGATTGAGGAAAAAAGTCAGCAAGAGAGGGAAAGAGAAAAAGAGCTGTAGTACATGCTGGAATGAATTGAGCTTGAAGAAAAACAAAAAATGGAAAAATATCGTGCTACAGCTGAAAAAATAAGAGGCAGCTCAACAATTCAAAATGTGCGAAATGCACCTACATCACAAAGTACTCCACACCACTTCTCTATTGCAGATGCAATTTTTCTGGGCATGGCTGGATACAGTAGAGCTTGGATTTGTGATTATGCTATCAAAGCTGCACCTCTGAGATCACTGATTCGTGCTATAGGACAAACAGACAGCTCAGCCACACTGCAGTGGACTGATGTTGCTGAACAAAATTTTCAAGCACTCAAACATAATCTGCAGACTGCTTCTGCACTAGGAAACCCTGATTATAGTAAAGCATTTTATCTGTATGTTGCAGAAAGATCGGGCTATGCATGTGCAGTATTGATGCAAGACACTCCAGTTGGTAAGCAACCATCAGCATATTATAGCACCAAATTGGAGAATACTGAAGTAGGGTTATCGCCCTGCTACCAAGGAGCAGGGTACCTGCTGCAGCAGTCTTTGCATTTCAAAAAGCATCTTCTGTTACCATGGGACATCCAGTAACTTCATACACATCCCATCAATTACATGCATTACTGGCAAGTCCCCGTTTTGTTTTAACACAAGCAAGAAAAACTGGCTATGAGGTAATTCTCTCTGTGCCAGAACTATCCAACACTGCAACACAGTTAATGTAGCAACACGCATGGTATTACCTGAAGAGGGCACTCCTCATGACTGTGTCCAACAAACAAAGGCTTTCATGAAACCAAGAGAAGATATACATAATCAAGCAATACCAGCAGCTTTAACTTATTTTGTTGATGGTTCATGTTTCAGAGATGCAACAGGAAATCATGCAGGATATGCTGTGATACAAATGAATTCTGATGACACATTTACAGAGGTACAAGCAATGAAAGTGCCTCAGCCTTGTTCTGCACAATTGGCAGAAATCAAAGCATTGACAACAGCCTGCCAATTAGCTGAAGGCAAGCGTCTGAATGTTTATACTGATTCAGCACATGCATATGGTGTATTTCACATCAATGGCAAAATTTGGCAACAGAGAGGCTTCAACAGAGCAGATGATATGCCAGTCACTCATGGTGCCGCTACCTCAGAACTATTAGATGCTGTTCACCTTCCATCCGCCTTAGCTATCATTAAATGTCCAGCACATCAGAAAAATGAGTCCTTCATAGCTAAGGGGAACAGTGAAGACGATGAGGCGGCTAAGCGAGCGGCTACTGAAACATGTATAGGTCCCTCACTGGTAGCAGAGGACTGTGAACCTCTCACTACTTTAGCTTCATTGATGGAAGCACAGCATCAGGCTAGCGTCTGTGAGTATATTGTTTGGCTTAAACAAGGGACTATTAAATGTATGCAAGCTGGACCAAATAAAGATTTGTGGTGTAGTCCGCAACATCATTTTGAGTTACCCACATCACTGCTAAAAACAGCTGTTCTTAATGTGCATGGTCCTGACCATTGTGCAGGGGGCCAGATCTTGAAACGTCTTAGAGCTGTTTGGTGGTCACCATTTTTAGCAGCCACAGTAGATAAAACTTTGAATGACTGCACCGTATGTGCACAACATAATGTAGGAAAGGCTTTTTCAGCACCTATAGCCCATATACCGCCACCAAATGGTCCTTTTAGACACCTAATGATGGACCACATAGATATGACAGAGCATATAAGAGGCTACAGATATGTTCTTGTGGTAATTGACAGATTTAGCAGGTGGATAGAAGCTGTTCCTACAAAAGGTCCAGATGCTAATTCAGCAGCTAAGTTTTTATGTAAAGAAGTTTTCCCAAGATTTGGTTTCCCAAACACCATCAGTTCAAATAATGGTCCTGCATTTGGAGCAAATATAATGAGGATAGCATTAACAATGCTAGGGATCAAGCAGAAGTTTGGATGTGTCTATCACCCACAGTCACAGGGTGTAGGAGAATGAGCTAATGGGACACTGAAAGCCAAGTTAGCAAAAAATAATAGCAGATAGTGATTATAAGCTTAATTGGATGGATGCTTTGCCACTTGCTTTAAGGCCTTTGAGGTCACAAACTAACCAACTAACACACCTAACACCGTATGAAATGATGACTGGAAGACCTATGCCTGTGTCATATCTTAGAGGACCTTATCATGGGCCACCCCTAGAACAATATGAAAGAGAATTGGTGGCCTATTTGCAACATTTAACCTGAATACATAAAGTTGTGTTTCAACAGAATAAAGCTGTAACAGAAGATCGAGAAGCAGAGATCCAGCCACAACTGCAAAAGGTGACGCCTGGTGACTGGGTATACGTCAAGGTGTTCAAAAGAAAGTGGGACCAACCCAGACGTGAAGGTCCTTTTAAGGTTACTCTAGCAACCCCAACCGCCCTTCAAGTGCAAGTAGGCAAAACATGGCTGATTGGTGGCTCAGCTCTCAATATATGCCCCCCACAAAGTGTGAAGAAGAACCCCAACCTGGTCCCAGTCAACCGGTCCAAGGCATCAGCCCGCAACTGCCAACATCATGGCCAAACCCACAGCCATCTCCTCCACATCGCCAACCACAATGGGACCAGTTCCGGCCTTGGCAGCAGCCCCTGGAGTCACCGGAGCCACCTCCGTCAAGAGCTGAGACAAATGGGACCTCTGGCAGCCCCACCTCACAGGAGACCCCTGGTAGCCCATGGCCTTCTCCTTGGCCAACCCCATGCAGCCCATCCGATCTGAAGGTCCTCACGGCCCCTCAGCTGCCATTCCCAGCGCTATGTCCAGAGGGTCATCAATGCCTCACCTTACAGGAGGTGGGAGACCTCTCCACAGCAGAATATATCCGTATTCATGATAGCCTCTCACCTGAGAATCAAATTCTCATTCAGGTGATTCGCGGAGGCTTAAGGCACCTCCGCGGAGAGCTGCAGAAGATGAAGAGTGTGCCAACAGCCGGTGCACTACAAGCTATTCTTGGTAGGGTGGAAACCCGCTTTGCCATCTGCTTGGGAAATCCTCAACACCCGCAGAAGTACAGGGCAAAGATGTAAGATGTGTTTTGCCCATCACCGTGATCTCCGGCTGGAGATCACTAGTGCATTTAATATATATAACCTGCTTCCCAGGATTGGACAGTTTCTTCTCTTGAATAGACTGTTTTCATCTCTGGACTCACGAAACAACATATACTCACACTACATATCTTATCATGGGCACAACTCACATTTCATGCAATATGATTATTATTATATTTTACTTGTGTGTGCATTAATATTCCCTCACATGTGTGACGTCTCCATAGTTTCACCATATAGTTGACAAGTTTATATTTGCATGATTAATTCACCTTGTTAGCTTTGTTTGAAGTGTTTCACCATATAGTTGACAAGTTTATATTTGCATGATTAGTTCACCTTGTTAGCTTTGTTTGAAGTGTTTCAACATATAGTTGACAAGTTTATATTTACTTGGTAGAGTTACTAGTTACGTTTGTTTTCTTATTGTTCAGTCCAAGTAACAATGGCAATGTTCTCCTCTATTTTATGGTTAAGTCCTTTATTCCGTTCCTTATTCTTTATCCTGTTCTTTAATCTTCCTAGTTTCTTTTCAACATGCTGCTCAAATTTTAATGCTTTGGATCCTTACATGTATTATGAACCAGTGTTTGACATTGCACCAGTTTTGTGATGTAGTGATGTGGATCGTTCAGGCTGGATGGATGAACCCCGTCAAGGGCCAGTTGAAGCTGGGTCCAGGTCCGGCTGAGTCCCCACACCTTAATCTTATCTCTCTTAAGTTTTTGTCTTCTGAAAAAATTCTAAGTGTTCAAATCTTCTTCAGAGAAAAATGCACAGAGTCAATCAGGTGCCAGATATCAGAGAGGTTGAGTCCAGAAAGCTTTATTCTACAAACACATAATCTACAAGCATGAGAAGTCCTGCAGGAGCATCTGAATTTCATCAGCTTTTATACGGCGGGCTGCACCTGTTTTGAAGGACATGGCTGAGCGTATTTTTATGTTTGGGCATGTCCAATTCCATTCTCATTGATCAAGGTCAGCCAGTTTTTATTGGAGTCAGGAGTTATCACATCTACTTTTGCCTCTTCAAATACACTCCAGGGCGGATTTTTACAGGTGTCCTCTCTACCCCGCACAGATGCCACCTGTTAACCCGGCCTTGACCCTAAGTCGTTATCTAATGGTGTCAGGGAGTTTCCTTGTTCATTTTTTAAAAATTGTCCAAGCCAATCTCATCTCAGTCTTACTCCTGCAACTTTTAATAATAGTTCCTTCAAAGTTCAGTAGTGCTAGACAAAGAGTGATACACGAACAGCAGGTGTCTGACCTGGCAGGGAGTGATACACAGACAGCTGGTGTCTGACCTGGTAAACACCCTGCGGAAATCCCCGTAAATCCCCATATTTCAGTGCACACACAGTGAAACAAAGTATAGATAGGTAAAGCATAGACAAGTTTGCAACAAACAACTTAAGACCCTGTCACCACATCGGCAGTGGGAGAACTAAAGGAGTGGATCTAGCCATCGAGCCTGTTTGGAGCATTTGATTCTGAGGTGCCCTGGAGTGGTGGGAGGGAGTGGGATTTTATCTTGTATTGTTTTTTTTTCTTCTTTCTTTCATTCTTTGTCCTGGTTTTTATGCTGTTGTTATTTTTATTTTTTATCTGTTGCTTGTTGTATTGGTTATTATTGTATGTTGTCTTCTCAAAATTTGAATAATAAAAATTTGATCACAAAAAAAAACAGGTTAGCATGTAAAAGTTATTGTCCATAAACAATTTCGTCCATCATAGCTCTTCATAGTTTTACACAAAAGGAACTTCTGCAGTGTTTGTTCAGTAGCAGAAAAGCAGATTAATCCCAAAAGGTATTTGTTTTTATTTATGTCTATGGTATATTTCCTCCACAGTACAGCTGTGCATTTTTTGTACTACAGGAGCAGTGGGATTGTGTTTATTGACACACATTATCCCTTAGATTCAAGTCATCACACACAGTTCCTCAGAAATATGAGTCTTTCTGCTTTGCCACCAGAGACGACTACATCAAAGTGCAGACATGATGATAGTAAGGACCCAGTTGGATGAATGGAAAACACATTCAGTACTGGACACGTGTACCAGCAGCTCCCTCAAGTGGAAGATCTTGAGAAATATTTTTGCCCCATTTTCAAAAATAGTCAAATCTGTTCTTGACATGCAAAGTAAAGTATGAGTGTAGGAAAGAATCAATTAAATAAATAAATCACACTTTGTATAAGAGAACTATTGATTTGATTTGATGTTTGATTATTAGAAAACAAATCAACAAATCCTTTTCATTTACAAAGACAACAATACTCTTTGATGACTTTCATTATCTTTTCATAAAACTAAGTTAAATCATAAACTGTGGAACAGATTGTGGGACAGACAACAGCTCGTATTATGTAGAAGACAATGCAACAGTGCAGCAGGTTTCTGTGTATCTTTGATATATGGTCTCTTCCCACACCACAGCTTCCTCACTGACAGTTTCCTCCCAATATTGGTTATGAGCTGATGAGGTGGAAAAACAGGCAATTTAAAGCTTTCATGCTTCGCTATTTTATGAATGATGCAAACATGCTGATGTCTGAATGGAAGGACTCAGTGTGAATATTCTCCTTTTATATATCTTCAGCTTAAATTAGACATTTTTTCCACTAATGTTTACAAAGTATGTAAATGTAAAGATATTATATTTACAATTTGGGATTTTTTTTTTGTTCAGTTACAAGCATCTTCGAACTCTGTCAGTGTTGTTTATAGCTCATTTCTAACCTGCAGGACCCGAGCTGACAGATAACACTACTATGACTTCATACTGTAAAGAGTGCAGAGAGAGGTTTAAGTGCTTATGGTTTGCTTTCGTATTGATATTATTCATGTGACTCATCTGAGACACAGTAAAGACACATAACCAGCCTCTTCAAATGAGAAAAACAGTAGATTTGCTGTACACTAAAAAGTTTACTCCAAAGTTTTTAGTTTCTGAAAGGGTCTCTTTTTTTAGGGTTACTTAACTTTACCCACCTACAACCTGCACTATGAATTACCTTGTGTACGAATGGTGCTATAGAAATAAACCTTGCCCGGCCTTGCCTTAGAATATTATAGAAAAATAACAATAGTTTTTTATATGCTTTTTGGTCATGCTAAATGTAAATCTTCCACTGTGTCAGTGCCTTGTGTGTTCTCTGCCAACTTGTCCCCCAGCCTCTTTCAATGGAGCGTTCAGTCAGGTCCTCTGTTTGCACTGAAACAAACATTACAAAGGTTAAGTGGTCAAACACACTCAGAGATGGTGCAGTCAGACATTTATATGTCTATCAGGATGTTATACAGTTTGCCTGAACTCAGCTTGAAATTACCTATAAATAGTCTGCTATGCATCTCTTAGGGTGGCAACTTCTACAAAGCTTAACATGAACATAGGAGTCTATTCTTCACTGAAACTATCTTGGAAAAACAAAAAGCAAATCACAAAGCATAGTGTGGAAACACAAAGCTGAAATATAATTTCAGATTCAGAGAACTTTATTGTCATTCCTTCTACGTTCAGGTACGTATTCGGAACGAGATTACATTGCACCAGCTCAGAAGATCGCAGTAGAAAGGTACAGAAAATAAATTACCATAAAAATAAGGATAAAAATAACATTAAAAAAAGACACAAAGTATTTACAAATAAAGTAAGTATTTTCAGTGAGATTGTGCATAGTGGAGGTTGAGGAAGGTAAGAATATACACATATATATACACAGATATATCTATATCTTTCCAAATATATACATTTTTAAATATATTTATTTATATTTATATATACATACAACTAATATTAATAGTAATGTTATTATTATTATTATTGTTGTTGTTGTTTTTTTAATAAGTATAAAAGTGTAAAAAAAATAGCCATGGTTATGGTATACATGGTATACAGTATATACAGAAAGTGCAGAGTACTATATATATATACATATTATAGTGATTATTATAGTAATTGCACATGTCCAGGGTGGGATAAATAAATATACATAAGAAATATGGTCCCTGAGCAAACTATTTCACATGTAATGCAGCAGCTGTACCAGAAAAAAGAATTTCAATATGAAGAGTGAAAAGTGTGGGTCAGTGTCCTGTTGGAAGGCTACAGAACATTCAGGAGTCTGATGGCCTGTGGAATGAAGGAGTTGTGGAACCTGGTTGTTCTGCTTCTGATGCTGCGGTACCTCTTTCCAGAGGCCAGAAGCGAGAACAGTCTGTGATGTGGGTGTGAGTTGTCTCTGACGATGATGTGAAAAGAGCAGAAAAAGCCGGTACAGCCGCTGCTGAGCAGAGCGCCGCCATCTTGCAAAAGATCACTGATCCTGAGATAAATAATCTGCAGTTTCTTTGCATTTTTCCACACAACTATATTCTCATCTAGAAATACAATATCTACAGAGCCATTTCTTCATATTGAAATGTTCATTGTAATATTCATACATGTTGCATTGTTCATTCATCTGACAGCTAAATGAATGTGTGTTCCACTGGTTTCAGGCTCCAGAGCTCAGGAGATGTGAAGGTTTGGGTTGTAAATCACTCACATTAATTCAGACTGTGAGACTCAGAAACTGACATAATCAGAGCACTTTAAACCTGTGCACTCCTGACCTCTAGTGGCTGGAGTCAGTGTGACATGCTCTAACATACACCTTCTAATGCATGTTTGAACTTATTCATCAGTTAATAAATGTACGTTATAATTTTAAAAATTAATTCAAAGGAAAATGGGAAATTTATCAAACAAAAAAATTCTGTAGATAAACTAAAAATTAGGTCAGAAAAGACTAAAAAAATCATTCAAGAAAACATTGTACTTTTGATCGGTATTTTCTGTCATTATACTGACATATGAACTGTGGGAAGAACATGTTGGGATGGAATATTGTCTGTAGACCCTCCTAAAGCCTTTTACCTCTGTCATGGAAGTTATGCCATTTTAGTCTCAATAGACAGAATCATTAAATTTATAAATGTTTTAAATGGTTGAAATACTGAGCTAAATACTATGGGACTTATGTACTGCTGCTCTAAACCCAGATACATAGTAAGGATAGTTCTTTTTTTTTTTTGACTGTAGAAGAAAATGAAAGTTTGAAGGAAGGAGTTGGAAAAAAGACTTACCAATACTTTTTTTCTCTTTTAAAAGTTTTTAAAGAAAGTGTTATTAAATACTATTGAGAGTTCAATCTTATATAAATACTACAAACAGTTAAACTTATCTCACCCACTAAAGAGAGCAGAAACTTATCTATATACTAAAATGAGTAAAAACTTATCTAAATACTAAAGAGAGTAAAAAGTTATCTACGTGTGTGGTACTCTCTTGCCTGTTTCTTGCTGGAGGCTCACATCTCTGGGTTGTATGGAGAGTCAGATATCCAGGACATGAAAGTGTCGACATGAGAGTGGAGGAGAAGGAAGGTCAGACTGGATCAGCTACACCCTTTAGACTGCTGCAGTACAGTGGGACAAATGTGTGTGGTGACCACTGAGCCAGGATAAAATGCTTCTGACCAACACAAAGACAGGAGGCAGGTGAAAACCAACACTTGTCTATACATTTAGAGCACTGACGTCCTGCGGGACACTGTCTGGTATGGTCTGTGGAGCAGAGGTGGAGGGCTGGGTGCTGTGGCTCCCGTCCAACAGGACAGCAGGAGTCTCAAAGTGTCTTCTTGCCGAGGGTCCTGGAGCTGGTCTCCTGCTCCCTTGGTCTCCTCCTGCATACAGCAGCCTGTTACAGAGATGGACACAGAGAGAAAGTCAAGGACCAGGTCAAACTAGTTGACTTAAAGTCCTCTCAGACTGCTGCTGTAACATCTGTGGATTCAACACGAGGCTCTGAGGAAACAGAGCAGAGGTGCTGTTACACACAGCAAACGCCACATATTTAACAAGTGTGGATGCTGCTCAGGACGACAAATACTGACTCGCTTGATCGCCAGATGAGACTGAGTGAGGTTTACCACCTCGGCCAAACAATGACCTGCTACAGCCCACTCCACAAAGCCCCCATTCACAGCAACAGCCACGGAAATCACATATGTAACACTCCAGCACACACCTCCACTCCACACTTCCACCATCCACAGCTCTCATCAACATACAACCACTCCCACTGGTCTCTGAACAGCAGCCACTCATCAAACTTACTGTTCACTTAGCATAAAGCACCGACCGAGGCCCAACCAAATGCACGCTCAGCACAACCGTTCAGCATCAGGAGGACAAACAATCAGTGGGACGGCTGTCTGCAGGACAACCAGAGAAACTGAAGACAGGTGTTTCTGCTGCTCCCAGCAGAGGGACAGAGGCCCACATCAGGACTTTACAGGCAAAACCACATCTCAGCAACTTGGGGATATGATGTGACTGGCAGCCATGGCAACACTGGACAGGACCAAGTTAAACTGACAGGATGTCAGTCCTGGAGGTGGGAGGCATCGCCAGTCTGTAACGTTTTACTATCTGATATCTCCACTGACTCCCTTCAAACTAAATGCAAATAAACTCTTTCATGTATAGTAATAAAGGAAAAATCTATTTTTTCCATTAATCTCTCACAGTTCAGCTTCAGTAGTGACCATTTGTTCAGAATTAAAATCAAACTAGAAACAAATTTGAAATCAAAAGGAAAATAATGTACACCAGCAAAACAAGTCCATTGTCTACACATCTTTATCTTTTCTTGAGGGTCATAACTGTGTGATTGTATTAGTGTAGAACTTGATGGGTTGATGATTAATAATTATTTTGTATTTTTCAACTAATCATAAAACTATTTACAGTTTTATGCCACTTGTGCTCGTGAGTGTTGGTTTCCCTTCAATCTTACATGAACATTTTATAATATGTAACCAGTGGAATCACTGAGGTTAATGACAATTATGCTCATTTAAAAACATTAGGTATTAAAGCACTAAATCAAACTAAAGATAATCTTCAAAATCTGATTATTTCAAATCAGCACAAGCTCATAACAAATCTAACAGTAAAAGAAAGGAGTCTCACCCTGTTGGTGCCGGTGCTCATCTGGCTCCTGGTGGACTCTCTCCTCCAGTAGCTGTGGTCACAGAGGTGAGAAGGCAGATCACACATCTGGAAGCATTAACACAGAGTTTAGGATGGGGCTCTGCTTAACTCATATTTTTGACTCAACACTCAATAAATGTGTTTCTCCCTTCAACCTGCTGAGCTCACTGATGTTTCCCTTCATTAGAAAAACATTTTTCTACTCTGTGTGGAAATGTCCCTTTTTTTTTCTCTTTCCTTTCCTAATTTATCTGCTTATTTCTTTATTCATTGCTGTAATGTCACATTAAAACTTGACAGTACAGAAACAACAACAACATTAAAAGTCATCACTTATACACTGGCCAATAAAATAATGAATGTGGGCTCATCTACAGAAAAATGTCCGGCTCAAAGTGGAAACTACTGTATCTTTAAAAGCAGCAATTTACTGAAGGTGGAGGATGAATGCAAACCTGTGCAATATGCAAGATCTGATTTTTCCCTAAGAAGCTTAAACAAGCTAACACTGAATGTGTTTGCTTTAAAAGCAGGTTGACAGCTGGGCAGGGTTACTTCTGTCTGAAGGTTACATTTAATTCAATAAAATAAATGAATATTATGCTTTGATTGGGGTTGAATGATTTTTTTGCTTTGCATCTAACGCTATTGATTTGCACTAAAACATGAAGGAAAGAAAAAAGTGGTGTGGAACTTTGTGTAAAGAAAACAATGGATTTGACTTTGTTCAATAAAATGATGCTGAGCTTCTGTAACACAACAGATTGTGGAGGATACTTTTGTTCCATTACTCTGTGTGAATTTACAGCAACCATAGCAGCTCATGCAGAGGCACATTAAAGGCTTTACCATGCACAGTGACTGTAACCCTGACTAAAAAACTAAATACCTGAGGCTGTGATGTTCCTGGTAAGTTTATCCTGCAAAGAAGATCAAGGGAGATCATGGCTGGATAAAGTCACTCTGGGCAGTGGGGGCAAAAATGATGTGTGGCCCCACCTGAGTCCTCTTTACCTCACTCTATATGTCCTACACCAACTAGTGATCTTATGATGGAAAACTACAAAGCCCCAGGTTTGATGTGTGTTAGTTTAAGATCATTACAAAAAAGAGAGAGATGATAGAGAGACTCTCTCTCATCATTTCATTTGATATTTATAAAACTGAGACACACATTTCAAAACAAGGGGGTTTCAGGGTCTGAGGACCTATAGGGCAGCCTGCTTGGCCTGGTTGGCAGTTCAGCCTTGAAAGTTTCCAGCTTGTCTCTTTTTCTTGTACTATATGGACACAAGGCTCATTTTTTAACACAGCATAGTCCGAATTTTTTATTTGTCACCTTTCTGTTCAGGGCTAGTTCAGGTTTCCCTCCTCCTTCCTTTTGTATCCTGTATGTCCCCTGCCTTGTGTGTATTGTTTGTCCTCGTTTGTCTGTTTGGTCGGTGGTGGTGTGTGTGTGTGTGTGTGTGTGGCTCTCTTGCCAGGATTGAGCGTGGGGACGTCACGTTCTCAACCAGTAATTGACACAGCTGTTCTGATTCTTGTACTCATCTTGTCCTCCCTCTGTTCCTGTAGGATCACCTGTCCATTCTCCACTGCCAGGATAATCATTCCCGGACACCTGCTCCCCCCGCTCCATCAACCATTCCACCCATTACCTTCTACCTGCAACGGACTTTGCCTTGCCTCAGCCGAGAGCAGCCTCACTTCCCCACCACGCCATTTTCTCAATAAAAGTGAACTCTGCACTTCATTGTCTCAGAGTCCTGCATTTGGGTCCTTCCTGGTTAACACTTTCATCCCATTAAATGTGAATGAGTACCATCATTTTTGAAGCTGTTGCACAGGTGTCTGTGCAGGTGTATTGCTCTGCTTGCTAAAAAAAAGAAAAAAAAGAGGGGATTTTAAATCTCAGTGGGTTCAAATGATTGAAAATAGTTCTATTAGTTTCAGAGACTTGCAGTTAATACCCACTCTGTTTTCCTGTTTCAGTTGTTCTCTCTCATCTTTTCTTGGAAACCTTCATTTTTGCTTCCTCAGAGTTAAAAGCCAACACCTGGAAGTCACTGATCTGAAACAAGGACAATAAAAACATACAGTGGGTACGGAAAGTGTTCAAAACCCCTTACATTTTTCACTCTTTGTTAAATTGCAGCCACTTGCTAAAATCATTAGCATGGTCATCATTTTTTTCCCTCATTAATGTACACACAGGCCCCCATATTGACAGAGAAACACAACATTGTGGAAATTTTTGCAGATTTATTAAAAAAGAAAAACTGAAATATCACACGGCCATAAGTATTCAGACCCTTTGCTCAGTATTTAGCAGAAGCACGTTTTTGAGCTAATGGCAACAAAGAGTGAAACATCTAAGGGGGTCTGAATACTTTCCATACCCACTGTAAGCTCATTATTTCAGATTTATTCATACAAAAGTCAGTTATCACCATGGGTCTAAAAAAGCTACAGTGACACATGCAAATAATGAGTGGACCATACAGAAAAACATGTGTTTCTATCACATTAACCTGCAGCTCTTTCTTTCCAACACTGATGCATATCATATATCATATATCATATCATATCATATCATATCATATCAGTATAGGTGAGTGATGTCTGTTGCGTTCAGCAACATGATACCAGGAAGTCAAAGTGGAAGCACTGGGATCTAAAATCATTCTGGGACAGATGTGACTTCTCTCTGTTAGTTTCAACAACATAATGTCCCAGTATTCAGAATAAAATCCATAAATAAATGAAGACATTTTCAACAGCTAACTGTTGTTGTGAAGACATTTGAGTCGCAAGGACTTTGATATGTATTTTACAAGTAAATTAAGATATATACAAACGAAGTTTTAACATTTATACAAAACACAGTGCAGTTTATAAAATGAGTAAAAATAGTTCTATGCAGCTGAATAAAATATTTAAATGCAGCCTTCACATTACCTACTTTTACTTTGATAATTAAAGAACATTTTGCTGACAATGCTACAGACTTTCACTGAAGTAACATCAGCTGCTAACAGTAATGTAAAAGACAGTTTACATGACATGTGTTCATCACACAGGTCCAACATAATGCCTGTCAGTCAGAGCAAGGTAAAGAGACTGAAACATATTTAATTAGAACGTTCATCAGGACTAAAGAAGAAGAAGTATGGTGAATAATAATATATGTCTTGTGTACTTTGTACAGCAGACACATAATGATGCTTCAACTTACTGCATAACTATGAACCTCCAAGATCTGCAAGACAGAAAAAAATAATGTGGAAATTAGCTGCAATTCTCCATCACACCACATGATGGAGCTGATTAATTAAGAAGAGTCCAGATGGAGGGTGGAGGAGGTGGAGGAGTCTCAGTGTGTCTGCAGAGACTGTGTAGAAGGACAGAGCAGCAGCAGAGCAGTCCAGATACACTGATGATTCTCTTTCAGATCCAGAGGAACACACAGGGATGATGGTGGACTTGACAGTGGAGCTGTTCTCAGAGCAGTTCAGACTGCAGCACTGAGAGTCTTCTCCACTTCTTCTGGTTCCTCTGTCAGTCACTGCTGGATGAAGCTCTCCTCTCCACTCTACCTCCCAGTAACATGGACCAATCAGAGCTGCTGCTGCTTCAACCTCTCTGGATCATCAGGACACAGCTCGTCCTCTCTCAACACACACACTGTCCTCTTCACTCTGTCCTTTAGAAAGATAACAGCCTCCATCTGTTGAGAGAAGAAGACAGACAACAGAGGTGATAAATCAGTGTTTACAGAGACTCACTTCATCAGCTGTCAGTCACTGATGCAGCACATCCAGTATAAAGAGCAGCAGGGACTTCAGTCCTGTTCAGAGCAGAAGTGGAGCAGCTGTGTAGTGTAGCAGCTTCCTCTCAGCTCTCATGTTAACGTATTGGAGTGAAGACACTGAGCTGGAAGCTCACACACCTGCAGAGACTTTTAGCATCAAGTCTGTTTACTCTGAACATTTCACTCAAGTCCACAGTGGAAATAAACTGCTGAGTCATGAAGCTTCATTACTGCACAAACAGTTTAGTGATGGATTCACTGCTGTTACATGTCAACTCATGTTCCATTTAAAGAAAGAGTCTCTGTGTGTTGATGAACATCTGATCTGCTTCTGAAATATCAGCTGACAAATAAACATGGAGGCTGTCACTGAAAGTATCTGACAGATGGACAGATATACAGATGTGATCACTGGACTTCAGCAGAGGTTCTGCTCTGTATCAGACCACATGCTGACAAAATGTCATGATGCTTCTCTGAAATCAGAGCCAGTGATTTGCAGGCTGCAGTCAGACTGATCTCAGAGCTGTGACAAAGATCAAACTCATCAATTCTTTAGTGTTGAAATGAGACAACAAACAGTCTCAGATTAGATGTGATGGTAGGACAGTTGGACCAATGAGGACAACTGTCTCTAAACATCCTGTGAGGCTGTCAGCTGTGATCCAGCTTTATTTCCTGTTGACATGAACACAACAACAACAGATCACAATTAGCTTGTGGCTGCTGTGATTGGCTGACTGTCCTCTGTGTCTCTGTCTTTCTGTCCCATCTTGAGGCCTGTCCCCGTTCTCCTCTCACAGCTTCAATGAGGAAAGCAGCCACTGAGAAGGTTGGAGGTTTACAGGAGACACTGGATCTTTGCTTTGGTACAAACTGTGTTTAGTACAATACTGATGAAAGCAGCATGGACTGACTCCAACCCTCTACTGACCTCAGAGTCTCCAGTCCACAGTCTGGACTCTCCACAAGATCAGACAGATGATTCACTCCTGAAACCTGCAGGTTGTTTCCACTCAGGTCCAGGTGTCTCAGATGGGAGGGGTTGGACTTCAGAGCTGAGGCCAGAGAAGCACAGCTGATCTCTGACAAACTGCAGCCCCTCAACCTGAATAAAGAATAAAAGATGTGTGTTTAGGAGACAAAGTTCCTGCTTGAAAGCGTTGAGTGTTTCATCATCTGTTCAGAGCTGAAGAAGGTTGAGAATGTACAAGTTTGGAAAATGGAAACTCCAAACACCTGAACCAACAGGATGCAGCTTAAAAACAGTCAGATACTAAAAGTCAAACACAGCTCTCATTAATATTAATGACAACATGCTGCTGCTTCAATAAAGACATAGTGACTTCAGCTCGGTAGCTTTGTTGTCCCCAGTGTCTGCTGCTTGACCTTGTCCTTATGAACAGTCAACTGAGAAATTTAAAGGATGGAAGCAACCTGACGCTCTCTGTATCCCTCTGCCAGTAAAGCCAGAATTTTCTTTTTTTCTCTCTTTTCCTCAAACAAAACTTTTCTTTTCAACTGTTTTGCCATGGTCAATAGTTATTTTATTGATTGCTATTACTTTTGAGGTACTACCAGCACTGTTTGTGCCATCCATCCAGTCCTATTGCAAGAGCATAGTGATGACCACAGCAGTGGTTTTTATACTTTTCCTCATTAAATAGGATTTGGTTCAGGTGATCACCTAATCAGTACCTCATTAAGTAGACTGAGGTGTGCTTGTGTTGGAATTCAACATACACAGGAATGGAATGGCTGTCATACCTGTAGAGATATTGATTTCAGAAGAATTTGCAGTGGTCTCTCAATTTTGTCCAGAGCTGTTTCTGAGTCACTTTGACTTTAGTCTCATCACTTTCTAGACGTGTTGGAAGAAGAAAATACTGAATATATATTTGTTGATGTGAGTGTGGAAAAAACTTGGATGTGATTTAAAGAGTGAAGCTTTTTTCTTGTTAAATGAAGCTTTGAAATCTGTAGCTCAACATTGCTCTGCCACAGTCAGTGGACTAAACCACAGAAGAAGAAAACAGACTTTACCATGAAGATCCTCAGTGTGGATCAGTATAATATCAGTGTGATGTCTGCACTTTACTGTCAGCACAACTTTCACATCATATTCATCTCAGCACACAAGTAAACAATGGAGTCTGACCTCAGAGTCTCCAGTCCATAGTCTGGACTCTGCAGAAAACCACACAGATGCTTCAGTCCTGAATCCTGCAGGTTGTTGTAACTCAGGTCCAGGTGTCTCAGATGGGAGGGGTTGGACTTCAGAGCTGAGGCCAGAGAAGCACAGCTGATCTCTGACAACCTGCAGTTGATCAACCTGAATAAAGAATAAAAGATGTGAGTGTAGGAGACAAAGTTCCTGCTTGAAAGCGTTGAGTGTTTCATCATCTGTTCAGAGCTGAAGAAGGTTGAGAATGTACAAGTTTGGAAAATGGAAACTCCAAACACCTGAACCAACAGGATGCAGCTTAAAAACAGTCAGATACTAAAAGTCAAACACAGCTCTCATTAACTTCAGTCACTATAAACATCACAGATCATAAAGCAAAGAGTGAAGAAACATTTCTTTCTGTCTTAATGTGGAATATTTGCTTTGTATGTGAAGAAATATAAAAGTCAACTGAAGGTGAAGATGAAATTGTTCCAAAGTAAAGAGTCAATTAGCAAGTGTTGGATTTTCAATCTTCATTCAATGAGTTTGAAATATGAAGCTGAACAAAATGCTCAGTGTGGATCAGCATCAAATCTCTGAGCTCAAATCTCCTTCAAAAAGTCCCACATTCACACTCAGGTTTAACAGTTTGGAAGAAAGTTTTCAAAGTGTTCACTAAGGTTTCAAATGAAATCTTTCATATTGTGTGAAATCATAGTTTGAGCCTTTGATGTTTTGAGTGTGACTGAAGTTTGTGTTGAGAGTTTGAGAAGCTGCAGACATTCAGCACATGTGCAGTGTGTTGAATGAGACATTCCATCACATTCCAGTCATGTGTCTTTGGTCCAAAGCAAGTTCAGCTTCATCCAACACTCTCTGCTCACACATTTGAATCTGCTGTTCCAGCATTGCATTCTGGGATTCCTGGCCCCACCTTCCTGGTGGCTGTCAGCTTAGGGGGGGGGTCCCACAGTTTGTGTCCCTGTGACAAAGACACAGTGGGACGTTGACACCCAGTGGGCTCAGTGATTGGTCGGCTGTGTGGAGCTGAGAAAGGAGCCAGGGTTTGAACTTCTCTCTCTGCTCTGTTTTCATTGCTTCCACAAATATTTGTGTCCCTGTTCAGCTCAGCAGCTGAGTGTAGCTCTATGAATGTCTTCAGGAGACACTGTGTGAAAATGTCCTCTCCGTATTTAAACCATGGTGACGTGTCCTCTCTGTGACAGCAGGCTTTTCACTGTGCCTGTGAGTGAGGCCATTGGGAGCAGCTATGAACACTTGTGCCTTCAGACCTGCTCACACGTGTTGTACAGATCAGTTCTTGTCAAACATCCTGATCTCAATGAGACTTTGTGAATAACACAAGCTCAACTCAGTCAAACTGCTGACACTGTCAATGTGGACTGTAAGAGTCAGAATCCAAATCATTTTCAAAGCTTTAAAAATCACTTTGAAAATCAGAGTCAGCACTTTCACAACTTCCTTTCAACCATTTCACACTTTGAATGTTAGAAATTCTGAAGGAGATTTGACCTAATAAATACTGAATAAAGCACAACTTTCACATCATATTCATCTCAGCACACAAGTAAACAATGGAGTCTGACCTCAGAGTCTCCAGTCCACAGTCTGGACTCTGCAGAAAACCACACAGATCCTTCAGTCCTGAATCCTGCAGGTTGTTTTCACTCAGGTCCAGGTGTCTCAGATGGGAGGGGTTGGACTTCAGAGCTGAGGCCAGAGAAGCACAGCTGACCTCTGACAACCTGCAGCCCCTCAACCTGAATAAAGAATAAAAGATGTGAGTTTAGGAGACAAAGTTCCTGCTTGAAAGCGTTGAGTGTTTCATCATCTGTTCAGAGCTGAAGAAGGTTGAGAATGTACAAGTTTGGAAAATGGAAACTCCAAACACCTGAACCAACAGGATGCAGCTTAAAAACAGTCAGATACTAAAAGTCAAACACAGCTCTCATTAACTTCAGTCACTATAAACATCACAGATCATAAAGCAAAGAGTGAAGAAACATTTCTTTCTGTCTTAATGTGGAATATTTGCTTTGTATGTGAAGAAATATAAAAGTCAACTGAAGGTGAAGATGAAATTGTTCCAAAGTAAAGAGTCAATTAGCAAGTGTTGGATTTTGAATCTTCATTCAATGAGTTTGAAATATGAAGCTGAACAAGATGCTCAGTGTGGATCAGCATCAAATCTCTGAGCTCAAATCTCCTTCAAAAAGTCCCACATTCACACTCAGGTTTAACAGTTTGGAAGAAAGTTTTCAAAGTGTTCACTAAGGTTTCAAATCAAATCTTTCATATTGTGTGAAATCATAGTTTGAGCCTTTGATGTTTTGAGTGTGACTGAAGTTTGTGTTGAGAGTTTGAGAAGCTGCAGACATTCAGCACATGTGCAGTGTGTTGAATGAGACATTTCATCACATTCCAGTCATGTGTCTTTGGTCCAAAGCAAGTTCAGCTTCATCCAACACTCTCTGCTCACACATTTGAATCTGCTGTTCCAGCATTGCATTCTGGGATTCCTGGCCCCACCTTCCTGGTGGGTGTCAGCTTAAGGGGGGTCTGTATCCCACAGTTTGTGTCCCTGTGACAAAGACACAGTGGGACGTTGACACCCAGTGGGCTCAGTGATTGGTCGGCTGTGTGGAGCTGAGAAAGGAGCCAGGGTTTGAACTTCTCTCTCTGCTCTGTTTTCATTGCTTCCACAAATATTTGTGTCCCTGTTCAGCTCAGCAGCTGAGTGTAGCTCTATGAATGTCTTCAGGAGACACTGTGTGAAAATGTCCTCTCTGTGACAGCAGGCTTTTCACTGTGCCTGTGAGTGAGGCCATTGGGAGCAGCTATGAACACTTGTGCCTTCAGACCTGCTCACACGTGTTGTACAGATCAGTTCTTGTCAAACATCCTGATCTCAATGAGACTTTGTGAATAACACAAGCTCAACTCAGTCAAACTGCTGACACTGTCAATGTGGACTGTAAGAGTCAGAATCCAAATCATTTTCAAAGCTTTAAAAATCACTTTGAAAATCAGAGTCAGCACTTTCACAACTTCCTTTCAACCATTTCACACTTTGAATGTTAGAAATTCTGAAGGAGATTTGACCTAATAAATACTGAATAAAGCACAACTTTCACATCATATTCATCTCAGCACACAAGTAAACAATGGAGTCTGACCTCAGAGTCTCCAGTCCACAGTCTGGACTCTGCAGAAAACCACACAGATCCTTCACTCCTGAATCCTGCAGGTCGTTTCCACTCAGGTCCAGGTGTCTCAGATGGGAGGGGTTGGACTTCAGAGCTGAGGCCAGAGAAGCACAGCTGATCTCTGACAACCTGCAGTAACTCAACCTGAATAAAGAATAAAAGATGTGAGTTTAGGAGACAAAGTTCCTGCTTGGAAGCGTTGAGTGTTTCATCATCTGTTCAGAGCTGAAGAAGGTTGAGAATGTACAAGTTTGGAAAATGGAAACTCCAAACACCTGAACCAACAGGATGCAGCTTAAAAACAGTCAGATACTAAAAGTCAAACACAGCTCTCATTAATATTAATGACAACATGCTGCTGCTTCAATAAAGACATAGTGACTTCAGCTCTTAAACTCTTCCAGCTCCACCAGTGGCTCCATCTATACAAACTCATGTTGTTGACATTTGTTTCAGATTCTACTAAAGATCCTAAAGTTTTGACAGAGAACAAACATGTCAGGCTAAAGTTTGGAGGAAAGTCAACAAATGATTGAGACAAAATGGAAAAGATTTTCACTTCATGTAACGGTGACGACATTTAACAAACATGCTGAGTCAGCTCTGGAAAAAAATAAGAGACCACTGCAAAATGATCAGTTTCTCCGTTGTTACTATTTATAGGTATGTGTTTGAGTAAAAAGAACATTTTTGTTTTATTTTATAAACTACTGACATTTCTCCCAAATTCCAAATAAAAATATGATCATTTAGAGCATTTATTTGCAGAAAATGACAAATGGTCAAAATAACAAAAAAGATGCAGTGTTCTCAAACCTCACATAATGCAAAGAAAACAAGTTCATATTCATTTTTAAACAACACAATACTAATGTTTTAAGTTAGGAAGAGTTCAGAAATCAATATTTGGTGGAATAATCCCGATTTTCAATCACATCTTTCAAGCATCTTGCCATGCTCTCCACCAGTCTTTCATGTTGCTGTTGTGTGACTTTATGCCGCTCCTGATGCAAAAATTCAAGCAGCTCAGGTATATTTGATGGCTTGTGACCATCCATCCTCCTCTTGATCACATTCCAGAGGTTTTCAGTTGGGTTCAGGTCTGGAGATTGGGCTGGTCCTTCATCCACACCTTGATTGACCAAGCTGTGTGGCATGGAGCATTGTCCAGCTGGAAAAAACAATCCTCAGAGTTGGGGAACATTGTCAGAGCAGAAGGAAGCAAGTTTTCTTCCAAGATAACCTTGTACGTAGCTTGATTCATGCGTCCTTTGCAAAGACAAATCTGCCTGATTACAGCCTTGCTGAAGCACATCACCCATCCTCCACCAAATTTCACAGTGGGTGTGAGACACTGTGGCTTGTAGGCCTCTCCAGGTCTCCGTCTAACCATTAGATGACCAGGTGTTGGGCAAAGCTGAAAATTGGACTCATCAGAGAAGATGAACTTACTCCAGTCCTCTATGGTCCAATCCTTATGGTCTTTTGCAAACTTCAGCCTGGCTCTTCTTTGCTTCTCATAGATGAAGAGCTTATTTCTAGCTTTACACGACTTGAGCCCTGCCCCTAGAAGCTTGTTTCGAGCCGTTCTCACCGTGCACTTCACCCCAGCTGCCATTTGCCATTCTTTTTGTAGGTTACTTGATGTCATCCTACGGTTGCTGAGTGACATTGGAATGAGTTGACGGTCATCCTGGTCAGTGGAGAGTCGTTTCGCCCTCTGCCAGCCTGTAGCTTTGTTGTCCCCAGTGTCTGCTGCTTGACCTTGTCCTTATGAACAGTCAACTTGGAAATTTAAAGGATGGAAGCAACCTGACGCTCACTGTATCCCTCTGCCAGTAAAGCCAGAATTTTCCTCTTTTTCTCTCTCTTTTCCTCAAACAAAACTTTTCTTTTCAACTGTTTTGCCATGGTCAATAGTTATTTTTTTGATTGCTATTACTTTTGAGGTACTACCAGCACTGTTTGTGCCATCCATCCAGTCCTATTGCAAGAGCATAGTGATGACCACAGCAGTGGTTTTTATACTTTTCCTCATTAAATAGGATTTGGTTCAGGTGATCACCTAATCAGTACCTCATTAAGTAGACTGAGGTGTGCTTGTGTTGGAATTCAACATACACAGGAATGGAATGGCTGTCATAACTGTAGAGATATTGATTTCAGAAGAATTTGCAGTGGTCTCTCAATTTTGTCCAGAGCTGTTTCTGAGTCACTTTGACTTTAGTCTCATCACTTTCTAGTCGTGTTGGAAGAAGAAAATACTGAATATATATTTGTTGATGTGAGTGTGGAAAAAACTTGGATGTGATTTAAAGAGTGAAGCTTTTTTCTTGTTAAATGAAGCTTTGAAATCTGTAGCTCAACATTGCTCTGCCACAGTCAGTGGACTAAACCACAGAAGAAGAAAACAGACTTTACCATGAAGATCCTCAGTGTGGATCAGTATAATATCAGTGTGATGTCTGCACTTTACTGTCAGCACAACTTTCACATCATATTCATCTCAGCACACAAGTAAACAATGGAGTCTGACCTCAGAGTCTCCAGTCCATAGTCTGGACTCTGCAGAAAACCACACAGATGCTTCACTCCTGAATCCTGCAGGTCCCTGTTTGCACTCAGGTCCAGGTGTCTCAGATGGGAGGGGTTGGACTTCAGAGCTGAGGCCAGAGAAGCACAGCTGATCTCTGACAAACTGCAGCCCCTCAACCTGAATAAAAGATGTGAGTTTAGGAGACAAAGTTCCTGCTTGAAAGCGTTGAGTGTTTCATCATCTGTTCAGAGCTGAAGAAGGTTGAGAATGTACAAGTTTGGAAAATGGAAACTCCAAACACCTGAACCAACAGGATGCAGCTTAAAAACAGTCAGATACTAAAAGTCAAACACAGCTCTCATTAACTTCAGTTAGGGGTGGGTGATATGGCAAAAATATCACATCACGATTTTTTAATGGTAAAATCACAATCACGATTTTATCACAGTTCATTTTTACAGTGAAGTTAATTTAGAACCAAACTATTCTCTATGTAAAAACTTAGCCCTAAAGATAAAAGAGTCACCTCTTTCCACCGTTTGCTGCTTCTCTCATATGGCTGCTTTTATCAAAGGCTTGTGTTATAGTTGGTTGTTTCTGTGTAATGTCTTTAGCCGTTACCACTGGCTGATGTGTGGTTGGCCTCGCTGCTTGGCTCTCAGCTAATTGTTTCGGATGCTGCCTCTTCAGGTGGTTAAAGAGGTTCGTTGTGTTTGCGCTTTGTCGTTTGGAGAAAACCCAAACCAGTTCCATACGCAGTGTTGGGGAGTAACGGAATACATGTAACGGCGTTACGTATTCAGAGTACAAATTCAGAGTAACTGTATTCCATTACAGTTACAGTTTAAATAGATAGTATTCAGAATACAAATTCTGAGTAACTGTATTCCATTACAGTTACAGTTTAAATAGATAGTATTCAGAATACAGTTACATTGTTGAAATCAATGGATTACGTGACGATACTTCTCTGTTTCACGAGTTTATATTTATTCTCTAAATGAACGATGTTACTCCCCAACACTGTCCATACGACTGCAGTGGAGTTCTTTTTGGGGACCAACTCCAAGCTTTACCTTTCGTAGTCGGCCATGGCTACCCGCTACACCTTGACTAAAACAGCGAGGCTAGTAAAAAAAAAAAAAAAAATCAGCACTGCTCATACTTCGCCATGATTGGTTGGTCATGTTCACGTGAAGTGGGCTGTTAGTTGCCCAAGGAAAAAAAAAACTTTTCGTGCTTCTGTGCGCAAGCATAGAGCTGCAATTAATAGAATGTGCCCTATAGACGATAATACGATCTCTGTCCTCTGGCAGATCGTCAACATCAAGATCGTCTTCACGATCTAATATCGTCATATTGCACACCCCTAACTTCAGTCACTATAAACATCACAGATCATAAAGCAAAGAGTGAAGAAACATTTCTTTCTTTCTCTCAGTCTGACCTCAGAGTCTCCAGTCTACAGTGTGGACTCTCCAGAAAACCACACAGCAGCTTCACTCCTGAATCCTGCAGCTCGTTGTTGTAGCTCAGGTCCAGGTGTCTCAGATTGGAGGGGTTGGACTTCAGAGCTGAGGCCAGAGAAGCACAGCTGATCTCTGACAAACTGCAGGAACTCAACCTGAATAAAGAATAAATCATGTGCATAAAAATCATTTCTAATCCAATAATATGGGGAACTGCTGTCTCTCTCCTTCCCGACTTGATTAAGAAGAAGGCATCATTGAACCTCAAATTCTCCAATTTAAAATACACTTTATTCATACAAAGTATATATGGGTAATTCAGATGCAGATATCTGGAGACCTGTGACACGCACACTGTACCTTCTGTCACAGATCTAAAGAAACAGTTCAGAAGAAGCCCGTAAGTAATCGTAAGTAACCCCCCCTTTGCATACCAAGAATCTGACCCCCTGAGTTCAATTACTTTACAACTGTTTTACCAGACCCTTTTACAGTTTATGACACCATTTGCAGGTCAACCTTGCATGACCTAATATAACTGGTCAGACAATCAACAACTTAGCCTTCCTATGACCCCACACCTAATCAATGAGCTTTCACTAACATGAGTAGAGGGACTTTGTCCTTCTCTTATTGTGGATCATCATAATGTCAGCCTTCTACACACATCATCCAAATGTCACCACAACATTCATACAACTATTCATGTCAACACAGATTCATAACATGCTGCTGAGCTCAGTCAAGTCTGGAATTAGAAGATAAAGATCAAATCAGACATGTTGGACTCAAATCCTCTTCATCATTGAAGGTTTTACATGACCTTCTTCTTCCTGAACTTTGTGGAATTAAACAACATTAAAGGACAAATTCACATTTCTTGACTTCAACCAAAAGTCAGATGTCACACTTTGATTTACAGAGTCTTTGGTGGCAGTCGTCCTTCCTGTGGTCCACACTGACTGAAGTGGTCTCCTCCTAACACAACTACACTGTAAGAAATGACTTCATGAGTTCAGCTGTAGCTGAATGAAGCTTCATCAGTCTGACTCAGACAAATGTGTAGAAGAATACTGAATTCTCCCATTCTGCTCTGATATATTCAGACCTCTGATTCCTGATTCTACTCTCCTCTACACCAGGAGAGAAAACACCTGCTTCTGTCTTATGTCTCGGAGCATAAAAGGCAGAACGTCCAGACTCATCAACAGCTTCCTACCACAAGCTGTTAGAGCACTGAACAGCTGAATCACAGACATATCCACCATTACTAACCCAAAGACAGCACTGGCCTCTTTAATGCTCAGCACTGGCACTTTAATGACAGTCTGCTGCTGTGGACATTTACTGACAATCTCTCACAATGGGCATCTTGCAGTATGTTTGGGGACATATGTGGGGAGTGGGGGATGGGGTCTTGGAGGTGGAGGGTCAGGGGGAGGGGGCTGTTTGCAGGGATTGAGTGTTTGTTTTTTTCTTTTGTATTTACTTAGTGTACTGCCCTCACCACACGTACCCTTACAAAACTAGACAGTCAGATAAGGTCTGTACTCCAATGAAGAATGCGAGGCGTGACTTTTCTTGCTTTTACTTAAGTCACATACACACTCTACGCAAGTTAGCTTGTTTGTATGGTTGCTGCTAACATAGAATGCTAACAACACAACACAATAAACATATCACTTTGGAAACTACACACACACGCAATACTTACAGACTGTTGTGTTCCCAGGCTGAAACGTGTGCAACCACATCATTCCTGACTTAACTTGTTGACTGAAGTAACGGAGCAGAGCGGAGCGGCAAAGATCCGAGTTAGAATATTAACGGAAAGAGCGCTCACTCTGTCGCTGTTTCCAAAAACCAAGAAAAGTACAGAACACTCACTCTGATACAATTTCTATGAACTAAAGAAGAATACATATTTTCCATTTCTATACTTTTTAACACTTTTAAATTATTTACTTTAGATTTTATTTTTATATTTTAAAGACAGCACACTTAGTATTTATTATTACAACTTTTTTTTTTTTTTTAACTTCACTCTCCTGAACCCAGGAAACACTGTCTCATTTTGTCTGCACTACAGTTGTATGTACAGCAAAGTGACAATAAAACCTGATTTGATTTGATTTAACACAAAATATAGAAAGACTTTAAAGGAGCAGTGTGGAGGATTCAGGGGGATCTATTGGCAGAAATGGAAGATAATATTCATAATTATGTTTTCAGTAGAGTTGAATCACCTGAAATGTGAATTTGATTTATCAGGTTTACATGAAAACAAAAAGACTGAAAATAACATGAATACATTAACAAATGAATGTACAATGTAACAGTTACTAATAAATTAACAGAAAAACTTAACAGCAATAATCACAACCAACTGAAAAATCTACGTTTGACAAACACAACATTTAAAACAGCTCCAGAAAAACACACAGCTGACCTAAAGATTATAAAATTATTTAAGAATAATGAGAATAATTTCATACTGTGTATATTTGAAAAAAACTAAACTACTAATCTACACTGACTGATAATGATAAAGATCCTGTCTGGACTTACACAGCCTTTCTGCAGTTCCCCACAGCTGGGATCAGTCTCCGTCGTCCCTCCACTGATGTGTTGTACTTGTTTAGGTCCAACTCATCCAGAACCTCCTCTGACATCTGCAGAACGTAGGCCAGAGCTGAACAGTGGATCTCAGAGAGTTCCCTCTCTGATCTGTTCTCTGACTTCAGGAACTCTTGGATCTCCTGATGTTCTGAGCGGTCGTTCATCTCCATCAGACAGTGGAAGATGTTGATGCTTCTGTCAGGAGAGATATCATCTCTGTTCATCTTCTTCAGGTTGTTGATGGCTCTCTGGATGATTTGTGGTCTGTTCTCTGTCTGACCCAGAAGGCCTCCTAAGAGTCTCTGGTTGGACTCCAGAGACAGGCCATGAAGGAAGCGAACAAACAGGTCCAGGTGGCCATTTTTACTTTGGAGGGATTTCTCCATGGCACCACCCAGGAGGACATCGAGTGATGAGTGGCTGCTATACTTTTTGTCCACATGTCTCAACTGGTGTCTCAGGATTAAAAAGTGTTTGTCGTCTTGTCCCAGGAAAGTCCTCAGCTCTCTTGTCTTCCTCTCGGTGTGACAGTGGAACATGTAGACTGCAGCCAGAAACTCCTGAATGCTCAGATGAACAAAGCAGTAGACTGTTTTCTGGAAGATCACACTCTCTCTTTTAAAAATCTCTGTACAAACTCCTGAGTAAACCAAGGCCTCTGTGACATCAAGACCACACTGCTCCAGGTCTTCTTGGTAGAACATGATGTTTCCTTTCTCCAGATGTTCAAACGCCAGCCTCCCCAGCTTCAGAAGAACTTCCCTGTCAGACTTCATCAGCTCCTGTGGACTTGCCTCATGTCCCTCATCATACTTGTGCTTCTTCCTCTTTGTCTGAACCAGCAGGAAGTGTGAGTACAGGTCAGTCAGGGTCTTGGGCAGCTCTCCTCCCTGTTCTTTGGTCAACATGTGCTCCAGAACTGTAGCAGAGATCCAGCAGAAGACTGGGATCTGACACATGATGTGGAGGCTCCTGGATGTCTTGATGTGTGAGATGATTCTTCTGGACAGCTCTTCATCACTGAATCTTCTCCTGAAGTACTCCTCCTTCTGGGTGTCAGTGAAGCCTCGTACTTCTGTTACCCTGTCAACACATTCAGGAGGGATCTGATTGGCTGCTGCAGGTCGGGAAGTTATCCAAACCAGAGCAGAGGGAAGCAGATTCCCTTGGATGAGGTTTGTCAGCAGCACATTGACAGATGACTTCTGTGAGACATCAGATACGACCTCCCTGTTGCTGAAATCCAGTGAAAGTCTGCTTTCATCCAGGCCGTCAAAGATGAACAACACTTTACAGACAGCGAGCTTCTCTGCTGTGACCTTCTTTAATGTTGGATGGAAAACGTGGAGCAGCATGAGAAGACTGTACTGCTCATCTTTGATCAGGTTCAGCTCCCTGAATGAAAGCAGAACCAGCAGACTGACGTCTTGGTTTTCAGAGCCCTCTGCCCAGTCCAGAGTGAACTTCTGCACTGAGAAGGTTTTTCCAACGCCAGCGACGCCGTTCGTCAGAACGACTCTGATGTGTCTCTGTTGGTCAGGTAAGGCTTTAAAGATATTGTGACACTTGATTGGAGCGTCATGGAGGGTCTTCATCTTGGAAGCTGTCTCCAGCTGCCTCACCTCATGTTGGGAATTAACCTCTTCGCTCTGTCCCTCTGTGATGTAGAGCTCAGTGTAGATCCTGTTGAGGAGGGTTTCACTTCCTGCTCCATCAGTTCCTTCAGTCACACGTTCACATCTCCTCCTCAGACTGATCTTATGTTCATCTAAAACCTCCTGCAGACCACTATCTGCTGAAAATCTGCTGACACAGAAGAAATAATGTCAGAGTAAAGAAAGAGAATCTGAGAATCTGCTCATTTCTTTCATCAGCTGCATAAAAACTAAAGACAAGCAAAGAAAAGCTTTTTCATTTTGTGGTATTTCTAATCATCTTAAATGTCAAAGCTGTATGATAGAACAAATGACTCTGTATCAAAGCACAGGTCCTGTTTTCAGAGATGATGACATGATTCAATTCAGTTCAATTCAATTTTATTTATATAGCGCCTTCCACAATCAAAATTGTCTCAAAGCACTTTACAGAGACCCAGAGCCTGACCCCAGAGCAAGCACTTAAGGCGACAGTGGCAAGGAAAAACTCCTTCCCATGAGCAGACAGATGTACAGTCTTACTTTGTACAGTGCTGCTCTGACTGACTGTCTGCAGTCCAGCTCTTGTTCTGGATCTTTCTCTCAGATTTTATATCTTATACATTTTCCAACAAATATTTGAACTTACTGAGATACTCTTGAATGTTTTGGGTGGATTACTGTGAGATTGTTGGGATTCTTTCAGGCTCTGATAATGTATTTTATCTTGATGATGTATTGAGTCCTATTAGCTCGTTGTCATGTTGGCCATTTAATTCAAGTTTTTCCTTTTTCAGTCTAATCAAACTTTTTTGGGAGCTACAGTCCAGTGTGAGGACATTCTGCTCCTTTCCAACAGTCATTAAATCCCAGAAACCTGACAACAAATGATTTTAGCAGCACGACCTGTGCTGAGACTAAATGTTCTGTTTATTGTTGTGAACAAATATCCAGATTTAGTTCACAATGTCTAGAAGCTGTTAAAGGCTCAGATGTGTAAATCATTAAAGTGGAACCTCCAACGTGGAGACACTGTGTTTCTTCTTTGTCCTTCTTTTCATTGACAGGTCTACAGACTCTGGAAGTGGCTCAGGCTCGTGTTCATACACCAACTCTCACAATGACTGAGACTGATAAAACAGTAACATGAGAAAGCTCTGCTTTATACATCTGGTGAAAAGAGTGTGTGTGCATATTTCTGTCTTTGTGTGGACACAGAGTTTTATGGATCTGGCCCCTGGTGTCCCCCTGTTTCCTTCAAATATGTCTGAGAACTGAATCATCCTCAGGTCAGTTTACACTAGAAACAGTTTCTTACTTTGTGTCTGAGGGTCCAGGTTCATTACTGATGTCTAGACGATTTAAGTCTGTGGGCCAGTCCCCCTTCACAGACAGACAGCTGGATCCTGCAGACTCTGCTCTCAGTCTGTGGTCCTGACCTCTGAAAACACAAACACATTTTTATTCATATCACATCAATCACTGATAAATTGTCTGAGGACAAAGTCATTCTGGGAACTCTCAGCTGACGTCCTGCAGCAACATCACCATGTAGCACTGAACACTATACTGAAGGATGGAGGCAACACACCAGCATCCATAAACAACACATATCTGTCAGTTAATTATTAAATGTTCATACTGAAGATGAAAATCTTTATACTTTAAAAAGTTTTCTTTAAAAAATTTCCTAAGCCACCTGTTGTCTGTATTTTTTATCAGACAAACCAGAAATTAGAAGTGTCAGATTTCTTGGGGACTATTTTGATCAGCAGATTGATCCACATTTGGTGCTATATGATGTGTCAACAGAACCTGACAGAACTTTCTGCCGACTCTACAGCAGCTGTTACTGTGACAATCAGCCCCTAAGAGGACTGTTCTGGACGTCTTGACAGCTGTTTTTGAACTCTTTTGGACTTTTGGTTAAACTCTTTATAGGCCTTGTACTCTTGATGACTTTTGTTCAGTTTCTTAAGTGTTGGTAGTACTTTACTGTTTTATTTTTAAAATAATTTCACTTTGGTTCTGGTCTCTTGAGTTTTGGTTTTGACTTATCCTGTATTGATCTAGTTTCTTCTTGTCAGGGTTGAGTTAGGCCTAGAGGCCTGGTTTAGGTTTGTAACTCCACCCAGGAATGAGTGGGGATAGATATGCCTGCCTTTAAAAAGCCAGGTGAGGGTGCAGCATTAAACACTGTTACAGCCAACAGTTTGGAGGTTCACAGGTTTGTAGCAGTTCTCTCACTTTGTGTCTGAGGGTCCAGATTCATTACTGAACTTTGGAGGATTTAAGTCTTTAGACCAGTCACTCTTCATAGACAGACAGCTGAATCCTGGACACTCTGCTCTGTCCTCCTCTTCCTCCACATAAACACTCATCTTCTGGACTTCAGTCAGTCTGAGAAGGAAACCAGTAAAACAGACTGTGAGCTCACACACACAAAGAATCAGGACAAACAAGTCTGATCAAGAGTCACATGGAAGACTGAGAGAACAGGGATCTCTTTTGTGCGTCTACTTGAATGTTGAAACGACACACAGCCGCCCAAGAAACATTTTAAAGCCCAGAGTCCAATTGCTTTTTAACCAATGTGGGCACTATGTGTTAAAAAGGGCTTTATCTCCTTCACAGTTCTTTCTATAGTGACGACTCAAATTAAAGCTGAGACTTGGCACTTTAATGTAGTCTCAATTATTTTAGTTCAAATTGAATGTGTCTGAACAAATGTGTAACTTTTCATATACTCACAGTTCAGTAGCAGGAGACACAGATTTGCATATTATAGAAATGTATGGTGATGATTTAACCATTTGGTTTATCCTTTCATTTTCACTTTTGGAATTTCTGGTTGTACTCACTTTGATACATCACCTCTCTTTTACTATTTTATCTTTTTTTCCCCCTTTTAATATCCTGCATAGATTTTTGGTTTTACTTGCTTCAACTCCTTTTCTCTCAACATTTTCTTATGGTTTTTCACACTTCACTTGATTTTTTCTATTATTTTGCTTTTCTGTACAGTAGTGTCGCACAACAGTTACAAGTAGTGACGACAACTGGAAGACCTCAACACACTAAACACTGTTACAGCCCACAGTTTGGAGGTTCACAGGTTTGTAGCAGTTCTCTTACTTTGTGTCTGAGGTTCCAGGTTCATTACTAAACTTTGGAGGATTTAAGTCTATGGACGAGTCACTCTTCATAGACAGACAGCTGGATCCTGGACACGCTGCTCTGTCCTCCTTTTCCTCCACACAAACACTCATCTTCTGCACTTCAGTCAGTCTGAGAAGGAAACCAGTAAAACAGACTGTGAGCTCAGACACACAAAGAATCAGGACAAACAAGTCTGATCAAGAGTCACATGCAAGACTGAGAGAACAGGGGTCTCTTTTGTGCGTCTACTTGAATGTTGAAACGACACACAGCCACCCAAGAAACATTTAAAAGCCCAGAGTCCAATTACTTTTCAACCTTTTCAATGTGGGCACTATGTGTTAAAAAGGGCTTTATCTCCTTCACAGTTCTTTCTATAGTGACTGTTCATTCTGACTAGGAGAACATGAAGAACCACACTCAATATTCTTTCCTCCTTTTCATCCTGACTCTTCTTCCCTCTACAGTCCAAAGGGACAAAACTGACAGAGACTTTGACAGTAAAATAATAATAATGATGTATTAACACTCACCCTGCCTCAGCCTTCAGTTTTCCTCCTCCTGCTCTGTTTAGTTCAAATGGAATCTGAACTGACTGGATACTTTCAGTTTTACCTGCTCCTCCCCTCTCCATTTACAGGAAGTCACACAATCTACCTGTGTGTGTGTGTGTGTGTGTGTGTGTGTGTGTGTGTGTGTGTGCGCATGCGTGCGTGTGTTGTTTACAGGTTTAGAACTTGTTTCACTTTGTTGTAATTTATGTTTTTACAGACTTACTATAAAATAAACTATATAAATGACGTTTGTTATCATTATTATAGAAGATAATGAGAGAGAAGATCCCAGCTGATCCAGTGGATCTGGATCTGTCTGTGGAACAGGTGACAGTGGATTAAGGTGAACAACCTTTCAGCCTCTGACCCTCAGCACAAGATTCCCCCAGGGCTGTGTCCTGTTACCCTGACTCTTTTCTCTTTACACAAACACTTTCACATCCCATTACAGTTCAGTTACCATCCTTCAGTTCACTGATGACACCATAATAGGTCTCATCAAGTAACAAGCAGAACTGTCAGTGGGAGCATTAGTGCCACCACAACAGCCTCCTGCTTAATACATCCAAAATCCATCAGGTACAACAACACGACCAACACTAAAACTCACAAACACAGCTCAAGAAATTCAAAGTGAAACAACAGCTGTTCCTATAGTTTTATCCCACACATCGCTCTGTTCTTATCCTCATACGAGACTCAGAACAGACTTGTTTCAGACTATGGACATTCCTCTGGGTTAACTGATAAACTCCAGAGGGAGTTAACAGACACACTTATCCTGTGTAAACTCTGGCTCGCTGTACATCTGTTTGAATACTGCTACTGCTAAACAGGAAGTGATAAGTCACACCAGGATAATTGATTACATGTATGTATTGTGTAATCCTGTTTCTGTTCATGGATATCAGACTGTGAAGTCACGTGTAGCTGTGCTGTTGAAACATGACTCAGCCACACAGTCGGCAGGTCTTCGATGATGGCAGCATTGGTATTGATAAGATGTTGTATGTTGAAATCGGAACTCAGAGACAGGCAATAGTTCAAGTGTCTATTCCACAGGAAATCTGCTAGATAGTCAGAGGCAGGTGAGTAAACAGGCTGAACAGGATCCAGGTGAGTGTGGGAGACAGGTCCAGGTGGGTTCACAGGTTGGAGGGGGTTGCAGGACAGAGCATGGAGGTCTGAGAGTCTGGGGAGGACAGGTGTTCCAGGAAACATGAGTGAACTGAGGTAAGGAGGCTGGTGATCCTGAGGGTACAGGGAGAAAACAGATGCAGGTCAGGCTCACAAACAACAACGCAGGTCTCTATTTAAACAAGCAAGCTAAACATTTTCTCAGTACAGTTGGTCAACGTAAGTATTCACAGAGAGAAGGTGGAGTGATGGTCTGATCCACAGCAGGTGCACAGGTGAGTTGGAGGGAAGGTTTGACGTCTCCACACTCTGTCCAACTGTCCAAACACAGACAAGACACACACACCAGCCAACTGCTGATTTCTGCAAACCAACTACCTTTGACATTTCAGATAGATGTTTTTTTCTTTTTTCAATCCACATTATATTATTCACTTGCATGGTATCCTCATATTGACAGATACATCAACCTCAGTGGCACCTCTCAACTTTCAGTCACCTCTGAGCCGTGTGTGATCTCTTTTGTGCATCTGCTTTAGTGCTGAAACGACACACAGCTGCCCAAGAAACATTTAAAAGCCCAGAGTCCAATTACTTTTCAACCTTTTCAATGTGGGCACTATGTGTTAAAAAGGGCTTTATCTCCTCCACAGTTCTTTCTATTGTGACAACTCAAATTAAAGCTGAGACTTGGCACCTTACTGTAGTCTCCATTATTTTAGTTCAAATGTTTCTGAATGTGACGCACACAAGATGTATGGTCATATTTTCTGTAATTTTGTTTCTATTTTTTTTATAGTGAGAGAGAATAAGGGTACACCCTTATGTCAAAAGGGTCATTTATGACCCCCCCAACCCCCCACCACGTGTCGTAAGTCCGCCCCTTTATGACGTCACTTCTTAACCCCTAGACTCTAAGGCATCTCGTGACGAGGCATTTGTTGATTCGAGCGTGTCACAAAGGTGAGAAATAATGTCTCCTTCCTCCGTTTGCTACAACTCGCTTCCACCCCCCCCCCCCCCACCCCCATTTGCTTCCAACGCTCCTATCCCTGGGAAACCCCTCCCCACATCATCACACCTCTCCATCAATTTTCTGCAGGAAATATAAATATATAAATAAAAGCGTTTACAAGTTCTCAAAATACAAACTTTCAAAGTTGCAAAAAAAAATAAAATTGAGGAGCGGCAAAGTCCTTTTCCCGTTCTTCCATGGTCCTTACTCTGCAGAATGTCTGAAGGTCTGGATCTGCAGAAAGTCACATAAATCACACAGAGTTTCATATCAAAGGGTCAATATGCAATGTTGTAGACTCTAAGGCGTGTCATGACAAAGCATTTGTTGTTTAGGGTGCATCAAAGAAAGATATAAATGTGCAAGTGAGAAAGTAACGTCGGTACATAGGGATCGGACTACACCGGCAAGATGACTCGTGGTAGGAATACGAATTTATCAGCTCGATCCTACGGCTTTTAAAAAATACAAAAAAGCAAATAAAACATTTTGTTTTTTTCTTAGAGGTTACAGCTTGCGCTGAAATACACTCTCCTCTGCGTGAAAACTTGTCTACCGGTAAGTCTCCTCAGAACAGCTATTCATTTAAACGTCAGATTTAGTAGAGCGGGCTGAGCGGTGATTTGGGATCGGATACGTCTGCCGGAGTGTGCGGACGAGACAGCGGGGACGAGGATTTTGTGCCGGCTGTCCGTCTGTCTAAAAGCGTCTGAGACTCCGCCGTGTTAAGCGTGATACTTTCTGCAGATCCGGACCTTCAGACATTCTGCAGAGAGTAAGGACCATGGAAGAACGGGAAAAGGACTTTTGTCGCTCCTCAATTTTATTTTATTTTGCAACTTTGTATTTTCAGAACTTGTATAAACGCTTCTATTTATATATTTATATTTCCTGCAGAAAATTGCTGGAGAGGTGTGATTATGCGGGGAGGGGTTTTCCCAGGGATAGGAGCGTCGGAAGCAAATTGGGGGGGGGGGGCGAGTTGTAGCAAACAGAGGAAGGAGACATTATTTCTCATCTTTGTGAGAAGCTCGAATCAACAATTGCCTCGTCACGAGACGCCTTAGAGTCTACAACATTGCATACTGACCCTTTGATCTGAAACTCTGTCACTTAGCACTCCTTTCCATGTGACCACAGCACAAGGAGAAAGGAGCTACAACCAATGTTCACATCAAGCACACCCAAATGTTCACATCAAACACCCTCAATTTATTTATATTTATTTCATGTTGTCTTGAAGGGCATGAAAAACAATGAAGGGGGTAGGATGAAGGAAGTGATGTCAGAAAAGGGGTGGGGGATACAGTGGGAGGGTCTAGGAAGTGATGTCATACAGGGGTGTGGGGGGGGTCGATGGGCGGGATTGAGAATGACATCATAAAGGGTTACGCCACGTGGTGGGGGGTTGGGGGGGTCATAAATCAGGGGTCATAAATCATTCTTTTGACATAAGGGTGTACCCTTATTCTCTATAGTGTATACAAAATAATTTTTTTTATTCGTGATTTTAATTTGGGTGTATTATTTCTGTGAAGAAAACACTTGAATGTGAGCTGTAGGGGTTAATTATGGCTTCTTGGCAATGCTGAATAAGGACACATTAACAGTAGTTTTGTTATTGTAAGGGAAGACTGTGATTTACTTTAAAGTAGAGGAAAAAGAGGATTGTAACCAGGTTAGGTACTTTGTTTTATTTTTGATATTGTGAATTTTTGTATGGATAAAGTCATAAAGATAGAAAAAAAGACAATACAGTGAGAATTTTGCATGTTGGCAAATAAATTCAACAGAGCGAAGCGGCATTGAACTGAAGTACCTGTCGTCTGTCTCGTTCTTTTCTCCTGTTTTCTACAGGAACCTTATCTGTTTATGGGTTCTCAGCCTGAGACCTGTAACACTTCCACATAAAGAAAACTGTCTGTCAAGGGTCAGACAGAGAATTATCAGGATAACACAGGGGTGGGCAAACTGTTCCACAAAGGGACGGTGTGGCTGCAGGTTTTTGTTCCAACCAATGAAGAGCACGCAGTTTGACCAATCAACTGTCTGAAGACTGAGATCAGTTGATTAAATGAGTCAAGTCTGCTGTGCTGCTGCTTGGTTGGAACAAAAACCTGCAGCCACACTGGCCCTTTGTGGAACAGTTTGGCCACAGATTTTGTGCAGTATGTTTGTATATTTTTCCTAAGTGTGCAAATCCTATTGTGTTCTGTTTTTGTGTTCTGCTTACCCTAGACTTTGCTTTGTTTGCTTCTGCATCTCACTCACCCACTCCCAACTCTATCCCTCACACACTGACACAGCTCCACTATCTCCTACACACACACACACCTTTACTCTGCCACATGCACACTCCTGCACCGTTCCCCATGCTGCTCTCCCACACACACACACACACACACACACACACACACACACGCATGCACGCTCCCTTACTCTGTCTCTCACGAAGCTCTCCATCAGAGCACAGCCCATCTTGCACCTGTGGTTGTCCTTGACACCACACTAAACCTCAAAGGTGTAAGTCCCTCTGTCCCGTACATTGTTTCACTACTGTTCCCCATATACAGATGACCATGCTCCTGTTGCTCCCCTTTTGACTCCCCATTATTTTACTCATCTGTGTATGCTCCTGTGAATGTGCTGTACTCATGTCATACTCACTCCTACCATACCTGTTGCTAATTTTGAGGTAGTCTCAAAAGTTTTTAAAAAAGCAAACAACAGAAATTCAGATCCCATTAAAAATAAAATGCATGTGAAGCGTGTTAAAAATGATACACCAGATAAGCAATGACACCACGAGAGTCGAAGCCAAATTCTAGGAAAAAAAGACAAATTTGACGTAGAATTTGAGGCTGGCAAAAATGCACCAACCAGACAAAGGGAAAATGAAAAAAGACATGCCAATTCACGCCCAGTAGTGTCCTTGAGATGGGTCCTTGAGATAATATGTGTATAATATGATGTATCTTTTGAGATTTTCAGATGCTCCTGCAGGACTTCTCATGCTTGTAGACTATGTGTTTGTAGAATAAAGCTTTCTGGACTCAGTCTCTCTGATCTCCGGCACCTGATTGACTCTGTGCATTTTTCTCTAAAGAAGATTTGAACACTCAGAATTTTTCGAGAAGATAAAAACTTAAGAGAGATAAGATTAAGGTGTGGGGACTCAGCCGGACCAGGACCCAGCTTCAACTGGCAGTTGACTGGGTCTGTTGTCTGGCCTGAAAAATCCACATCAGTACAACCGTCACTTGTCGCGGTGTCCCGTTTGTCAGCCAGCTTATCAATTGCCGCCACTTAGCAACTCCACCCCCCATCTGTCTGATGAACCACACTAGTTTAGGGATGATGTTTTTTGTTTATTCTGAATCAGAAATGGAGATAAAAGGCTTATAGCACCTAGTATTCCCAGGTGGTGTCCCATCCAATTTATAACCAGGCCCTACTCTACTTATCTTCCGAGATCAGGCGAGATCGGGCGTGCCCAGGGTGGTATGGCCGTAAGCAACACCAATCCATATAACAAGTCTCTTTATACATGTTAAAACGTCACTAACAAATCCAATGTTTAATAGGGACAATAATCATCTGGATTTCTCTACAAATCCAAGCACAAGAAGCAATCAAAAATCACCTTATCCACCTGACGAGAATTCTCTGACTATCCATCATCTGATAAAGGATTTTACTGCATCTGATTACTTATAGGTCCATTCCTGTCCAACATTGAGTAAGATGTAAGATGGAAATATTTAAAGCAGCTACTTTTTGTGTGTGTGCCCAAACACTTTTGGGCTGAACATCATGTTCTTGTGTGCTTAAATATCACATCAAGTTAACAAACAAATCATCTGAACAAAACATTTCACTAAATGAACTAAACACTAACATGAACTACTAACATGTACTGACTTACTGAAAACCTTGGAGCTGATCTGGACTTTCCTGTAGTTTCCTCTTGTCCTTGTAACAGCAGTAGCTCCTCCCTTCCTTGTCAATAATTGTGCAGAAATATCTGAGTGCTTCTTTCTTCCTAAATCATGAGCAAGTCCTGTCCAGTCCAACTGTTTCTGCTCCTGTTTGACTTCTGAACTTGTCTCTGGCTGTGTGTCCACTTACTGCAGCCTGTGACATCAGACTGTAGAATGTTGATACATCAAAGGCATCAAAGGACAAACACACACACACTCACACACACATACTGGTACTTATATCTTTGTGAGGACACTCTCTGGCATAATGCATTCCCTCGCCCTAACCTCTCTCTCTCTTAGCATCTCAGACCTGTCAGTACCTGTGCCTCTGTCAAAGACCTGTACACACATAAAGTCATGTATTCATGTAGTCATCTGTGAATGTGTGTTTGATGAATGCAAAGTGAAAATGCAGCATGAACCTCGTTTTTGTAAAAGCTTCTTCTCTTGTTTCCTTTGCTTCCTACAACTGTATATTTTTCAAGCATCATCTGTCATATTGAAGAAATAAGTTCATTCAGTAGTGTTTTTTCTTTTTTATTGTCATCATGTACAGTGGACTGGTAACCTCGCTCACAGCTGCTTCTCAGTTACACAGTTTACATTTCCTGATTTGAGAGGAACACACTGTGGAGGGTGTGTGGAGGAAAAACAAAGCAGTAGCTCCCTCAGAGAGGATCAATGAATGAGGCCAACTGATTGTTTGTATAATAACCATCTGTGGTTATACACCTGAGAGCAGAATGATAAATGAATGACATCTACTTTGCACCTATGTTGTTGTGACAAAAGATGATGAAAGAATGATGAAGAATTATACCATGATCAGAATTATTTTCTTTCAGGTGAAGAACAGATTGAATATGGAGGCTCCATTGGACATAATAGCTGTTTATCAAAGGGCTGCTGGTGTCAATATTATGTGTTGATTTTTTTAACATTGGTTTAAAGAATCTCTCTGCAACGTGAAACCAATTTTGTGGGAAGGCTGAGTTACCTTGAAGCATTTCACCACCTGACAGCAGCAAAGCTGGAGCCTTTTTTCATCTGTCTGATGATTTAACAAACTATCTATGGTTTTTTGAGTCTCATATTGAAGGGTCACTGCCCTCCAGAATGACCTTTGACCCCATTATAAACTACTAGTGGAGTCAAAGCATCTTCAGCAAGCAGCTGAACTCCTCCTCTGCCTCTCTTTCTTCCCTCTGAGCTCCTCAGGCTGCTGAGCTGTAGGACTCTTCAGACTAACTGCTACAGACGGCTCCACTATGGCTCTGATTTGTCTGCTAAATAAAGCTGTTTGACAGTTGATTTAAACACCATGTGCAGTTCAGCAGCTCTGAGGAGAAGAAGTGAATCAGTGTCTCAGTGTCCAGGTGAATGGGAGCTTCACCTTTTTGTCTCTGTGTCTTCTGTGAGCCAGTGGAGGAGTTTCTGTGGATGAAGATACTGAATGTTAGTTGGAACATCTGCACAGATTATAGTACAATGTGACTCACAGAGAAATACATCAGATCAATGAAGCAGATGCATCATGAAGTGAGGTTGTGAATAATGATCAGTGTTCAGCACAGCTCTGTTGTGATGATGAGGGTGATGCTGGCTGTGTTGTGGGTTTGGCCACAGTCACGAGAGGCTTCACAAAGAGGTTAACAGAGACAAGATTTAGTGAGATACAAGACTGGCACAGACAGTGATGGAGGTTTAAAGGATAATTGCAGTTTATTTCAACCCGACATATTTGCCTTATATGTGACTATTCCCTTTTATGTGTTATGCTAACTTTGCACTCATCACCAGACACACTTCCTTTCACTTTTCAAATAAACATGACTAATTTTTATTTTTACATGAATCATTTTAAACACTTGTCTCTGAGTCTAAACCAAAAGTAACCACAGAAAGTAGCTGCCTGGAACGGCCATTACTCTGATTTATAGGGATCTACATGCCCACTTTAAATCTTTAGAATGACAAGCTGCTGTTTGGGATCTGAGTCTCTCTTAGAGTCCCAGGGTTGGGGTGTGTGACTGTGCTGTGATCACTAACATTTATTTTGTAATATTGTTCTGCTGTCCTTCTGGTATCCTGCTCAGCATGAGATCACTCACACATCAACCATCTGTGGAAATTTGATCTTTTCATCATACATGCAGACATTTGTGGATGAAACACACTGCAAACAAGGAGTTTCACTCAAGATTGAGACATTTTATTAGTCTTCATTCACCAATAACACTCAGAAACACATTCAGCAAAGCTGTTGTATAACATGTCTGTAGGAGCACATTTACCTCTGAATCAGTACATCAAGCAGTGTTTGTTTTCATACATAAGTGCAGGTCTTTCAGTGAGAACAAACATTCTCGCTTCTGCTTTTCAGGCAGTAATTCTGGTAAATAGACTGATTCAGTGGCTCCACTCAAAATAATTTCATGTTGCATTTCTGTTTGGAAGCAAACATCAAGGGAAAAGGGGTAAACAGACAAAGAAGAGCGGATACTCTGGGTGTGTTAGGGAGCAAGAAAGTGTGAAACACTTAGATTACAGTCACACACCCCACTCCACTCATTACCATGATGACAGCTGTGAAGGGAAACGTGCACAAGGACATTAATGAGAATTTGATCCAGTTCAGCAATTTCCCCCCTAATGTGATGATTATCATTATTCAATCCACTTGGATAATGTGAAAGATTAATGATGTAATATCTAATCAGATTCATCAGATCACAGTGTGAGATTTCTCTGATCATCAGATAGAAAACAGTGTCAGAGATTTTGCAGAACTCTTAAGGACAACATTTCTACACACTGCAGCAAACTAACAGTTTACCCATATCCCATTAGGATCTGCACACTGGACACGTCTTGAACATGAATATGAATATATACCTTTATTGTTCACTGGGGTGGAAATTTGTCTTCAGCTTCACCAAACACAAGGAGCAACAACAGTTCATGTCAATGTCTCTCACCCCTACCCTCAAGACTCAGATTCTAGTTCCTCCTCGTCCTACCTCTGCTTCACAAAGACTCTGCGGCTCATGTCCCTTGCGTGACTATTTGTTTGGATTCTTTGTTTCGTAGTTTGTTTGTATTCATTATTTTGATTGTGATTGACTGCCCTGTCCTGATGTGTTTCACTTGTTACATAATTCCCTTGTATATTTAAGTCTCTGTGTTTCCTTCATTCCTCTGTGTTTCCTCATGCTTCTACTTAGTTCCTGTTCATGTTTTACTGGCAACAGGAATTGTTATGTTTTATACTTTGATGTACTCCTCCTAGCAGGTTGACCAGATCCTTTTAAACGCCAGGACAGAAAAGCACCTTGATTATTTTACATACATCTTGAAGCTTGTCTGAAGTCACAGTGACAGGGGGCCCCAGCGCCATTATGGTCTATCTGCACACATATCTGCTTTCATTCAAGATACAAATATGAAACTGGTTGAAATAGTAAGTGATATTTATCCACATTAATGTGAAGCCTGAATGTTTGTGTTGAAGACGTCACTGTTGAAATGGAGAATTTAGTTCCATTGGAGTTCAGCTGATTCAGCTGATCAATAATCAATAATAATGAAAACATCAAACAGCAGCAGAGTGTGTGTGTGTGTTCACACTGGGAGTCATGAGGAGGTTTCATGTCTTAATAACACTTCAGCATGTGAACTTCAGTCTGACTGAGACTCAGTCCAACCAGTTATACTACATATTTGGATAATGAAGAGACCACACACACACACACACACACGCACACACACACACACACACACACACACACACACACACACACACACACACACACACACACACGCACACACACACACACACACCTCTCTGGGCAAAGCCTTGCAGTTTACTTTCACTTTGACCAAACTTTGTGGCGCAGATGATTTTCTCCATCTGAAGGTAAATGTCAGCAGTTTTAATGATTTTGTTCTTCTGGTTATTTTAGATGGAGAAACTGGTTTATTATGAGTGTTTTACAGTTGGATGGAGTTTGTTTAAATCAGAAGGAGGTTTGAAACAGTCGTCTCAAACTGAAATATCAGCTTGGAAATTTTACACGAGTAAAGATGGCTGTCTGTTCATGACATTCGTGTGTGTGTGTGTGTGTGTGTGTGTGTGTGTGTGTGAGGAAAAAAATTGTGACGGGTCTAGAAGGCAGATCAGTGGAAATGTTAAAGTCCTGATGAACTTTTCAGACAATATTGAACTATTGTGAAATAACAGGATATGGTCTATAACAGACATGGACTCATGGGCCTCCTTCTCAGAGCAGGAGGAGCAGCTGATATTTCTACAGAACAAATGATGGAGAGGATGATTTCAGTTGATGTGCAGATGAATGATTTATGTTTTCTCTCCAGATGAAGGTAGAAAGTGTGTGTGAGCTGATGTGGATGTGAATTCAGCATCATGAATCAGTGTGAGGACAGAGAGGAGGGAGCCCCTCCCCCTAAAAGCAGTCTGTGTGGGGACCATGAGATCCAGACCAAAGCTCAGAGGTGAGATGAGGATCTCTAACTGTCCATGACTCTTCTCCATGTCAGAGGTCAGCACTCACATCACTGCACCATCATTATTCACACTCAAAGCTCTGTGTGTGTTGTGTTGAAGGCCAGAGCAGCAGCACACACCAGACTCTGCTGGACCTGGACCTGAACATGGACCTGAGCCCAGCTGTGTGTCCATGAAGAGTGACAGGTCAATGCGTTGTCTCATTACTTTTAAAGGACAGCCTCCCTCTGCTGCAAAGAAGTGAGCTGCAACTGACTACATGCTTTCTTCTTTACTATGAGAACACTGTATGAATAATAGGTATGTTGTCCCTGTCCCCATGTCCCTGATGGTCTTAATCTCTGTGTTCACCAGGATCCATCAGAGACCAGACTTCCCTGGACCTGAGCCCAGCTGTGTGTCCATGAAGAGTGACATGTCAAGGAGTGACCTCATTGATTTCAAAGGACAGCCTCCCTCTGCTGCAAAGAAGTGAGCTGCAGCTGAGTTTAAAATGTATCAGACAGCTGTCCTGTATAACTGGTCTTCTATGAAAGATGAAGTGATTGTGTTTTGTCTCCAGGCTTCATGAATGACACAGTATATGAACATGATCAGGCTGAAACACAGGCTTTAGTGGCAAAGTTGATGTTTCTCTTTTCAAGAAAAGCACTTCTTATGTTCTTATATGTGTCATTCAGATCAGAACTAAAACTCCCTGTAACTCAGCACCTATCCAGTTCCAGTGTTTGTGTTAGTGTCCTGTAGCAGAGGTGAGACTTCTGTCAAACCCTTAAAACTCATCATTTAAAAGGTGGACTTGTTGTGATGACTCTCGGTCATGAGGTACAGAATTGATTGCTTGTTTCCTCTCATTGAGAATGTCACAGCACAGTAGTGTTTGCTTTAATCAGGACAGTCACCACAGAACATAAAAGCAGCTGTTGTTTGTGTACAAAGCATAAAACGCTCACAGATGCTGCAAACATAATGTGAGCTAATTCTTCATGATTCCTCCACAGAGTGGACCAGGAGAGCTCAGAGGTTCCCAGTGCTCAGTCTGCCCAGCAGCATCAAACACACCTGGACTCCATATTTATGGTCTGTACATGGACAACAACTACTTTGACATTGGTTGTGTTGACAATAATCTCCATGCTGCACTTTTTAGACCAATGGATTGTCAGTGTGTCCAACATGGACCTGATGTTTGGCTCCATGGTTTTACTTTGATTGTGTCATTCATATAGTTTTCTGTTGAATCAGTCACTGATGTTGTTTCTTGTTTGTTCATTCAGGACATGTTGCTGCAGTTTGTCAACGTAAACTTAAATCTACTCTGAAGAAGAAGTTCCAGTGTGTGTTTGAGGGGATCTCTAAAGCAGGAAACCCAACCCTTCTGAATCAGATCTACACAGAGCTCTACATCACAGAGGGAGGGACTGGAGAGGTCAATGATGAACATGAGGTCAGACAGATTGAAACAGCATCCAGGAAACCAGCCAGACCAGAAACAAGCATCAGACAAGAAGACATCTTTAAAGCCTCACCTGGAAGAGACGGACCAATCAGAACAGTGATGACAAAGGGAGTGGCTGGCATTGGGAAAACTGTCTTAACACAGAAGTTGACTCTGGACTGGGCTGAAGACAAAGCCAACCAGGACATTCACTTCACATTTCCATTCACGTTCAGAGAGCTGAATGTGCTGAAAGAGAAAAAGTTCAGCTTGGTGGAACTTGTTCATCAGTTCTTTACTGAAACCAAAGAAGCAGGACTCTGCAGGTTTGAAGAGGTCCAGGTTCTGTTCATCTTTGATGGTCTGGATGAGTGTCGACTTCCACAACACTGAGATCCTGACTGATGTGAGAGTGTAGAGAGGTCTGAGGAGTTAAAATTATAAACCTCAAAGTAATATAACTTACTGATACTGAGTGGTGACACAAATAACTAAAAAGTGTGGCAGACATGCATTCAAACAAATAAGTTCATTTAAACCTAGATAATTAAGACAGGAAGTGTTGAGAACTAACAGGCCTGAAAGAACAAAAGTACTCAGGTAAGTACAAATGATAGCCTTTATTCTACAGTATTGAAATAACCCAGATAGCTCCAACTGAATACAACAATAACAGTTTAAAACAAGGGTAGAGTCCTCACTGTGGGGAGATTCTATCACAACCTGCTTATACTCACACCATGTGCTCACCTGGTGCTGGTCCCACAAGAAGACACTTCAAACACTGCAAGTCTACAAACACTGCACTGCACATGAGAAAATTCAAGACATGACTATGTGACCGCCACCATTTATATTACCACACAGCATGCAGAGTGTGTACCCTGCAAACTGCTCCCCACAGGCTGGATCTCTACCTAAAAATAAAAACAAAATCATTTGGTTCAGATAAAATGAACAAGAAAGGACTTATATGGACAGATAATTAAAAACTCAATAATGAGTTCACAGGAACTAATGTCAGTGCAGCAGAATCATTACATCAGTCCCTGTTAAAACAACATGTGAAGTAAATAAAGCCAGCCAATAAAAGAACCGCTCAGGCCAAGCAGCAGTCTGGATCTGGGCCCGAAAGAGGCGACAACAACTATTAAAAATGTGTATTAATACTTTGGGGGATACAGCCCCACTACACTGCCTTTAAATAAGTTTCATACTTATAAGACTCAACAAGGTGCAACCCTCAGTCTTCCTGCCAGATCAGGGGTCGACAACCTTAAATACTCAAAGAGCCATTTGGAAGAGAAAACACCTGGAGTCACAAAACCCTTTTGACATCTAAAATGAGGATACCACTGCATGTATCATTTTTTTAAACCTGTATGCTATGTATATATATATATATAACCAAATGAGAAAAATAAAAAGTGTAAACAGTGATAATTGTTTTGTACTGTAGAGAGAACAGCAGTTGTCTCTGCCTCTTTCCATGGTGCTGACTGAGAGGTTGTTAATGCTTCACTTCACAGTCCACATTGTTTGGAGTTGATGAAAATCTACAGCAACAGGATTAAAAATAAAGTAGCAACTCTCATAAACCTTCAAATGATTTTTTTTAAACTAATTGTCTTCATCCTGTGTTGCAAATAATAATATGTGTGAACTTCATTATAGAGGCTAATGGGCTCATTATTGGCTAATTGCAGCACTGTATGCTGCTTCCAACAGGATTTCAGCAGATATATTAATGTGAATGTTGCACACACTCCTTCTGTTAGTAGTTGTGTACAGTTCAGCTGCTGCTGTCCTTGGTGCTGAATTCACCAACCCGTGGGGCACGGGCATTATGTATTGAAAATCTTTAAAAATGTTCTTATTTATAATCCTATAGAAAGATTAAAATTACCCTTTAAAAAGAAAAGTTGTTACAGATACAGATTTAAATATTTTCTTTTTCCAAAAAAGATGGGTTTAAAAGGGGACCACAGACACAATCCAAGCTTCACTTACTGCCGACGGTGGCGGTAAACAGACTTTGCAGCTCCCCTTCGCCCACTACTGCAGGGGAGCAGTAGTAGTGGGCACTGTCTGCAGTAGTGGGCGAAGGGGAGCTGCAAAGTCTTTTCTAGACTTTGTAAAGTCTGCTGCAGGTGTGGGTGAGATCTGATCCTGAAAGACCACAGGTCTTATTTATAAACATTTTGGTGTCTCTGTCATGTCACTGTGATGTCATCAGTTGACCTGCCTTTGATGTGCCTTTGATGTATTCTGGTGTCCTCTGATATATTTCTGACCTGGTGTCTCTGTGATGTCACAGACTGTGATGTCATCAACTGACCTGCCTTTGATGTATTTTGACCTTTGAGGAAGAACCTAAATTAAATCCTTTGTGTTTGTTATGAACGTTAACTGTAAAGCTTTGGTGAAGCTGCACCACAGTGTCAACCTGACGTGGAACAGGCTATTATTGACACACGTTTCCATAGCAACCAAATATTACATCACTGCAGTAAAATCTTGTTTTTGAATATATTAGTTTGGTGCTTCCTTTCTACCATTGCAACCCCCTACACCCCAAATTCCCTAATCATATGTCTCACCTTTGAAACAGAGAAAGCAGTGTGAGGCCTGGGGAACATGGGAATGGAGGGCTTCTTATAACACACACAGCAACTGCATCGCCTTAACTAACCCGCATCAGGTCTCTGGTCATCTGGTCTCATGTGGACAGCAATAATGTATGAAAGCTTTCAGTGTGTGTGCAGAAATCATTTCCATTTCCTCCACCTGACCAGTTTGACCAACATGAAACAGACCTGACTTGTCTCTGAGAATCAGCCGTCTCACTTCTCTGACTCTGACACCACACTTCCCATCATATTGCTGTGATGGGATTCCATCTAACCTTTGCTTTGCTTCTCTTGCTGCTGGCATGTTATTATGAAAACAGTTTCTTCCTTCTTCCTCTGAGCCTAAAATACAAATGAGCAGTGGGATGGAAACAGGTGGAGAATTTAAATAAACTCTACAAACACAGTCCACCTTTGCCACAAGGTCTCGTGGGTGGAAGCTTCACAGATGGAAACAAAAGTGAGAACAAAAATACAATAAATTACAAATATAATAATAGAAAATGTAACTGGGAGCAGCAGTGTCTCTTCTGTGTGAGGGCAAAGATCCAATGAGCAAGTGAAGCCCACAACATGGAGTGACATTATGTGACAGTGTAAATAAAAAGTTGTGTTGAGTAAATGTCCATCAGTTACACTTTACTGTGTTGGACAGTAAATAATAATAATAATAATGTTTCTTCTGTAGATGTTCTCACTGCAGCTCGAGGGAAGAATAGAAAGTAAAGAAACAGCTTCAGTGGCTCTGACAGAACTAAGTGGAATAAATCTGCTGTCACGCTTGTTTGCACACAGATAACTGGCTTTATCCAATGAGACCAACTAGACTGTCTTCACTTTGACCTCTGACATATACTGGAACACCACTGTATATATGGGACTATTCAGCTCCTGTAGATACACTAGAAGGATTTTAGACTGAAGACATATTTTTATAATATCATCATATATCAAAAGTGGAAAATATGCACTAATGTTATTCACACAAATAATATAGTTTTTCTTAATGTGCCAATTTTCCATTTGAGCTGTCGTCTTCACATTTGTCCTCAGCTCATGTTTTTAGAATTATAAAGGCAGATACTTGAGTCTGACTCTGATGTTGTTTCCTGCATTAATCAGCTCATCTTCTGTCTTAAGGAAAATACCATGTATTTAAACTACACATAGTCAGTGTCAGTGAACATCACACAGCTTTAATATGTGATAAAAGAACTTTATTTCCCCCTCTGGACATTAGACAGTGTCCACTGTGACTGTCCAGTATGAATGTTTAACGGTGCAGAGACAGAATAACACAGAGACAAACTGCTGGCTAAGAGACAGAGGACTCACACAGACACAGTCTCTTCCTCTCTGGATAACAGTTCCGGTAGGGGTCGCTAATGTCCGTGTGAAAGCAGCAGAAGAAGCAGCGACAGAGTCTCCAGCTCTTGTGTTCATCAGCAGCGTTCACACTGGGATTTCTTCCTCCGCTCGGCTTCATCTGCAGCGCTTTCTCTTCTGGAAATGAACCGCTGGACACGGAGCTTCGTCGGGAAGAGCGCGGAGCTTTTGCAGCTGATTAAAGGACACCATGCTTTACTTCTGGATACACACCGTGTGGATCCCCGCCGTCGCTTTCCTCTTTGGATTTCAAGGCAAAGGATCGTTTCACTCTTTTCATTTCATGTCCTGGCGTTTTCCACTAGGAAACACCGGAGCTGAGAGGGAAATTCCAGCTACCGTGGATGTTTATTGTGCGTGTGTCCGTCTGATGCTGACTCGAGTTGTGAAGGTCTGTGAAGTGACGTCCCTTCCTGAAAACACCTGACATGACAGAGAGGTCTGCGCTCCTCTGACTTTCTGCTGCTTCCTGTTACAGCAGAGCTCTGTTTGCTCTAAATGAAGTTAGTGATGAGTGGAGCTGAGCCGAGCTGACAGCAGTCTTCATGTACAGTAGCAGTGTGTGACACAGAGAGCAGAGCAGCCTCAGAGGCTGATGGTACAGCTGACAGCTTCAGTACAGTCTCCTCTCAGCACAGAAACACGTGGAGCCTGTTGGACTGTCTCCACTGCTGGACTTATTTCTGAGAGCTGGTCTCTCTGATGAAATGTGTGTGTGTGACATTTGTATTAGGCCGTATGCAAGTTAGCTTGTGTGTATTGTTAAATAGCTGTAAATACCAAACCTAACCACAGAGTGGACTCTGGATACAAACCCCAGTCTCCCACCTCCACTGCTGTTAATAAACTTCATTACCTCATTCATTCATTCATTTCCTCTGAACATCATCCAGCCACATTATGTTTCACACATAATGGATTTGCTTTTCCACAGTTTACTACAGTTTAGTGTATTTAGTGTATGTGGTTGTAGTGAGCGAGGGAGTGAGAGAATGAATACAGGAAGACAGATGGATCAACACGGTGAACAAAACATACAGGTGTACAATGACAGTGTTGTGGTAAAGCTGAGTTACAATCCAATATCATAATACAGAGAGGGAATATATACTTCATTAAAATGAGCAGTGAAAGAGCACAGACGAGTCACATCAATTCACTGAACTCCTCCTGTCACAGTCACAGAATAATGATCACATTACTATAGAAACTTCTGGATAAATGATGGAACAGTTCGTCATTTTCTCCGACCAACAAGAAAATGTGTTTTTCTTTGAATCATGAAAATCTTTAAAACGAGTGTTGTAAGAAGAAAAGTCAAAAATGACAGAAGAAATTTTCTCCTCTCTCTTCAAAAACTTTCAAGAGTCATCATGAAGAAATAAAGTTACCACAACACCTCAGACCCACGGCGCAGGTGGCAGGGACTCCAGCTCATCGCAGACTACAGAGAGAAAAACTTGTCTCCAACTACACCACACTCCCTGATGAGCTCAACGAGTTTTATGATCGCTTTGACGGTGCCAACACCGACCAACCGAGAGGAGCTGTGGCCACAGAGGGGACACAGGACACACTGCTCTCTGTGACATCAGTGGAGGTGTGGGCTGCTCTGCAGAAAACACACCCACGGAAAGCAGCGGGCCCAGACCAAAGATTTACCAATGACCCCATGTATGTACAGAAAAGGTTCCAAATAAGTTACAATGATTGGTAATAACGTCCAATTGTCAATGTATATATATCACCATGAACGCAAAACCCCATAATATGCTACTTTTCAGGGCAACTCTGTAACAACCTTAAGCTTCTGAACATCTACCACAACATCTCTAATTCAGTTTCCACTGGAAACATTGATGCCTCTGCCTCCACCTGATTTCCTGTCATCTCTCTACTGTCCATAATAAAGGCATAAAAAACCCAAATCACTTAAAGATATACTCACATTCCCATTTCCACATTCAAAGCACTGGTGTTTGATCTAATTCTTCCTGCTGTCCATACTGGCTGCCAGGAGATCCCTTCTTTAAACAATTTCTGTGGAAATGATAGGCCACAAAATCCACAGTCCTATTTCTGTGCAAATAGTAATTCCAAAATTCATCAGCATTGTTAAACAAAATCAAGTGGGAATCTTCAAATGTTTGTCTTTTAGTGCAGAATTTCCTCTCTGTGTTGCCATCTCTCCACCACAGCTTTGCAAGGAAACATTAGGTGTAGAAACACAAAGAGGGGAATTTTGGACTAAAAATACCTGGAAGATAGAAACTTGATCTACTCAGACTGTTGAAGCCTCATGTTTGCTTCTTTTCAAATCTGGAAGTCAACTTTTCCACAGGACAGGGACTGTGGATTTTATGCTCCATCATTTCCATTAGAATTTCTTTAGAAAGGATCTTGTTGCAGACAGTACAGACTTCCTAGAAATCCTTTCCTTTAACACAAACTACAGTGCATCACACCAAAAAAAAGTTAAGAAGTTGAGCAACCATGAGAATATCTCACAATCATGATCAGCATAAAAAAAAACAATATTGTCCATGAATGATAAGCACACAATCAAACCACCGGGCTTATAGGTATAATTACTTGCCGTCACAGTTTCACAAACATATCATTTGGACAAAACATTTCAAAACAGTAACTTCTAAACTAGACACTGACATGAACTACTAACATGTACTGACTTACTGAAAACCTTGGAGGTGATCTGGACTTTCCTGTAGTCTCCTCTTGTCCTTGTAACAGCAGTAGCTCCTCCCTTCCTTCTCAATAATTGTGCAGAAATATCTGAGTGCTTCTTTCTTCCTAAATCATCAAGTCCTGTCCAGTCCAACTGTTTCTGCTCCTGTTTGACTTCTGAACTTGTCTCTGGCAGTGTGTCCACTTACTGCAGCCTGTGACATCAGGCTGTAGAATGTTGATACATCAAAGGCATCAAAGGACAAACTCTCTCTCTCACACACACACACACACACACTGGTATTTATATCTTTCCCTAGCCCTTACTCTAACCCTAACCAAAACCCAATTCTAACCCTGAAACCAAGTCTTAACCCTCAAACATCAACATGAACACAGATGGAAACACTGCAGAGCTGCTTTGGATGGTTTAACAGGTGGAGATCATCAGATAATGGAATGACCTGATACCTTCATCTGTTTCCATAAACACATGGAGGAAATCTCCCAAACACAAACTTAACCACAATGTGATTCACAGTTAACAAACACACTTGCATGTAAACTCTCACACCAGCATAAAAATAAGTCATTGTTTTAGGATCTGAAGAAGAAGATCCAGGATGAAGGAGATCAGGAGACAGGAGCCCCACAACAGAAGAGAGAGAAATAAAAGAAATTAAAACAAACTTACAAAGAGATGAAGAATCACCTTAAAGTCATTGTAGTAAACAAAGTTTTGTTTCTGGACCCAGACTGAGAAAATACCAGTAACTGAAAATAATGATGAAATAATGTTGGAGGGAAAAAAATGCTTCCTCCTTCCATCCAGCCTGGTTATTTTACAGCTTCTACTCCCAGAACATGATGATATGGTGTCAGCTTTAACTTTCACCATCAGCTTCCTACTTGATTCAGGTGACAGGTGTAACTGTTATCTCAGTGTGATGCAGAGAAGAGACCAACATTCAGCAGGACTCTGTGGATTTAAGGTCTAACAGCACAAGATAAGTTGAACGAGATCTAAAAGAAACATGAGTCAAAATGATTGAAGGAGGACTTACTATGGACTGACAGGAGACAGAAAGACACTTTACAGTAATTTCTACCCCCTGCCCAGTTCAGCCTCTGCACAGCTCTGAAGGACAAACACTGCTGTGACTGTATTTAAAAGGCAACATACTATGATTCACATTAACAACTGACAATCATATCACTGATAAAACATTGAATTCAATAGCTAATTAAAAAGTGCAGAAGTAAACTGGCAGAACAGTGAGACCTTAAGTGAGATTAGTTTCTTTGTGAGCTCATGATCAAGTCTGTCGAGGGCACAGGATGAAGCAGGATGAACGGTTTGTATTTTTAGGTAAGAAGTTTTTGGCCACAATCCCAGTTTTCATTTAAAGCACAGACTCATCACTCTGCCTCCACAAAGACTCTAATCTAGTCACAAACTGCTTCACAGTCAAAGAGAGAGAAACAAATAAATAAATAAAACAATAAGAACAGCAGATAAAATACAAGAGAGGAGCAGATATAGAACACAAGTGTAAACAGAAAATACTACGTTACCTAAAAACCTGTCTGAACAGATGGATTTGTATCTGCTTTGTGAAAGAGTCCACAGAGTCCACACACCTCAGACTTACTGGGAGATTATTCCAAAGTTTAGAGGCTGCAAACTGGAAAGCACAATCTTCCTGAGTCTTAAAACATGTCCGAGGTACATTTAGAAAGTCAGCACACTATACAGGGACAGTGATACACCTGGATGTGTTTCATCCAAAATAAAAATACTACCTTCTTCAACTAATACTGTATGTCAGCTTTCAGGGAGTCTGAAGACCCCAACCACCAACAGTGCGAGCTGCACACTGAATGTGATATTTCAGAGTTCTTTGTATTAACTTTTCCCCAGTTAAGCAGGAAAAGTTTGGTTTGCATTATCAGTAACATAACACAGCTCTGATATGGCTGTAACTGATCAGTAAACAGTGACATAAGGCTGATATCCCAAAGTACAAACAAGAGCACAGGAGTGAGACTAAAGTCCAAACTGTAGAGACTGAGGTAGAAGCTGCAAAAGTCCTGAGAGCTGAAAACAGAGAGACGTTTTAGAACAGAGCTTTCTCTCTAATCTTCAGCATAGATACACAAGTTTAGCTACTGAAGACACAGCTAAGGAGAGGAGAATGTTAAGAGTTGGCAATGGCCGGCTGTGTTACCAAGCCAGGTCACAGCAGCAGTGCAGCCATCCCCTACTACCCTGGAACATTGTGTTCCCAGAATGCAGGTTTACTTGTGGTTCCTAAAGTCTCCAATAGAGAGAATGGGAGGCAGAGCCCTCAGATATCAGGCTCCTCTACTGTGGAACCATCTACTAGTTTGGGTCTTGGAGGCAGACGCCCTCTCCATGTTTAAGAGGAGGCTTCAAACTTTCCCTTTTGATGAACCTTATAGTCAGAGCTGAGTAAGGCTTTCCTGAATGAGCCACTAGTTATGCTGCTATAGGTCTACACTGCTGGAAGACTTCCCATGATGCACTGATTTCCTCTCTCCTCCTCTCCCTCTCCATCTGTACACATTCATATCCCATTAATGTATGTTACTAACTGCAGAGTCTGGATCTGTGGCTGCAGACAAACTACTGTTCCACATGCAAAGCACTGGTGGTTGATCTTCAACATAAATGATAAAAAATACTTGGAGGACGCCTGTTTCAACTATATAAGTCAGACTGCTGAAGCCTCATGTTTGCTTCTTTTGAACTTTGGACGTCCCTTTTACACAGGACATGGACTGTGGATTTTATGCTTCATCATTTAGGACGATCCAAAGCAACAACCACAAATGATTTCAATTTACATAAAAGCATGTGAATGTTTTTGAACATTTGAAGTTTAAAAGACAAACTTGAAAAAATAGCCACCTTTCCTTTAACACAAACCATAATGCTTTGAAGCAAAACATGGAAACCTAAATTGACAATAGGAAAATCTCACAGATACAATCAGCATAAACTGAACATGTACTGAAACCTTTGGGCTGAAGTCCTTGTGTGATTAGACATCATGCCAATTTAACAAACACATCCCACTGAACTGAAACACTGACATCAACTAAAAAAAGGTTTTGACTTACTGAAAACCTTGGAGCTGATCTGGACTTTCCTGTAGTTTCCTCTTGTCCTTGTAACAGCAGTTACAAAGGCATCAAAGGCATCAAAGGACAAACTCTCTCTCTCTCTCTCTCACACACACACACACACACACACACACATTGTTGTCTTAATATAGTTATGAGGACACATCATAACTGAAAGCCTAACACTAACCAAAACATAACCCATACTAATGATATTCATTCTTCTCAAAAATACCAAATGAATTACAACAATAAGCACTCAGGACCATTCAGCTGGGTTGGTGAATTCAGCACCAAGGACAGCAGCAGCTGAACTGTACACAACTACATGTACTAACACACAGCAAATTCACAAAGTACTAAAATCTGGAGTCAGGCAAAAAAGTGTGAAAGAGTTACATTTCTGGAGTTTATTTTATAACTCTGACTACAGTTTGTGTTAAGGTGTACACCCAGGCCGAGTTGAATTTTGGACTTTATTCCCTGGTGTTCAGGATCTGGTTTTAACTCTGTCCCTGGAGTTCACGACGCATTTTATCGCGGCATGAGCAGCACAAGGAACGTCGTCACAAGGCTGGTAAGAGCATGATTTTTATCAGAAAGTACTTTAAATGTGTGATATTTTGTCATTGTTCTCACTTTATCTACTTACATAGTACCGCTAATGACTGCGAACTTGATGTTGAACGTAACCCCATTGCTTTTACTCCATTATTTAGAGCAAGTAGCTCCCGCAGCATTAGTAAGCTAACTGTCCTTAGCTGCCATTGTGGAGCTGTTAGCTTTCACTCAAACGTTAATGTCGGCCATACTGTCTGTGGCGTGTGATGTGTCTGTATGACGGTAATGACAAACTGTTTGATAAGCTTCACAAATTAATGACGACGCGCATCTTGAAGGTAATTAATACTGTTTTGGAAATAACCATCCAACAATGCAACCGCATGTCGGTGTTTTAAGAGAATAATTTCCGGCTCAACGGCGCAGACGCAGCTGAAAAGTCAGTTTTGGCTAGCATGCTAACAGTTGAGCTTATAAACTGTAGCCTTGCTGTTTTGAACAGCGGTGAGAAACGTGTATTTTAACAGTGTGTAGTTGGGATAAACTTTAACTTGAACATGTTATTCTCAGACATATGACATTTTCTTCCTTTATGTCAAACCAACATGTTGATCAAAGTACAACATGGAGGGAAGAAGAAGGACATTAAACTGGAAGAGGCTTGCTTCTCAGATTTTCTCAGTGCAGGTCAGTCAGATGTTTAGTATTAAATTAATAAAGATGTAAACATGTTGTAACGTGGAGTTGTTATGGTATAGTCCAGCAGAAGTTTCTTATCCCAGAGACTACAACACTGAAAGTCACAGATCAACAGGGAGCAGAGGAGGATGAGGATGTTTCAAAGATCTGTGTTTTTCATCTACAGTGATGATGGTAGGACATTTAAAAATTCATATTTTGCTGCACTTATATTTTGAGAGATTTGTATCTTGACACAGACAAAAATATGTGATTGTGAGAAGTGGATGATAAGAATTCCAAAGTACAGTATTTAATCAGTTCATATTAAGCTGTATGTGTTGTCTGCATTTCAGACCTCCCATCTACTGAAGCATCTATGAACCTGGCTGATCGTTCAGACCTGACAGAATATGTGACCCTCACTACTTGTGGTAAGCAGAGTTATAGGTAATGCTAATGTTTTGTCTTGAGACAGGTAATATCCAGCCAGGTCTGTGATATAGTTTTAATGTGCTGGACTTTAGATTTTATTTGCCTTATACTTGTGTGTGTGTGTGATCTTCAGATCTAAGTGTCCTGCAGCAAAGGTGTGAAGGCTCCTCCTCTCCAAGTCTGACAGATACACTGTCAGTCTCAAGCACTTTAAGCAGAGACACAAGTGATTCTGGATGCCAGCCTTTGATGGACAGTGTGCTTGCAAAAAATTCAATTGTTTTCCAACTTGTATACAACTAGATTTTAATCATTATTTGAAATAATTCCTAAAAAATGATTGAAAAAGAAATGACTCCTGTATTTGATTGACTTTGTGAATTTTTTCTCAGCAGAAGACTTGAATACTTAGAAGTTTTTGGAAGAAAACGATTTAGAGAATGAAGAGTAAAAGAGTAAGGTGTGGGGACTCGGCCAGACTTGGACTCAGCTTTAACTGGCTCTTGGCGGGGTCCACAGCCTGGCCAGAAAAATCCACATCAATCCCCCTCTTCAGGTCAGCTCTAGTGGCGCTGTACCATGCCCTATCACCTGACCTGAAGGTGGAGTCAGGGACTCTGAGGAGTGACCAGATGTGGGTGTTCATCCAGGCTTTCTGATTGGAGAAGTCCTGGATGAGTCTTTTTGTTTTCACATGTTCCACAGAGAACCTGATGTAGTTCAGTACAGCTTCTGTGTGTTCAGCCAGGTCCTCGTGTTTGAAGAGCTCCCACTCTGTCTGTGAGAAGCAGTGTTGGAGCTGAGTGAGTGCTTCCTCAGACCAGCTCCAACACTGCTTCTCACAGACAGAGTGGGAGCTGCATGAACTCATCTTCAGGGGATTCCTCACCTGTTCAAGATACAGAAGAAGAAAATGGGACCTTTCTGTACCTGGAAACAAAAACCAATGAAGAGGTTATTAGTACATGACACTGCAGCCAGCTGATGTCTATCTATCTATCTATCTATCTACCTATCTGACACATCAGCCTTATCTACCATATGATATGGACAGACGCAGCAGAGCACTGGTTCAGCTATCCCATGTTCTAACATGTCGTCTCTCTACTCTTCCCTCTGTTGACTCTTTCCTACCAGCAGCCAGTAGGAACATGGTTAATATACTGAGCATCCCCCACATCCATGTGATGCTGAATCAGGCTGGTGTGTGATGGTGTATCTGAGAAGAGAGACAGGAGAGAATTAAACAGCTTCACTGGATCTTTCCTCTGAGTGTGTGATAGATAATCTGACTGACCGACCGTCTACGAGGTTCAGATGCTCAGAATAGTTGAGCCTTCCTGTTTAGGTGAAGATAAGACTCCAACGAGCTGAACAGGTTCAACTGTCTGTGGAAACTTCAGAGAAAAAGTGAGCACAGTGATGGATGAAAAAACAGAACTGCTGCTAAAGCTGCTGAAATACTGAAATATCACTACAATCATTAGACCAACTGTTACCACTTACACAGTTTTATGTTTCTGTTGTCAAACATTTGGACATGGACAATTCTAAATACACGATGTAAGATATCCCAGAGTGGCAGAGTGGGTCTGTGTTGAGCTGTGTAACAGAAGGAAAAAGCTTTAGGAGGCTCTGGCTCTCCCTCACCCTGTGACAGTGTTCCATCCAAATACATGTCTCCTATTGTTCATTCTGCAGTGTTTCTATCCAACTCTTCATAATTCAATATATTTAGACAGAACCAAATCATTCTGATATCACTTACTAACATTATGAGACTGTATGTTTAGACAATACTTTTCACATCTTCTGAAGTCAATGATGTTTGAACTGTAGCAAAAAAAGGATTTCAATGGAACAATGTCTACAGAGCCTCTTACAGCTCTTTGCTTCTTCTACACAGTCATTATGACAAGTTCACCACAGAAAGAGATAAAAATATGGACTAATGTAGAAAAAGAAGCCAAAAAATGCCGCCTCCGTAAGACTGTTAATACATTTTACATTTTAGAAAAATAAACCTTCATTATTTTAGCTGATAAAAGGATTTGGTCAAATGAAGTTAACTTAAAAAACACATAAATCCAACTACTTCTCCATCTATGAGGTGTTAATAATTTGATCACATCTGTCACAGCAGCTGCTGCTGTTAAAAACCCAAGCTCTTTATAACTGTTGCAGGTTTTTAAGGTATTTAATAAATTATTTATTTAGATTATTAATATGTTTTATAGATCCTGTTTAATATTTAGCACTGCTGTTTCTGACACAACTACCAAAGTATTATTAAAGCTGCTGCAAATAAAGCTACTACTACTCCTACTGATGAATGAATGAATGGAGTTGTACCTACTGTAACATGTTCACCTCTGCTGAACACTTTATAATATAACAGGTCTTTAGCAGGGTCTACCCCACCCTAACCCAAACCCTCTGACAATGTTCCATCCAAACTTATTCTTCCTACTCTTCATATTGAAATGTTCATTGTAATATTCATACATGTTGCATTGTTTATTCATCTGACAGCTAAATGAATGTGTGTTCCACCTGTGAGACTCAGAAACTGACATAATCAGAGCACTTTAAAACTGTGCACTCCTGACCTCTAGTGGCTGGAGTCAGTGTGACATGCTCTCACATTACACATTCTAATCAGTGGCGTAGTGGTCGATGGAGAAGTGGGTATACTCAATTTTCACCTTTTTTTTTTTTTTTAAAAGTAGTCTAGAAAAAAAAAAAACGTTTTAGAAACAGTGACATGTAAGACTTAAGTTTACCCAAAAATCCGTCATTTCTACTTGCACACTATTATAAAATGATCATGACTTGATTAGGAGCAGTTTGTAGTTACTACTGGTCACACAAGCAGCCTGGATGAATGTAAAATGTATTTATCATGAGGCAAACATGGTGTTTCAGTTATTTTTTTGAACATTTATTTAAATAAAATACTTCAAATCTGAAGTTGACAATGCATCCTCGTTCATATTTCATCTTAAATAAAACACACAAATCATTCTCTTCCAAACATCAAAACCAATCAGATAATCTTTAAAAGTGCACTGTCAGAAAACTGAAATAAATGATTTGGTTTTCAATAGCTGAACACTATTTTAGCAATGTCTCCCTTTCTTTTCATTATCTATCCCTATACAAAATTAGACAACCTGATTAGACCTCAATATTGTTTTAGGCCGAATCTATTTGTCCCAATTCTTGTTTTTAACTTACTTAAAAATCAACTACCAGCCTAGCTACTTTAAAATTAAACTAGATCATGTAGGTTAGTTAGGGCTAAGTAACTTGGCTAACGTTATAATTTAGACCTTTACAATAACAAACGAGCTTCATAGACACTGAGATAGTTTCATCTAACATTACAGTCTGGTATGAAATTCTTGCAAACTGGGTTGATTAAACACTTACTGAAAACCAACAATGGCGCGGTTTCCCCTCATTATCCCAATCTAGCTAGCTTCAGACTAACGTTAGGATAACGTTAGCCTTTCATAACGTTAGCCGACTCGCACAGTTTAACTATTGGCGACAAAGTCTCTTCTCCTCTAAATGTGCAGTCATATTGCCAGTAGTTTAAAACAATGATTCATTTGGAAACTTCCTTGTCCGCCGTTAGCGTCAAGTGGCACTGGCACCTGAGGCTTTTTTTTTTTTTCACTGGCACCTGAGGTGTTAGCGACCCTACTCTGCCTCTGATTGGGTCATCAGTCCTCATGTCTAAAGTTAGCCAATCTAATCAGTGAAAGCAGCGAGTACCAGCCAATTAGAGGCAGAGGAGGGTGGGTCATGACTTCACCATCCTTGAGGAAAAAATGGGCAACCTGGCTCACAGATATTATTGAATAGTGCGCATCAGGGGGATTTAGAAGTGGGTATACGCAATGCTGACTGAAAAATAAGTAGGTATACACCGTATACCGGCGTATACCCTGGACTACACCACTGATTCTAATGCATGTTTGAACTTATTCATCAGTTAATAAATGTATGTTATAACTTAAAACATTAATTTAAAGGAAAATGGGAAATTTATCAAGCAAAAAAAATTCTTTAGATAAACTAAAAATTTGGTCAGAAAAAAACTAAAAAAAATCAGAATAAAAAAAAAAAAAAAACATTGTACTTTTGATTGGTATTTTCTGTTGTGTATTTTCTGTCATTATACTGACATATGAACTGTGGGAAGAATATGGAATATTGTCTGTAGACCCTCCTAAAGTCTTTCACCTCTGTCATGGAAGTTATGCCAATTTAGTCTCAACCGACAGAATTATTATATTTATAAATGTTTTAAATGGTTGAAATACTGAGCTAAACACTTTGGGACTTATGTACTAAGATGCACTAAACCTATATACATAGTAAGGCTAATTCATTTTTCCTTTTTTTTTTTTTGATTGTAGAAGAAAATGAAAGTTTGAAAGAAGGAGTTGGAAAAAAGACTTACCAATACTTTTTTCTCTTTTAAAAGTTTTTAAAGAAAGTGCTATTAAATACTATTGAGAGTTCAAACTTAACAAAGTTAAACTTATCTTACACACCAAAGAGAGCAGAAACTTATCTATATACGAAAAAGAGTTGAAACTGTGTGTGTGTGTGTACATGACGTCATCCTGCTGAACGTGGGCCACAGGCTGTGGGAGGACTCTGGGCTGGATCATTTTACAGAGACAGAGAGTGGAGGAGAAGGAAGGTCAGACTGCATCAGCTACACCCTTTAGACTGCTGCAGCAAAGTGGGACAAATGAGTGTGGTGACCACTGAGCCAGGATAAAATGCTTCTGACCAACACAAAGACAGGAGGCAGGTGAAAACCAACACTTGTCTATACATTTAGAGCACTGATGTCCTGCGGGACACTGTCTGGTATGGCCTGTGGAGCAGAGGTGGAGGGCTGGGGGCTGGGGCTCCAGTCCAACAGGACAGCAGGAGTCTCACAGTGTCTTCTCGCCGAGGGTTCTGGAGCTGGTCTCCTGCTCCTTCTGTCTCCTCCTGCATACAGCAGCCTGTTACAGAGATGGACACAGAGAGAAAGTCAAGGACCAGGTCAAACTAGTTCACTTAAAGTCCTCTCAGACTGCTGCTGTAACATCATTTTTGACTCAACACTCAATAAATGTGTTTCTCCCTTCAACCTGCTGAGCTCACTGATGTTTCCCTTCATTAGAAAAACATTTTTCTACTCTGTGTGGAAATGTCCCTTTTTTTTCTCTTTCCTTTCCTAATTTATCTGCTTATTTCTTTATTCATTGCTGTAATGTCACATTAAAACTTGACAGTACAGAAACAACAACAACATAAAAAGTCATCACTTATACACTGGCCAATAAAATAATGAATGAGGGTTCATCTACAGAAAAATGTCCGGCTCAAAGTGGAAACTACTGTATCTTTAAAAGCAGCAATTTACTGAAGGTGGAGGATGAATGCAAACCTGTGCAATATGCAAGATCTGATTTTTCCCTAAGAAGCTTAAACAAGCTAACACTGAATGTGTTTGCTTTAAAAGCAGGTTGACAGCTGGGCAGGGTTACTTCTGTCTGAAGGTTACATTTAATTCAATAAAAGAAATGAATATTATGCTTTGATTGGGGTTGAATGATTTTTTGCTTTGCATCTAACGCTATTGATTTGCACTAAAACATGAAGGAAAGAAAAAAGTGGTGTGGAGCTTTGTGTAAAGAAAACAATGGATTTGACTTTGTTCAATAAAATGATGCTGAGCTTCTGTAACACAACAGATTGTGGAGGATACTTTTGTTCCATTACTCTGTGTGAATTTACAGCAACCATAGCAGCTCATGCAGAGGCACATTAAAGGCTTTACCATGCACAGTGACTGTAACCCTGACTAAAAAACTAAATACCTGAGGCTGTGATGTTCCTGGTAAGTTTATCCTGCAAAGAAGATCAAGGGAGATCATGGCTGGATAAAGTCACTCTGGGCAGTGGGGGCAAAAATGATGTGTGGCCCCACCTGAGTCCTCTTTACCTCACTCTATATGTCCTACACCAACTAGTGATCTTATGATGGAAAACTACAAAGCCCCAGGTTTGATGTGTGTTAGTTTAAGATCATTACAAAAAAGAGAGAGATGATAGAGAGGCTCTCTCTCATCATTTCATTTGATATTTATAAAACTGAGACACACATTTCAGAACAAGGGGGTTTCAGGGTCTGAGGACCTATAGGGCAGCCTGCTTGGCCTGGTTGGCAGTTCAGCCTTGAACGTTTCCAGTTTGTCTCTTTTTCTTTCATAGTCCGAATTTTTTATTTGTCACCTTTCTGTTCAGGGCTAGTTCAGGTTTCTCTCCTCCTTCCTTTTGTATCCTGTATGTCCCCTGCCTTGTGTGTATTGTTTGTCCTCGTTTGTCTGTTTGGTCGGTGGTGGTGTGTGTGTGTGTGTGTGTGTGGCTCTCTTGCCAGGATTGAGCGTGGGGACGTCACGTTCTCAACCAGTAATTGACACAGCTGTTCTGATTCTTGTACTCATCTTGTCCTCCCTCTGTTCCTGTAGGATCACCTGTCCATTCTCCACTGCCAGGATAATCATTCCCGGACACCTGCTCCCCCCGCTCCATTAACCATTCCACCCATTACCTTCTACCTGCAACGGACTTTGCCTTGCCTCAGCCGAGAGCAGCCTCACTTCCCCACCACGCCATTTTCTCAATAAAAGTGAACTCTGCACTTCATTGTCTCAGAGTCCTGCATTTGGGTCCTTCCTGGTTAACACTTTCATCCCATTAAATGTGAATGAGTACCATCATTTTTGAAGCTGTTGCACAGGTGTCTACCTGTATGTGTATTTTTCCTGTTGTTGCTGTCTCTCATTTGACTTGTTTACTAATAGTTTATACAATAGTTTGATCAAGTGTAGTCAACATTTCACTTTTTTATTTTTTTACACAAGCTGATCTCCTAAATCTGTTCAATATCCCATATATACATTGTATGTTTATTTTTGTTATAAACAACCAGTCCATCTGTAACTTCCTGTATTGTTCACTTTATTGCTCTGCTTGCTAAAAAAAAAAAAAAAAAGAAGGGATTTTAAATCTCAGTGGGTTCAAATGATTGAAAATAGTTCTATTAGTTTCAGAGACTTGCAGTTAATACCCACTCTGTTTTCCTGTTTCAGTCGTTCTCTCTCATCTTTTCTTGGAAACCTTCATTTTTGCTTCCTCAGAGTTAAAAGCCAACACCTGGAAGTCACTGATCTGAAACAAGGACAATAAAAACATACAGTGGGTACGGAAAGTGTTCAAAACCCCTTACATTTTTCACTCTTTGTTAAATTGCAGCCACTTGCTAAAATCATTAGCATGGTCATCATTTTTTTCCCTCATTAATGTACACACAGGCTCCCATATTGACAGAGAAACACAACATTGTGGAAATTTTTGCAGATTTATTAAAAAAGAAAAACTGAAATATCACACGGCCATAAGTATTCAGACCCTTTGCTCAGTATTTAGCAGAAGCACGCTTTTGAGCTAATGGCAACAAAGAGTGAAAAATCTAAGGGGGTCTGAATACTTTCCATACCCACTGTAAGCTCATTATTTCAGATTTATTCATACAAAAGTCAGTTATCACCATGGGTCTAAAAAAGCTACAGTGACAGATGCAAATAATGACTGGACCATACAGAAAAACATGTGTTTCTATTACATTAACCTGTAGCTCTTTCTTTCCAACACTGATGCATATCATATCATATCATATCATATATCATATCATATCATATCAGTACAGGTGAGTGATGTCTGTCGCGTTCAGCAACATGATACCAGGAAGTCAAAGTGGAAGCACTGGGATCTAAAATCATTCTGGGACAGATGTGACTTCTCTCTGTTAGTTTCAACAACATAGTGTCCCAGTGTTCAGAATAAAATCCATAAATAAATGAAGATATTTTCAACAGCTAACTGTTGTTGTGAAGACATTTGAGTCGCAAGGACTTTGATATGTATTTTACAAGTAAATTAAGATATATACAAACAAAGTATTAACATTTATACAAAACACCTTGCAGTTTATAAAATGAGTAAAAATAGTTCTATGCAGCTGAATAAAATATTTAAATGCTGCCTTCACATTACCTACTTTTACTTTGATAGTTAAAGAACATTTTGCTGACAATGCTACAGACTTTCACTGAAGTAACATCAGCTGCTAACAGTAATGTAAAAGACAGTTTACATGACATGTGTTCATCACACAGGTCCAACATAATGCCTGTCAGTCAGAACAAGGTAAAGAGACTGAAACATAATTAATTTAATTAGAACGTTCATCAGGACTAAAGAAGAAGAAGTATGGTGAATAATAATATATGTGTTGTGTACTTTGTACAGCAGACACATAATGATGCCTCAACTTACTGCATAACTATGAACCTCCAAGATCTGCTCCATCACACCACATGATGGAGCTGATTAATCTGATTTATCACTTTGGGTTCAGCATCTGTGAATGAATAAAAAAAGACAGAGTCCAGATGGAGGGTGGAGGAGGTGGAGGAGTCTCAGTGTGTCTGCAGAGACTGTGTAGAAGGACAGAGCAGCAGCAGAGCAGTCCAGATACACTGATGATTCTCTTTCAGATCCAGAGGAACACACAGGGATGATGGTGGACTTGACAGTGGAGCTGTTCTCAGAGCAGTTCAGACTGCAGCACTGAGAGTCTTCTCCACTTCTTCTGGTTCCTCTGTCAGTCACTGCTGGATGAAGCTCTCCTCTCCACTCTACCTCCCAGTAACATGGACCAATCAGAGCTGCTGCTGCTTCAACCTCTCTGGATCATCAGGACACAGCTCGTCCTCTATCAACACACACACCGTCCTCTTCACTCTCTCCTTTAGAAAGATCACTACCACCATCTGTTGAGAGAAGAAGACAGACAACAGAGGTGATAAATCAGTGTTTACAGAGACTCACTTCATCAGCTGTCAGTCACTGATGCAGCACATCCAGTATAAAGAGCAGCAGGGACTTCAGTCCTGTTCAGAGCAGAAGTGGAGCAGCTGTGTAGTGTAGCAGCTTCCTCTCAGCTCTCATGTTAACGTATTGGAGTGAAGACACTGAGCTGGAAGCTCACACACCTGCAGAGACTTTTAGCATCAAGTCTGTTTACTCTGAACATTTCACTCAAGTCCACAGTGGAAATAAACTGCTGAGTCATGAAGCTTCATTACTGCACAAACAGTTTAGTGATGGATTCACTGCTGTTACATGTCAACTCATGTTCCATTTAAAGAAAGAGTCTCTGTGTGTTGATGAACATCTGATCTGCTTCTGAAATATCAGCTGACAAATAAACATGGAGGCTGTCACTGAAAGTATCTGACAGATGGACAGATATACAGATGTGATCACTGGACTTCAGCAGAGGTTCTGCTCTGTATCAGACCACATGCTGACAAAATGTCATGATGCTTCTCTGAAATCAGAGCCAGTGATTTGCAGGCTGCAGTCAGACTGATCTCAGAGCTGTGACAAAGATCAAACTCATCAATTCTTTACTGTTGAAATGAGACAACAAACAGTCTCAGATTAGATGTGATGGTAGGACAGTTGGACCAATGAGGACAACTGTCTCTACACATCCTGTGAGGCTGTCAGCTGTGATCCAGCTTTATTTCCTGTTGACATGAACACAACAGCAGATCACAATTAGCTTGTGGCTGCTGTGATTGGCTGACTGTCCTCTGTGTCTCTGTCTTTCTGTCCCATCTTGAGGCCTGTCCCCGTTCTCCTCTCACAGCTTCAATGAGGAAAGCAGCCACTGAGAAGGTTGGAGGTTTACAGGAGACACTGGATCTTTGCTTTGATACGAACTCTGTTTATTACAATACTGATGAAAGCAGCATGGACTGACTCCAACCCTCTACTGACCTCAGAGTCTGCAGTCTATAGTCTGGACTCTTCACAAGATCAGACAGATCCTTCACTCCTGAATCCTGCAGGTTGTTTCCCCACAGTTCCAGGTGTCTCAGATGGGAGGGGTTGGACTTCAGAGCTGAGGCCAGAGAAGCACAGCTGATCTCTGACAAACTGCAGTTTATCAACCTGAATAAAGAATAAAAGATGTGAGTTTAGGAGACAAAGTTCCTGTTTGAAAGCGTTGAGTGTTTCATCATCTGTTCAGAGCTGAAGAAGGTTGAGAATGTACAAGTTTGGAAAATGGAAACTCCAAACACCTGAACCAACAGGATGCAGCTTAAAAACAGTCAGATACTAAAAGTCAAACACAGCTCTCATTAACTTCAGTCACTATAAACATCACAGATCATAAAGCAAAGAGTGAAGAAACATTTCTTTCTGTCTTAATGTGGAATATTTGCTTTGTATGTGAAGAAATATAAAAGTCAACTGAAGGTGAAGATGAAATTGTTCCAAAGTAAAGAGTCAATTAGCAAGTGTTGGATTTTGAATCTTCATTCAATGAGTTTGAAATATGAAGCTGAACAAGATGCTCAGTGTGGATCAGCATCAAATCTCTGAGCTCAAATCTCCTTCAAAAAGTCCCACATTCACACTCAGGTTTAACAGTTTGGAAGAAAGTTTTCAAAGTGTTCACTAAGGTTTCAAATGAAATCTTTCATATTGTGTGAAATCATAGTTTGAGCCTTTGATGTTTTGAGTGTGACTGAAGTTTGTGTTGAGAGTTTGAGAAGCTGCAGACATTCAGCACATGTGCAGTGTGTTGAAGGAGACATTTCATCACATTCCAGTCATGTGTCTTTGGTCCAAAGCAAGTTCAGCTTCATCCAACACTCTCTGCTCACACATTTGAATCTGCTGTTCCAGCATTGCATTCTGGGATTCCTGGCCCCACCTTCCTGGTGGCTGTCAGCGTCCCCCAGTTTGTGTCCCTGTGACAAAGACACAGTGGGACGCTGACACCCAGTGGGCTCAGTGATTGGTCGGCTGTGTGGAGCTGAGAAAGGAGCCAGGGTTTGAACTTCTCTCTCTGCTCTGTTTTCATTGCTTCCACAAATATTTGTGTCCCTGTTCAGCTCAGCAGCTGAGTGTAGCTCTATGAATGTCTTCAGGAGACACTGTGTGAAAATGTCCTCTCTGTGACAGCAGGCTTTTCACTGTGCCTGTGAGTGAGGCCATTGGGAGCAGCTATGAACACTTGTGCCTTCAGACCTGCTCACACGTGTTGTACAGATCAGTTCTTGTCAAACATCCTGATCTCAATGAGACTTTGTGAATAACACAAGCTCAACTCAGTCAAACTGCTGACACTGTCAATGTGGACTGTAAGAGTCAGAATCCAAATCATTTTCAAAGCTTTAAAAATCACTTTGAAAATCAGAGTCAGCACTTTCACAACTTCCTTTCAACCATTTCACAATTTGAATGTTAGAAATTCTGAAGGAGATTTGACCTAATAAATACTGAATAAAGCACAACTTTCACATCACATTCATCTCAGCACACAAGTAAACAATGGAGTCTGACCTCAGAGTCTCCAGTCCACAGTCTGGACTCTGCAGAAAACCACACAGATGCTTCACTCCTGAATCCTGCAGGTTCCAGTTTTCACTCAGCTCCAGGTGTCTCAGATGGGAGGGGTTGGACTTCAGAGCTGAGACCAGAGAAGCACAGCTGATCTCTGACAACCTGCAGTAACTCAACCTGAATAAAGAATAAAAGATGTGAGTTTAGGAGACAAAGTTCCTGCTTGAAAGCGTTGAGTGTTTCATCATCTGTTCAGAGCTGAAGAAGGTTGAGAATGTACAAGTTTGGAAAATGGAAACTCCAAACACCTGAACCAACAGGATGCAGCTTAAAAACAGTCAGATACTAAAAGTCAAACACAGCTCTCATTAACTTCAGTTAGGGGTGGGTGATATGGCAAAAATATCACATCACGATTTTTTAATGGTAAAATCACAATCACGATTTTATCACAGTTCATTTTTACAGTGAAGTTAATTTAGAACCAAACTATTCTCTATGTAAAAACTTAGCCCTAAAGATAAAAGAGTCACCTCTTTCCACCGTTTGCTACTTCTCTCACACAGCGTGCTTTTATCAAAGGCTTGTGTTATAGTTGGTTGTTTCTGTGTAATGTCTTTAGCCGTTACCACTGGCTGATGTGTGGTTGGCCTCGCTGCTTGGCTCTCAGCTAATTGTTTCGGATGCTGCCTCTTCAGGTGGTTAAAGAGGTTCGTTGTGTTTGCGCTTTGTCGTTTGGAGAAAACCCAAACCAGTTCCATACGCAGTGTTGGGGAGTAACGGAATACATGTAACGGCGTTACGTATTCAGAATACACATTATGAGTAACTGTATTCCATTACAGTTACAGTTTAAATAGATAGTATTCAGAATACAGTTACATTGTTGAAATCAATGGATTACGTGACAATACTTCTCTGTTTCACGAGTTTATATTTATTCTCTAAATGAACTCTGTTACTCCCCAACACTGTCCATACGACTGGAGTTCTTTTTGGGGACCAACTCCAAGCTTTACCTTTCGTAGTCGGCCATGGCTACCTGCTACAGCTTGACTAAAACAGCGAGGCTAGTTAAAAAAAAAAAAAAAAAAAATCTGCACTGCTCGTACTTCGCCATGATTGGTTGGTCATGTTCACGTGAAGTGGGCTGTTAGTTGCCCAAGGAAAAAAAACTTCTCGTGCGTCTGTGCGCAAGCATAGAGCTGCAATTAATAGAATGTGCCCTATAGACGATAATACGATCTCTGTCCTCTGGCAGATCGTCAACATCAAGATCGTCTTCACGATCTAAAATCATCATATCGCACACCCCTAACTTCAGTCACTATAAACATCACAGATCATAAAGCAAAGAGTGAAGAAACATTTCTTTCTGTCTCTCAGTCTGACCTCAGAGTCTCCAGTCCACAGTCTGGACTCTGCAGAAAACCACACAGCAGCTTCACTCCTGAATCCTGCAGCTCATTGTTCCTCAGGTCCAGGTGTCTCAGATGGGAGGGGTTGGACTTCAGAGCTGAGGCCAGAGAAGCACAGCTGCTCTCTGACAAACTGCAGTAATTCAATCTGAATAAAGAATAAATCATGTGGATAAAAATCATTTCTAATCCAATCAGATATGTCCTAATCAATGAGCTTTCACTAACATGAGTAGAGGGACTTTGTCCTTCTCTTATTGTGGATCATCATAATGTCAGCCTTCTACACACATCATCCAAATGTCACCACAACATTCATACAACTATTCATGTCAACACAGATTCATAACATGCTGCTGAGCTCAGTCAAGTCTGGAATTAGAAGATAAAGATCAAATCAGACATGTTGGACTCAAATCCTCTTCATCATTGAAGGTTTTACATGACCTTCTTCTTCCTGAACTTTGTGTCATTAAACAACATTAAAGGACAAATTCACATTTCTTGACTTCAACCAACAGTCAGATGTCACATGTTGACACGTTGAAAGAGTCTTTGGTGGCAGTCGTCCTTCCTGTGGTCCACACTGACTGAAGTGGTCTCCTCCTAACGCAACTACACTGTAAGAAATGACTTCATGAGTTCAGCTGTAGCTGAATGAAGCTTCATCAGTCTGACTCAGACAAATGTGTAGAAGAATACTGAATTCTCCCATTGTGCTCTGATATATTCAGACCTCTGTTCTTGGCTGAAGGTGTGTGTTTCCTGATTCTACTCTCCTCTACACCAGGAGAGAAAACACCTGGTTCGGTCTTATGTCTCGGAGCATAAAAGGCAGAACGTCCAGACTCATCAACAGCTTCCTACCACAAGCTGTTAGAGCACTGCACAGCTGAATCACAGACATATCCACCATTACTAACTAAAAGACAGCACTGGCACTTTAATGACAGTCTGCTGCTGTGGACATTTACTGACAATCTTGCACAATGGGCATCTTGCAGTATGTTTGGGGAGCATAGACTGTATAAGGGGAGGTATGTGGGGAGTCGGGGGTGGGGTCTTGGAGGTGGAGGGTCAGGGGGAGGGGGCTGTTCACAGGGATTGAGTGTGTTTGTTTTTTTTTTTTTTTTGTATTTACTTAGTGTCCTGCCCTCACCACGCGTACCCTCACAAAACTAGACAGCCAGATAAGGTCTGTACTCCAATGAAGAATGCGAGGCGTGACTTTTCTTGCTTTTACTTAAGTCACATACACACTCTACGCAAGTTAGCTTGTTTGTATGGTAGCTGCTAACATAGAATGCTAACAACACAACACAATAAACATATAACTTTGGAAACTACACACACACACACACAATACTTACAGACTGTAGTGTTCTCAGGCTGAAGCGTGTGCAACCACATCATTACTGACTTAACTTGTTGACTGAAGTAACGGAGCAGAGCGGAGCGGCAAAGATCCGAGTTAGAATATTAACGGAAAGAGCGCTCACGCTGTCGCTGTTTCCAAAAACCAAGAAAAGTACAGAACACTCACTCTGATACAATTTCTATGAACTAAAGAAAAATACATATTTTACATTTTTATACTTTTTAACACTTTTAAATTATTTACTTTAGATTTTATTTTTATATTTTAAAGACAGCACACTTAGTATTTATTATTACAACTTTTTTTTAACTTCACTCTCCTGAACCCAGGAAATACTGTCTCATTTTGTCTGCACTGCAGTTGTATGTACAGCAAAGGATGTGGAGGATTTAGGCCAGGGGTGGGCAAACTGTTCCACAAAGGGCCGGTGTGGCTGCAGGTTTTTGTTCCAACCAAGCAGCAGCACACCAGACTTGACTCATTTAATCAACCGATTTCAGTCTTCAGACAGTTGATTGGTCAAACTGTGTGCTCTTCATTGGTTGGAACAAAAACCTGCAGCCACACCGGCCCTTTGTGGAACAGTTTGCCCACCCCTGATTTAGGGGATCTATTGGCAGAAATAGAAGATAATATTCATAATTATGTTTCAGTAGAGTTGAATCACCTGAAATGTGAATTTGATTTATCAGGTTTACATGAAAACAAAAAGACTGAAAATAACATGAATACATTAACAAATGAATGTAGAATGTAAGAGTTACTAATAAATAAACAGAAAAACTTAACAGCAATAATCATAACCAACTGAAAAATCTGTTTGACAAACACAACATTTAAAACATCTCCAGAAAAACACACAGCTGACCTAAAGATTATAAAATTATTTAAGAATAATGAGAATAATTTCATACTGTGTATATTTGAAAAAAACTAAACTACCAATCTACACTGACTGATAATGTTAAAGATCATGTCTGGACTTACACAGCCTTTCTGCAGTTCCCCACAGCTGGGATCAGTCTCCGTCGTCCCTCCTCTGATGTGTTGTACTTCTTCACGTCCAACTCATCCAGAACCTCCTCTGACATCTGCAGAACGTAGGCCAGAGCTGAACAGTGGATCTCAGAGAGTCTCTTCTCTGATCTGTTCTCTGACTTCAGGAACTCTTGGATCTCCTGATGTACTGAGCGGTCGTTCATCTCCATCAGACAGAGGAAGATGTTGATGCTTCTGTCAGGAGAGATATCATCTGTGTTCATCTTCTTCAGGTTGTAGATGGCTCTCTGGATGATTTCTGGTCTGTTCTCTGTCTGACCCAGAAGGCCTCCTAAGAGTCTCTGGTTGGACTCCAGAGACAGGCCATGAAGGAAGCGAACAAACAGGTCCAGGTGGCCATTTTTACTTTGGAGGGATTTCTCCATGGCATCACTGAGGAGGACATTGAGTGATGAGTGGCTTCTATACTTATATTTGTCCCTATGTATCAATGAGAGATTCAAGATTAAAGGGTCTGAGTCCTGGTGTTTGCCATCTTTTCTCAGGAAAGTCCTCAGCTCACTTGTCTTCCTCTCTGTGTGACAGTGGAACATGTAGACTGCAGCCAGAAACTCCTGAATGCTCAGATGAACAAAGCAGTAGACTGTTTCCTGGAAGATCACACTCTCTCTTTTAAAGATCTCTGTACAAACTCCTGAGTAAACCGAGGCCTCTGTGACATCAAGACCACACTGCTCCAGGTCTTCTTGGTAGAACATGATGTTTCCTTTCTCCAGCTGTTCAAACGCCAGCCTCCCCAGCTTCAGAAGAAGTTCCCTGTGAGCCTTCATCAGCTCCTGTGGACTCATCTCTTGTCCCTCATCATACTTGTGCTTCTTCCTCTTTGTCTGAACCAGCAGGAAGTGTGAGTACAGGTCAGTCAGGGTCTTGGGCAGCTCTCCTCTCTGCTCTGTGGTCAACATGTGCTCCAGAACTGTAGCAGAGATCCAGCAGAAGACTGGGATCTGACACATGATGTGGAGGCTCCTGGATGTCTTGATGTGTGAGATGATTCTGCTGGACAGCTCTTCATCACTGGATCTCCTCCTGAAGTACTCCTCCTTCTGGGCGTCAGTGAAGCCTCGTACTTCTGTTACCCTGTCAACACATGCAGGAGGGATCTGATTGGCTGCTGCAGGTCGGGAAGTTATCCAGACCAGAGCCGAGGGAAGCAGATTCCCCTGGATGAGGTTTGTCAGCAGCACGTTGACAGATGACTTCTGTGAGACATCAGACACGACCTCCCTGTTGCTGAAATCCAGTGAAAGTCTGCTTTCATCCAGGCCGTCAAAGATGAACAACACTTTACAGACAGCGAGCTTCTCTGCTGTGACCATCTTTAATGTTGGATGGAAAACGTGGAGCAGCATGAGAAGACTGTACTGCTCATCTTTGATCAGGTTCAGCTCCCTGAACGAAAGCAGAACCAGCAGACTGACGTCTTGGTTTTCAGAGCCCTCTGCCCAGTCCAGAGTGAACTTCTGCACTGAGAAGGTTTTTCCAACACCAGCGACGCCGTTCGTCAGAACGACTCTGATGCGTCTCTGTTGGTCAGGTAAGGCTTTAAAGATTTCGTGGCACTTGATTGGAGTGTCATGGAGGGTCTCCATCTTGGAAGCTGTCTCCAGCTGCCTCACCTCATGTTGGGTATTAACCTCTTCACTCTGTCCCTCTGTGATGTAGAGCTCAGTGTAGATCCTGTTGAGGAGGGTTTCACTTCCTGTTCCATCAGTTCCTTCAGTCACATGTTCACATCTCCTCCTCAGACTGATCTTATGTTCATCTAAAACCTCCTGCAGACCACTATCTGCTGAAAATCTGCTGACACAGAAGAAATAATGTCAGACTAAAGAAAGAGAATCTGAGAATCTGCTCATTTCTTTCATCAGCTGCATAAAAACTAAAGACAAGCAAAGAAAAGTTTTTTTCATTTTGTGGTATTTCTAATCATCTTAAATGCCAAAGCTGTATGATAGAACAAATGACTCTGTATCAAAGCACAGGTCCTGTTTTCAGAGATGATGACATGAGCAGACAGATGTACAATCTTACTTTGTACAGTGCTGCTCTGACTGACTGTCTGCAGTCCAGCTCTTGTTCTGGATCTTTCTCTCAGATTTTATATCTTACACATTTTTCAACAAATATTTGAACTTACTGAGATACTCTTGGATGTTTTGGGTGGATTACTCTGAGATTGTTGGGATTCTCTCAGGCTCTGATAATGTATTTTATCTTGATGATGTATTGAGTCCTAAAGTGTTTCCTTTTTCAGTCTGATCAAACTTTTTTGGGAGCTACAGTCCAGTGTGAGGACATTCTGCTCCTTTCCAACACTCATTAAATCCCAGAAACCTGACAACAAATGATTTTAGCAGCACAACCTGTGCTGAGACTAAATGTTCTGTTGATTGTTGTGAACAAATATCCAGATTTGGTTCACAATGTCTAAAAGCTGTTAAAGGCTCAGACGTGTAAATCATTAAAGTGGAACCTCCAACATGGAGACACTGTGTTTCTTCTTTGTCCTTCTTTTCATTGACAGGTCTACAGACTCTGGAAGTGGCAATCAGGCTCATGTTCATACACCAACTCTCACAATGACTGAGACTGATAAAACAGTAACATGAGAAAGCTCTGCTTTATAAATCTGCTGAAAAGAGTGTGTGTGCATATTTCTGTCTTTGTGTGGACACAGTTTTATGGATCTGGCCCCTGGTGTCTCCCTGTTTCCTTCAAATATGTCTGAGAACTGAATCATCCTCAGGTCAGTTTACACTAGAAATAGTCTTTTTTGTGTTTGAGGGTCCAGGTTCATTACTGAAGTCTGGAGGATTAAACTCTTTGGACCTTGCTCTCTTCATAGATGGACAGCTGGATCCTGGAGACTCTGCTCTCAGTCTGTGGTCCTGACCTCTGAAAACACAAACACATTTTTATTCATATCACATCAATCACTGATAAATTGTTTGAGGACAACGTGATTTGTCAGTTAATCATAAAATATGTGCAGTTTCCACGTGTTGATGACCTGACTCACATTAGCTCTAAAGAACTGCAGTGGGGACTATTTTGATCTGTGGATTTATCTACATTTAGTGCTGTGTGTGTTTGTGTTTACAAACACACTAAACACTGTTATAGCCCAAAGTTTGGAGGTTCACAGGTTTGTAGCAGTTCTCTTACTTTGTGTCTGAAGGTCCAGGTTCATTACTGAAGTCTGGAGGTCTAAACTCTTTGGACCAGTCACTCTTCATAGACAGACAGCTGGATCCTGGAGACTCTGCTCTCAGTCTGTGGTCCTGACCTCTGAAAACACAAACACATTTTTATTCATATCACATCAATCACTGATAAATTGTCTGAGGACAAAGTCATTCTGGGAACTCTCAGCTGACGTCCTGCAGCAACGTCACCATGTAGCACTGATCACTATACTGAAGGATGGAGGCAACACACCAGCATCCATAAACAACACTGCTGTGTCAGTTAATCATAAAATATGTGCAGTTTCCATGTGTTGATGACATGACTCACATTAGCTCTAAAGAAGTGTAGTGGGGACTATTTTGATCTGTGGATTTATCTACATTTGGTGCTGTGTGTGTGTGTGTGTGTGTGTGTGTGTGTGTGTGTGCGTGTAACAGTGTAGTTCACTGATGTGTTTTAATATTTCCTGGCTCAGAGGAATCAGATCTATCAGGCTGTGATACACATTCTGTGTGGGTTTGACTCTGCACATGGGATTTATTGGTAATAAGAAAAATGTGGAAAATCAGTGAAAGTAAAAATGTTCTTTAGTCAGATCATTTCAAAAGAAACAAGCAGCCTCAGCAGTCAGTATTAATACACTGATGAGCCAGAAGAACCAGGAAGAACTGATTTTCTGTCGACACTACGGCAGCTGTTACAGGCAGAGACGACAACTGCAGGACCTCAACACACTAAACACTGTTATAGCCCAAAGTTTGGAGGTTCACAGGTTTGTAGCAGTTCTCTTACTTTGTGTCTGAGGGTCCAGGTTCATTACTGAACTTTGGAGGATCTTTCTCTTTGGACCTGTCACTCTTCGTAGACAGACAGCTGGATCCTGGACACTCTGCTCTGTCCTCTTCTTCCTCCACACAAACAATCATCTTCTGCACTTCAGTCAGTCTGAGAAGGAAACCAGTAAAACAGACTGTGAGCTCAGACACACAAAGAATCAGGACACACAAGTCTGATCAAGAGTCACATGCAAGACTGAGAGAACAGGAAGTAACACACAGACAGTCTACAGTAGAGACAGACAGATATGTTTTTTTCAGGGTCAATGGCGATACCAATTATTAGTAGTTAAGGAGGCCGATAACCGATATGGAGCCAATATTCACTTGAAGTAAAAGTGAAAATATTGGCATCAAAATTTTGGATAATACAAACTCCAACACTTCACTTCATTTAACCCCTTAACGTTTTGACGGCCTGCCGGCAGGCCGTCATGCCATCATGCTATTTCTCAGACACGTCTGTGTTTTATTGTACCTACATAACTACTACATTTAAGGTGGTGCACATGCAGCACATCATTTGAAAGCTGAAAGTCTTATCTTTTCAGTGATATAAAACTTTACAAGATAAAACAACGACTTTAGGTAGAACTAAACCATCAAACTAATAACTGTCGGTTATTACTTTGGTCTTGTTTTGTCGGGAAATGTCCAATGAATCACGTCCAGTGGAAAAATGCGGTCAAAAACATATGTTTAGGTGCATAAATGATCAGAAGTTGCAATCGAATTGTTCCGACTGGAAAATACAGCGCACTATTACTCCTTCGTTTCTACGTTTTGTCGCCTCTGTTTTGTTTTGAAAGTTGATCCCATGGAGCTTGGTTTGTAGTCCCTGCCATCTGCTTTTGATTGACACCTCATTTGACCATCTAGGAAGATCTATGCCCCCCCACAGCCAGAAATAGCCAATGAGCGACTCTATCACGTTAAAGTACACCCCCTACTCTTACGGTTGTCGTTTTGCGCCTATCATATCTTACACTGAATCTGATCTAATGGTCGTGTAGCCAATGAAATTCCAGTCACAGGGATGTGTCACATGTTGGGGTTGTGGAAGGAGGAGGGGCTACAAGACCGTGCGTAAACAAATATACTGGATGCCAGCTACGTGTACGTGCACAAAAACAGTAGTGAGACTGTTCTTATGGCTTGCCTCACTAAAAAGTGCCAGCTCTTTCTGGTCCCAAGGGGCTCCGCAGATTTTTTTTGTTGCTTAAATTAATTTATTAACAAAATAATGTAAAATTATGTATAAAATGAATAAACTCATTTCCTCACAGTTCCAGCCTGTTGGCTCTTTAGGGGCTGTTCTCTCTCTCATTCTCTCAGGTCTCCTGTGTCTGTAACCCCCGCTCCTCCTCCTGCTCAGTGCGGACACGCCTCACATCAGGTAGTTGACCAATCACATGAACAAAAAAAAAAACCAAACCAAAGCAGCTCCGCCTCCCAGGCATATGTCAACTCCCATCCTTCACTTCAAAGAGCCGGCTCTAAGAGCCATTTCGGTCGCGACCGACACATGACTAAAAACAGACGAGAGCGTCAACCTCAGAGGTGTCCAAACTGTTCCTCAAAGGGCCGTGTGGCTGCAAGTAAAATGCAGAGAGTAATTTCCCCAGGAGGAATCAATAAAGTAATTAAAACTAATGAGCACACAGTCAACAATCTCAAGATCCGCTTATTAAATGAGTCAAGTCTGGTGTGCTGCTGTTGGTTGGTATAAAAACCTGCAGTCACTTGACCTTTTGTGGAACAGTTTGCGGAGTTTACAGCAAGTTGAGAGATGGAAAAATGTACAGAAAAGAAGAAATTCACTGTTGCGGAGGCGACTGAGGAATGTAGAAGAAGGGAAAGTGACTTTTCCAACTCGGACGTATCCGATGCAGAAAGCATCTGTTCATCTGGTGTCATCTGTTGACTCAGTTGCAGAAGGTATGTTCCTAGAAGGAGGAGATGTCGTTCTTGACAAGTAAGTGTAACATCTTATACTTTATACAGTTACTATAAATACAATTTAGCCATAAAATCATTTTGCAAACTTAGTAAATGAAAAAGTTGTTGTGTCCTTTGTTCTTGCTTTGTTTACCTGTGTGGGGTAAGCCTTAGTGGGGGGAGATTTACATGAGACAAACAGTGAATACAGATACAGTAGTTCTGTGAATGAATGCCTGATTTATTTATTTATTTATTACATTTTAGGCAAATTGCTGAGTCTGCTGATTCAGAGACAGAGAGCGAGCCAGGTGCCTCTTCTACTGTTCCTGCCAAGAGGTCACGGACAACTCGGGCAAGCAGTAGCTCCTCATCTGAGTATACCCCAACCCCCCTCAGTAGATGACCAGAAAAGCAAGAGGTAGAGGTAGTATTCTACAGACTATTGTGAATAACACAAATGAACATGGTAGCGCCAACTGTGATAAACCATCCACACCATGGACTGATATCACACTGCAAGACCTGTTTTCATACTTGCCTGCTGTCATCTACATGGGGTTTGTGAAGTGTTCCTCTCTGACAGATTATTGGCAGGGAGGTCGTTTGTACTCTTTTCCATATCCACAGAGAGTGATTACTGGAAAAAAGTTTCTCACCATCTGTCACACTCTTCATCTAAGCAGCGCTGCAGATGATGCAGCAAATGATGCATGACGTGGCACGGCTGCCTTTGATCGTATGGGGAAGATAAAGCCACTATACAATGATATTCTAGAAGTCTACCGCCGGAACTACCACTCAGGGCAGGAGATTTCCATTGATGAAAGAATGCTTACTTTGAAAGCACGTGTGTCTTTCAAGCAATACATGAAAAGCAAGCCTGTGCGCTGGGGTTTCAAGCTTTTCGTTCTGGCTGACTCATCAAATGGTTACACTTGGGACTTCTTTGTGTATGAAGGAAAGAGTGAGGGAACCAGTGGCAAAGGACTAAGTTATGATTCTGTAATGAGGTTGATGAACACCAGTTTGATGGGCACAAGGTATAAGTTATTTGTTGATAATTTCTATACCAGTCCAGCCCTCTTCCGGGATGTTTTGCAGCAGAGGATCTGGGCCTGTGGTACCATAAGGACAAACAGAGTGGGGTACCCCACAACAAAACAAAATGCCCTGGACTCAAAAATCTCCCTGTGGCAGCATCCGTTGGATTCGCACAGGCTCTCTCCTCTTTGTGCAGTGACGGGATACAAGAGATGTGTTCCTCTGTTCCACCATGCACACAGCACATGGGAAGGACACAGTGAAGAGGAAGATGAAGGACAACAGTGGCCGCTGGACTGTCAAGGATGTTCCAGTTCCTCCAGCCATAACAGACTACAACCGGTCAGTGCAGTACAGTACAGTTTATGCAGATGGATTTGTGACATGTGATCTGTGAGTTTCTAATGTATTGGTCTACCTGTCATTTCCCCAGGTGTATGGGTGGAGTGGACCTCTCTGATGCCCTCATCGGGTACTATCAAGTCCTCCATAAAACAAGAAAATGGTATAGGTCCAGTGAGAGAAAATGTCTTCAAGTGAAGGTCCGGAACATCATAATGTCAAATATTATGAATTAGTGATATATATATATATATTTATATTTATATTTATAGAAGTAGCCTCATAGTTGTATCAACATCTTCAACTAACTTAAATTAAACAAAGCACAATTCAAAAATATTTATTGTCTCTTAAGTTGTGAAGTATATATGTGTACATTGAACTATACATATGATAATAATAATGTTTTTCTCTCATTGGGTTAAGGCTGCATTTGAAAATAAAATAGAAAAAATGAATAAAACATGCAAAATAAATAATAAAGTGATTAATTTTAGAAAAATAAAATACCAGCAGCTTGAGTTTCCTTTTTTCTTTGTAAACTGTCTCAACAAATTTTTACAATAAATGAATATAACACATCTTAACAATTGAACAGTTTTACAGTTTCTCTTTCTTCCCTTCTTATATCTTATGCCCCCACTTTCTGTTGTTCAGTGAGAGAACTGAGCTAAAACTTTTCCTGCCAGGACTTTAAATCTGGGCTGGAATGGTGTCAGAGCCATTGTCTCTCCCTGTCTCCGGCTCACTTGTCAATAAATGTCATCTCCCTGTATCGCTAACTTCCCTTTCCACCGGTTGCTCACCTCTCATCTCTCTCATCTGTGTATTCAGAGTCGCGCTTTCACTCTCAAAATGATTGGCTGAGCAGCGTCACTTGACATGCTTATCTCGCATGCAATTGGTCTGTAAGCTCCGCTAAACAGATACCGTGAAGACTAGAAAAGCTGAGCTGGTTAAAATATTAGCCCCGCGTCGTGATGAATCCCTCAATAATTTATTGATTGTAGGTCTGGGTCCGCATAGGACGACGTCTGGGTCCGGACCCGGACCCGGACCGCGGTCCGCCTGTTAGTGACCTCTGGTATAGGACTTTCTTTTATCATTTTCTCGACATGGCCATTGTGAATGCTTTCCTCCTCCACAAGGACCTTTGTAAGGCAAAAGGTGGAGTGCCAATGAACCAGAAAGCTTTCAGAGAGACACTTGCTGTGGAGCTGTCGGAGGTGGGCATCCAGAGAAGCACATCGGCACAACCTTCTAGGCTCCTCGCGGCACATCACAAGCTCATACACATCAGTGCTAGCAGTACTCATGGCAGGCTGAAATGCAGAAAGTGCCATGCAAAGACACCTGTCAAGTGTTCCAGCTGTGACATGCCCCTGTGCTTTACCCCTGCCCGTGACTGTTATAATGAATGGCATGCTGAGAATAACCTATGACTTGTGAAACTGGGAAATTATGAATAGTTTGCTGTGAATAGTTTGTGTGTGTTTCATTCACATAAAGGTGTTGATTTCTGGCCATAGCACTTTTTCTGACTCATTTCTTATAATGCATGTTTAGTTTCAGTAGAATAATGAGCATTCAATGTTTTTTCTTCCATAACTTTATTTCAGTACTACTAATTGTGAATATGAATATTCATATTAATATGGAATATGATTCCTCTAAGTGTCACCTTTCATTAGAGCCCTCATTGAAGTATGTTTGTTTTGAAACATTCAGCAGTTATACACTTTTTTATCCTGGAGAGCCCAAGAGCTATTCAAAGTGGCCATTTTGGATAGCTCTTGAGAACACCTGGACATACTCACTGAAAAACCTGTGCAAAACAGTCATTTTTGGTACAATTATTATGAAATTTTAACATGGAATGGGTAGGACTTCAGTCTACAGAAACATGTTATCATCTAATCCATACCTACAAGCCCAGGTTATTAGAAAGATGTATTTTTACAAAAAAAATTCAGGCGAGGAAAAAAACATTTTTTTTTCTCTGTTTAATTTCTTAGAAAATCTGTTTAATATTCTCTTACTCCAGTTACAATTACATCAGACTGCTGAAATAAAAAAAATTAGAGAGTTACCTTCACAAAGAGACCAAACTTTTGAATGTCCTCCTAAGGGCTCAAGAACAACTTTGCATTTAATTTGGGAATGTTTTTGACAGGCGTTTTGGGCAAATTTGGCCAGAGTGTTAAGGGTTTAAATGTTTTTAAGCATATGTTTATTAAACAGCTTTTCAGATTACCAACACGCTACAGGTTTTTTTTTTTATCATAGACAACAGACATCTTAGTTTTAAAATTCTAACAAAAAGTGCAGGGAGTTCCCAGGGTCAGCGGCATCTCTTATAAAGCTAACTGAACATTTAAATAAATAAATAGATAGCTTCCTGAATTTTTATAAAGTTAATAAAACAAAGCTAAATAAAGTTGGCACAGAAAGGTGACTCTCAGATCAATTAGTAGTCCCAACTAAGCAGCACCAGATTGTGGTGCTGTAAGTGTCAAATTTTGTGCAATTTGTTTGTGTATTCTTCAATGTGTGCAGATCCATTTGTGTTCTGCTCATCCTACATCTGATTCTCTGTCTGTCCCCTGCTCTGCCTCTCACACACATCTCCACTATGTCTCCCACCCACACACCTCTACTCTGTCTCTCATGCACACATCCCCGCTCTGTTTCCCACACTGATCTCCATTGGAGTACAGCCTAACTTATACCTGTGGCTGTCTTGGGCAATTTATTTGACAGCACACCAAGCAAATGAAGGAGAGTGGCAAAGGACATGCACAGTTACGCTCAAACTTGTCCTTCAACCTGGTCAACGGTCTGCCATTGCCAAGGTGGCAAGGGCTAAATTGAAGACACAAACAGGATCATCCCAAAAACAAACAAATAAGGGAAAAGGGGATGTGGTCAGACATGCCCCTTGGTCTGTAACACACATAAAATTTACAATATAAAAAATGGATGCGCATTTGGTAAAACTCAGTCGTTTTCTGCAGGGCGGCTCAAGCTTTTGAATTCTGTATTGAAGAATAAAGCTCTATGGATTCAACTTCTCTGGTCTCTGGTGCTTCAGATGTGCCTCTTTGTGTTTTCCTTTGAAAAGAAGAGTTGAACACTTAGAAGTTTTTGGGAAGAAAAAGACTTAAAGAATGAAGAGTAAAAGAGTAAGGTGTGGGGACTCGGCCAGACTTGGACTCAGCATCAACTGGCCCTCAGCTGGGTCTACACCCTGGCTTGAAAAATGCACATCAGTGCAAAAAGCAGAGTTGTTCAGCGTGCTCTCCAGTCAGACGGCTTCTCTTGCTCTCATAAATTGCAGAGACTTCACTGAAGACTTAAGTCTGTCTGTCTGCAATAAGGGAGAGTTAAAAGTGGGGCCACATGCTGACGTTTGTTCAACTCATCATGTTTAATTTATTACAGCATGTGTGAAGCCTGTAGGAGATTTTATTATGCAAATGTTATATTTTAACAACATGTAATAGCAGGGACCCTGTCATTCAAAACTAGGCTGCTACATTACTAATGATTAATGTTACTATAACTGAAAAAATACAATAGTACAATAGCAATAGGAGAGACTATTGATCCCTGAACACCATGCAGTTCATGTAGGCTTTATGATGCAGTTACATTATGTCTTAAGTCTTGAACAGCAACATCCTGCTCCTCTCTACAAGAAACTATCAAAGAAACTATCACAGAAACTATCACAGACACTATCACAGAAACTATCAAAGAAACTATCACAGAAACTACCACAGAAACTATCACAGAAACTACCACAGAAACTATCACAGAAACTATCACAGAAACTCTCACAGAAACTCTCACAGAGCTTCAGGACACACTTCATCTAACAATATGTCATGTTCTGCACCTTCTCCTATCTGTCTGCGTAGTGCCGGATCGTATTCCGGTGAATTGTCCGTCTATACCATATATACCAACATGCGCGTGCACACACATACACATACACATACATACACACACACACACACACACTATTCTCTAGCCATCCCCTAAACATGATTCCCTGCAATATACCTGAAGTGAGTTCATTAGGTTTTTACTCTATCACTCAGACACACATACTTCTACTATCACGGACTATTTCCATATCCATATTACCATCATCCTTGTTTCCAGTGATTAACAGACACGTCTGGACTGACTGCGAGCGAGAACAGCTGCTGCTCTGTTTATATAACTTTATTGGACTCACAGTAACGTTACTAGTTGTTGTTTGTTCTAGAAGACTGGGACGTTTATTACCGTTTCGGGAGAGTCTGCTGCCTTAACTTACCTTCGAAACGTGTCTGGCTCCGGAGCTTCTCCACTCGGCAAAACGTTTTTCTCCTCTCTGCCGTGTGTGAGCGCCGTGCATGCATAGCTTTCACTGCTGATTGGCTGTTACCCGTGCCAATCAGCTCTGCTTGTAACCAATCAGATGGTGCTGTGGGTGGAACAATGCTGGAGACAGAATAGTGACTGAGGACCGAGAGGCGCGGCTGCATCAGAGCCAAAAAAAACCCAGTTTTAAATTAATCTCTTATTTAAAAAAACAAATGCAGATGCTGATTTGCGTCGGTAATCGGTCTATCTCTAGTCCACAGTGAAATAAAAACAGGCAGCTCTCCACCTGGTCAATTTATTTTAAGTCTGAGTCTGAAAACTGACTCAGAGACTTTGACAGTAAAATAATAATAATGTTGTATTAACACTCACCCTGACTCAGCCTTCAGTTTTCCTCCTCCTGCTCTGTTCAGTTCAAATGGCGTCTGACTGACTGAGCACTTTCAGTTTTAGCTGCTCCTCCCCTCTCCATTTACAGGAAGTCACCCAGTCTATAGTCTGTGTGTGTGTGTGTGTGTGTGTGTGTGTGTGTGTGTGTGTGTGTGTGTTGTTTACAGGTTTAGAACTTGCTTCTGGACCTGGATCTGTCTGTGGGACCATCTCAGCCTCTGACCTCAGCACATTATTGTTGTTAGTTTTTGTTTATAAGTGTCAAACTGAGATCACCATTATTGTTACTCATGACTTGGTGGAAGCAGCATGAAAACAATCAAATGTTCATTTCAGTGTGAATCTGCCTAATATTCTCTATAACCATATGAATCACAATGAAATCACAAAGTGTAATAATTATTGTGTTAACTGAACTGTGAAATACAAAACATCTGCTGAGTTTGAAAGACAAAGAGTCATAAAACAGAAATGACAAATTCAAATGATCCTAAATGTAGGAAGTTCTCAGTTTTAATGGAAATGTTGGAGATGGAATCAAATATTTTATGTGCACTGGATATAAAAAGTCTACACACCCCTGTTAAAGTGCCAGGGTTTTGTGATGTAAAAAAATTAACCCAAGTTAAATCAGAGCTTTTTCCACCTTTAATGTGACCTTTAACCTGTACAACTCAATTGAAAAACAAACTGAAATCTGACTTTATTACAGCAGTCTTTTTGGGTAGGAGTCTATCAGCATGGCATCTTGACTTTGGAATATTTGTCCACTCTTCTTTGCAAAAACGTTCCATATCTGTCAGACTGCGAGGGCATCTCCTGTGCACAGCCCTCTTCAGATCACTTCACAGATTTTCAATTGGATTCAGATCAGGGCTCTGTCTGGGCCATTCCAAAACTTTAATCTTCTTCTGCTGAAGCCATTCTTTTGTTGATTTGGATGTGTGCTTTGGGTCGTTGTCATGCTGAAAGATGAAGCTCCTCTGCATCTTCAGCTCTCTAACAGAAGCCTGAAGGTTTTGTGCCAACACTGACTGATATTTAGAACTGTTCATAATTCCCTCCACCTTGACTAAGGTCCCAGATCCAGAAGAGAAACAGCCCCAAAGCATGATGCTGCCACCACCATGTTTCACTGTAGGCATGGTGTTCTTTTGGTCATGTGCAGTGCTGTTTTTGTGCCAAACATACCATTTGGAATTATGGCCAAAAAGTTCAACCTTGATTTCATCAGACCTTAACACATTTTCCCACATGCTTTTGGGAGACTTCAAGTGTGTTTTTGTGAAATTTAGCCAGGCGTGGATGTTTTTTATAAGAAAAGGCTTCCGTCTTTCCACCCTTGTCATGAGGCAGCCCGGCTGCCCCTGGGATTGTTCTCTTTTCTTTCTGTGTTTGTGTGGGGGTGTGTTCTTCGGTGTGGGTGTGTTCACAGGTGTGGATTCCAGGGCAGCTCCTCACTTTCAACCTGAGTGCTCACACCTGTGCGCAATCTGGGCGTGATTACTCTACACTCCAGACTATAAGAGGCTCGGCTTTCCTGTTGACCATCGCCAGATCGTTCTGTCATCTCCAGTGGTGACTTACCTCTGTGCTTACGCCATTAGATCTTCTTTTGCTGATTACTTACCTTTTGTGTTTCCTTGCTCCAGACCATACTAACCTCCGTGTCCTCTCCTCTGCTGCAGAATCCTCCGGTCTATTCCCCGAGCTCACTCACCACCATTCTTGCTGACGTTTTGCTGACTGCTTTTGAGTCCTGCCCCGATTCTAAGACTGAGCATAACAACCCTACCCCACAGCCCAGACATATGTGTCAGGTTCCGCCTTTGAGCCAGGCAGTTTTATTTTGAAATCCTGTGTGTTTCCGGTTTTACGTAGTTAATGTTTGAGTTTCCGGTTGTTCACTGTTCTCCTCTCGTTTCAGGTGTCTTGACTTCCCTCTCCTCGTGTGCTCCTTCCACCTCCCAATTGCCCTCCCTCCCTTAATGTGTTTCACCTGTGTGTAATTGTCTCTCCTACCCCTGGTGTATTTAAGTCCCCGTCCTCTCTGTACTTGTCGCCAGATTGTCTTGTGGAGGTTTTTTTTTTTTTTAACACATCTACATTATTTCACCAATAACCATCGTAGGGAGATACCAGAGCTGGCCACTGTCTCACCAGAGAAGTATGGGGAACTGGTGAAGGGGTATTCAAGGCTGCAAAAGCTGCAGACATTTGTACTGAAGTGTGCTAATGTTATTGGAGATGACCCTGTGTTATTGGTTGTGATCGATGAGATGAAAAAAGAAGGGAAACTTCTCCCCTTCCTCAGGAGGAAATAAGACTTCAGAAATTGGAGTGGGTGGGTTAGTTTTTCAGAAGAATCAACACAGTTGTTGTTTTAAGACAATGTTTATAAATAATATATATAATAATTTTCCTTCAGCCACTGTGAAAGTTTAACTCCTAAGTAAACATTTGTGTCAGCGCTTTATTTTCGACAAAGCAAGAGAAAGGTGCACCGTTCCCAGTGGCACTGCAACGCCAGGTCGATGTGTGGAGTGAGCGGTTTTAATACGTTATCCCCATACAGGGGACATATCAGATATTAACCCTTTCATGCATAGCGGTCACTACAGTGGTCAGCTACTGTATTCAAAAGCTGTTCTCTTGTGTATGCATGGGCTTTACTGTTATAGTTTCATATCAGCCACCACAGTGGATGCTTGTGCACCAAAGCAAAAAATGCCAACAGATGCCATGATGCTTCATGCACATGAAAAATAAGTGTGTCTGCACGCAGTGTCTTGTATGTTGGATGCTTTGCCAATTGCCATACAAGATGGATGGGAAGTATAGATGAGCAGAACATTATTATGTGAGAGGACAATATCAAATCAGAGGGGAGACAGAACATTTGTACACCGCGCACACAATGTTGTGAGAAAACATCAGATTAGTATCATTAAAAATGTTTTCATAAGATAGTTTTCACGCAGAATGGACATGTTTGTAACTCCACGACAAAAAGGTTCATAAACAAAATTGTATTATTTTTATTTCATGCCTAAAGAGGGATAAAAACACTGGAAAAAAATCACAACTGAGGTGTTCATAATTCATGCATGAAAGGGTTAAACTGATAAGAACAGATATTACACTTGATCTTAGCCAAAAGGCCGAGAAGCGATGAGGCCCAAGCTCTTGGTACAACCGTCACTTGTCACGGTGTCCCGTTTGTAAGCCAGCTTATCAATGGCCGCCACTTAGCAACTCCGCCCATCTGTCTGCTGTGTACTTTTCTCTGGCGCTATACAAATTATTCTGAATCAAAAATGGAGATAAAAGGCTTACAGCACCTGGTATTCCCAGGCGGTGTCCCATCCAATTTCTAACCAGGCCCTACTCTACTTATCTTCCGAGATCAGACGAGATCGGGCGTGCCCAGGGTGGTATGGCCGTAAGCAACACCAATCCATATAACAAGTCTCTTTATACATGTTAAAACGCCACTAACAAATCCACTGTTTAATAGGGACAATAATCATCTGGATTTCTCTACAAATCCAAGCACAAGAAGCAATCAATAATCACCTTATCCACCTGACGAGAATTCTCTGACTATCCATCATCTGATAAAGGATTTTACTGCGTCTGATTACTTATAGGACCATTTCTGTCCGACATTGAGTAAGACATGTGAATGAACCACACTAGTTTAGGGATGATAGTTTTTGATTATTCTGAATCAAGATGGAGATAAAAGGCTTACAACACCTGGTATTCCCAGGCGGTCTCTCATCCAAGTACTAACCAGGCTCTACCCTGTTCTCCTTTTTCCAGGTAAGATGGAAATATTTAAAACAGCTACTTTTTGTGTGTGTGCCCAAACACTTTTGGGCTTACCATCGTGATCTTGTGTGCTTAAATATCACATCAAGTTAACAAACAAATCATCTGAACAAAACATTCAAATGAACTAACATGTACTGACTTACTGAAAACCTTGGAGCTGATCTGGACTTTCCTGTAGTTTCCTCTTGTCCTTGTAACAGCAGTAGCTCCTCCCTTCCTTGTCAATAATTGTGCAGAAATATCTGAGTGCTTCTTTCTTCCTAAATCATGAGCAAGTCCTGTCCAGTCCAACTGTTTCTGCTCCTGTTTGACTTCTGAACTTGTCTCTGGCTGTGTGTCCACTTACTGCAGCCTGTGACATCAGGCTGTAGAATGTTGATACATCAAAGGCATCAAAGGACAAACACACACACACACACACACACACATACTGGTACTTATATCTTTGTGAGGACACTCTCTGGCATAATGCATTCCCTCGCCCTAACCTCTCTCTCTCTTAGCATCTAAGACCTATGTCAGTACCTGTGCCTCTGTCAAAGAATACAAAAAAACCCCACTAGACCTGTACACACATAAAGTCATGTTTGTGTGTAGTCGTGTATTCAATTCAATTCAATTCAATTTTATTTATATAGCGCCTTCCACAATCAAAATTGTCTCAAAGCGCTTTACAGAGACCCAGAGCCTGACCCCAGAGCAAGCACTTAAGGCGACAGTGGCAAGGAAAACTCCCTTTTAACAGGAAGAAACCTTGAGCAGTATTCATGTAGTCATCTGTGAATGTGTGTTTGATAAGTGCTAAGTGAAAATGCACATCAGAAGAAATAAGTTCATTCAGTAGTGTTATTTATTTTTTTATTGTCATCATGTACAGTGGACTGGTAACCTCGCTCACAGCTGCTTCTCAGTTACACAGTTTACATTTTCTGATTTGCCAACCAATCAGGTGGCTCTATTACCCCCAATGATGGCAGAGTACTCATTTGGTAGCAGCACGAGCTAGTGGACTGGCCTGATTCCAGCGAGAAGAAACGACATGCAACATCAACATGAACCCAGAGCCAACGTCGGCTGAGCGTGAGCCTGAGCCCTCCAGCTCCGAATCAGACAGCCATCTTTGACCGTATTTAAGCAGGTGACATAGGCAGGGGCATAAATCAGTATATCTACATTCTTTATCAAAATTTGGGGGCGCAGCGCAGTACGTTAAGAGTGTGGCTTTGGAGATCAGAGGGTCGTGGGTTAGATCCCTGCGGACGACACCACCGTGGTGGGTCTCATATCCAACAATGATGAGACCCACTACAGAGGTCCAGAACCTGACACAGTGGTGTAACAGGAATAACCTCATCCTGAACACCAGCAAGACCAAGGAGGTCATAGTGGACTATAGGAGGTCCAGGAAGACTGAACACGCTCCTGTCTGCATACATGGGGAGGCGGTGGAGCGTGTGGACAGCACAAAGTTCCTGGTCGTCCACATTTCCTCTGACCTCTCCTGGTCTGTGAACACTTCACACCTGGTGAAAAAGGCCCAACAATGGCTCTTCTTTCTCAGGAAGGTGAAGCGGACTGGACTGTCTTCTCAGCTGCTCACAAACTTTTACAGGGCCCCGATCGAAAGCATCCTGTGTCTCAGTGTGACAGTGTAGTATGGCAGCTGCACAGCACAGGACAGGAAAGACTTAGCCCGGGTGGTGAGGACAGCACAGGGCATTGTAGGCTGTCGTCTACCAGATCTGGACTCAGTGTACACTGCCCGAGTCCAGAAAAGGGCCAGACGCATTGCGACAGATCCCACCCACCCAGGCAACTCACTGTTTGTACCGCTTCCATCAGGAAAGCGGTACAGGAACATTAAAACAAGCACAAACAGACTCAGGGACAGCTTCTTCCCCAGAGCTGTTAAAACAATAGCCCCCCCGCAGTGAAACACTCAACCCCCCTACAGAACCCTCATACAGGCACCCTCCCCCCTCCAGCCACATACATCCACCTTCTCACACACACACACTCACACCCAGGCAGATAGACAGGCACACGCACACACACACACACACACACACACATACACATCCCTGGTGACAACCACACAGAAGACAATCAACACTGACAGCTTCCATACACTGGACTGCACTAAGCTGCACTTTATTACTTTATTACTTTACTACTTTACTTACTTTGTGTTTATATTTTCATAAGTGTTCTTTTTTAAGTATTTGTGTTATTTATATGTGTGCCTTTAAGCCGAGATTCTCTGAAAAAATTTCGTTATGCTCGCATGACAATAAAGACTCTTGAATCTTGAATCTTAACAAAAACCAAAATTCTTCAAGAGTCCAAAAGGAGCTATATAGAGTTTAACAAAAGTCCAAAAAGAGTTGAAAATATCCTGTCCTCATGTACAGATCCTGAGGTTTTTCATATGTATTCAGTATTGTATTCACTCAGTATTGGCCTGTCTCCATTGGCTGGCACTGGAGTTTAGAATGAAACATGAAATCTTAGTTATTACCTAACACAGTGAAACCACTGAGTACATTTGTGAATAGTTGTCTCCGTTCAGGAAGCAGCCTGACTTCCTCTGGTAAATAATAACAAATAAGGAGCTCTTACATGGACTTATACAGTAAACAATCATCACAATCATTTCAAGTTTCCATCATATTATTCCTGAGATAATATGAAACATTTCCAAATCAGCACTTCAGGAGCTTTGGCACCTTCTAGAGTCAGTTAGTGGAAAGAAGCTCAGGTGAAGAGCAGATTTCATTGTTGACTCTCTTTAATATCACACTTTGTGAATGTGTTCCTCTTCTGCTCTCAGCTTTCTTACCCTGGACTTCATCTGTCAGCCAGTGATGATGTTTAACCCAGCACGTGCTTCATGGTTCACTTCTGTTTATCTGAACATCTCAGCTGCCATCCCTGGTGGGGTGAGTGCAAAGAGGTTTGGAAACAATATAGAGATGACATTTCTGGAAATCAGATTCAAAATGATCACCTTTACTCAGTACCCTAAAACAGCTCCTATTGGCCCACATTTTCTCTGCTCCTCCTCTGTTTAGGGGCCAGGAACCATGGTCAAGCCCTAAATGTTACATGAACACTTTTCTTCATCACTACAGAAGTGTTTATTTTTGTACAAGTTCATGTGTAAAGCTGGAAATACTGCACACACAGCAAATTTTATCCTCTGGAATAAACTGTGTGTGAATCAACTCAGTCTGAGTGAACATGTGTGACCTTCGAATAGACTCTGTGGCAGAGTTAAAATAACTCTGTTCCTGGAGTTGAATTTTTAACTCTGAAACAGAGTTAAGTTGAACTCCTCCTGGTGTTAAAATACTCATCCCTCACTGAGAGTAACTCTAAAATTTAGTTAATTTCGATATAAACTCTTCTCCAGTGTTGACACCTCACACTCAAAATGTGTTTTATTTACACTTTTTAGAGTTAAAATTTATTCATTATTATATTATTTAGTTTTATGGGAAAATGACCACCAAACACCATCCTGTTGATTTTTTTGCTTTTTGTGTCACTCACTTGGAAAACATGGAAGTGATCATGGAAACAAGTTTCATGCTCAATCAAAACACAAAACACTTTGTGTAAAATGATTGATGTTATTTTACTGAACAATGGTTCATGTTTTCATCAGTACCAGTGCACACAAAGAGTCCAACACGATACTCAGCTCCACAGCATTTCACCCACTGTGCAGAGGCGGGTCTTCCATGGTGGCACGGGGGGGCACCCGCCCCCCCTGTAATCTGATTGGCCACCCCGCGTGCCCCCCCAATGGTCATTGGCTTGTTGGTTATGTCAATCATTGTATAAAGCTCTACGTACGACGCACGTTAAAACGGAAGTAAATGTTAAACCTGTGTGTGACGACGTTAACGACTCATGAAGTCTTTTATTTTCGAAAGAACACAAAGGAAGTAGTTCCGTTGCTATGGGGTTATGAACGCGTTTAACTTCATCGGTCGGACTTTCTTGGCGCGTGATGCTTTCGGACCTGGTGTAACGAGTTAAGGTAAGAACAGAACACTGTCACAAAAATGATTTGCCAACTTCTGTTAAATTTGCTTGAATGACTGCTTTTAAACAACACGTCTCTTACTTTAGTAAGTACTCTCCATCTGAATAAACGTTAATTCATCTCTCCACTATTTCATTAACGTTAGCATCTGACGTGTGTTTTGAATTAATAGTCAACAACGATTAGCCTATCATCATTGTTGCTACTGTTATGTTAGGGTTAGGGTTAGGGTTATTTTACAGTTATTTTGAAGTGTCAGCACCTCCCAAATGAGTTGTACTTGATCTGATTGTGATACAGGACAAAAAACTGTTTACACAATGTAAAGCGTTGCGTGCTGTTGTTATTGTCAAGAGAATTTGAGTGGTTGTTAGTGTCCTAATTTCATTTTGATGTTGTTGCTTAATGTTAATAAAACACATAACACTGAACTTTTTGTTCTGTTTTTCTTTTTTTGTTTGTTTAATTCTATTTCACATTTTTTTTTTTTTTTTTTTAATAGCGTTGGCTTTTTTTTTTTAACATTATAAGAATTTAATTTTTGGACGGCCCCCCCAGATTAATTGTTGTTACCCCCTGTGCCCCCCACCAAAAAATTCTCTGGACCCGCCCCTGCCACTGTGTGACACAGACGATGGCTTCACAATCAAGGTGAAGAGATTAAATTCCAACAATTTTCAATAGTAGAAAGTAGAAAACTACAGTATTTGGTTCACCACTCCCCAAAAGCTTGGCTATAACTGAAGCACACATGTCTTTGTTGTGAGTAGAACCTGAAGGAGCTGCTTCAGTATTTTGGAAATGAGATGAAGTATTTCATCAGTTACAGACTGAGAATTGTTTACTGTCTCTGTGTCGTTGTTGAAAGGGATCTGGTTAGACACACTTGTGTTATCAATGGAGCTGTGTATCTTAATGATATGTCTCCTGAATCCACAATAACTAGAGAGACTTTTACCTGGATACATGGCATGAATTCATTTGAGGTGCCTGAACAAAAGCAACACTGAACCAAAGGATGAATTACAGAGGAAACATCTCAACATTTTGGCTAAATAAGCTACTTATGGTTTGTTTAACAGCTTTGCTCTGAGCTCTTTTACTCTGGGAGATTCTTCAGTTGTATCAATATTGTACAGAGCTGTCTGCAAAAATGTGTACAGGCTGGAGAGAGCGTCATCATACTTCACACCGAAAACAAAATGTGACTTGAACAGTTCATCAAAAGCACAAAAGGATGTACATGACTGACATGACAGAAGCTTTTTGTCCAAGACAATATAAAAGGTGAAAACCTGGGTCTTTGAAGTTCCTGTGGTAAGAAGATATGGCTGATGGGTTCCTTCAGTGGTCAGGAGATGATCCTCAAGGCTTTGGGACTGAAACAAGAGAAATATGTTTACAAAAATGTGTTTATAAAACTCAGCAACATCTACAGTATTTGGAAGTTTTGACAAACCTTCTGAAATTTTACCAGATGATCCGTTGCCTCTCCGACGCTGATCTTTGTGGGACGCTTTCTTCCAGCTGGTTGTGGAGTGAGAAGATGAAGCAGCAGCAGAAGAGAAGCCATGTTGCTGTCCCACTCTGGGGACAGAGTGAAAAGTACTTTTACACTCATTATATATATTAAGTAGTGTACACACTGTATCTTAACTGCAGACTTAAGTGGCCTATTTAGACTCAGAGATGCTTTTGTAAAATAAATCAATAAAAACACAATAAACTGATGACTGTTGGACGACTCACATAACTGCATTACTATTCTGATGATAACTGTACCTGCTTAATCAGCAGTGTCAGATCCTTCATTCAGGGCAGCTTTCAGTTGTTGTTTTAAGAGAGACGTCTCTTTCAGGTTCCTGCCTCCTTGATAACTTTATCTTTAAAACTGCTGTTCCATTTTTCAAGGAACCTTGAAGCAACCTCTGCTCCAAACATCAGTGAGAAGTCTTGCAAAATCTAAATAAAAAGAGAAAAACAACATTTTCAAATGTTTAAAATAAACCAATATTTTTACTTAAAAAATATATATTTAATACTAACCAGTCCCATGACATCCATGAAACGTAGAAACGTGTGTAATACATCAGCTGACCGCTGTGGGTCATGAAGAATCTGCTGACGGTAGTAGAAGGTTTCTCTCATCCTCTGGAAAACTAAGTCAGGATCAGCTGTGTGGTGAAGGAGGGATATGGCTTCCATGCATTCATCTCTGATTGGCTGATCATCGTATGTTCTGGATGATGTGGGACCTCCTTTTAGCTCCACTTTTGGATTTCCGTTGCACAGTCTTCATGCACCACTCAAGAAAGGGTTAGGGCCTTTGTTGCTTTGAATATCATAGAAATGTTCCTGAAAGAAAAAAAAGGTGTCTCAAGAACAAATACTGTATGTTGCTTATATGCAAACAAGGGAGTTAAACTTACATATCATTTTTGGAGTATTGGTCTTTCAAAGATGGGAAAAGTGAAACAATCCTGAGGGCATGGAACTCTTTTGTTGCTTTACTAACAGCTCTCCTGCAAGTGAGAAAAAAGCCTCTTACCATTTTTAATTTTTTTTTTATATACATATTTTTTTATAAAAGGATACAGGATTAAGTTGAAGCCTCTTACCCTTCTTTTCCATGCATGTGAGCGACAATAATATTAACCAGTAACCGTGTGGTGGAATATTTCAAACTTCCAGTCTCTTCATTCTCTTTAATCACAGTCATCACTGCTGGTTTTGAATTTGCTCCACATTCAAAAACATTATAAACATATTTACAACTACACTTAGATCTATGTTGTAAGTAAATACATTCATCTAATACCTATTACATACATATTACTTGCATTTTTTAGGAATGTTTGAAAACAATGATTAAAATCTAGTTGTATACAAGTTGGAAAACAATTACATTTTTTGCAAGCACACTGTCCATCAAAGGCTGGCATCCAGAATCACTTGTGTCTCTGCTTAAAGTGCTTGAGACTGACAGTGTATCTGTCAGACTTGGAGAGGAGGAGCCTTCACACCCTTGCTGCAGGACACTTAGATCTGAAGATCACACACACACACAAGTATAAGACAAATAAAATCTAAAGTCCAGCACATTAAAACTATATCACATACCTGGCTGGATATCACCTGTCTCAAGACAAAACATTACCATTACCTATAACTCTGCTTACCACAAGTAGTGAGGGTCACATATTCTGTCAGGTCTGAACGATCAGCCAGGTTCATAGATGCTTCAGTAGATGGGAGGTCTGAAATGCAGACAACACATACAGCTTAATATGAACTGATGAAATACTGTACTTTGGAATTCTTATCATCCACTTCTCACAATCACATATTTTTGTCTGTGTCAAGATACAAATCTCTCAAAATATAAGTGCAGCAAAATATGAATTTTTAAAATTCCTACCATCATCACTGTAGATGAAGAAACACAGATCTTTGAAACATCCTCATCCACCTCTGCTCCCTGTTGATCTGTGACTTTCAGTGTTGTAGTCTCTGGGATAAGAAACTTCTGCTGGACTTCACCATAACAACTCCACGTTACAACATGTTTACATCTTTATTCATTTAATACTAAACATCTGACTTACCTGCACTGAGAAAATCTGAGAAGCAAGCCTCTTCGAGTTTAATGTACTTCTTCTTCCCTCCATGTTGTACTTTGATCAACAAGTTGGCTTGACATAAAGGAAGAAAATGTCATATGTCTGAGAATAACATGTTCAAGTTAAAGTTTATCCCAACTACACACTGTTAAAATACACGTTTCTCACCGCTGTTCAAAACACCAAGGCTACAGTTTATAAGCTCAACTGTTAGCATGCTAGCCAAAACTGACTTTTCAGCTGCGTCTGCGCCGTTGAGCCGGAAATTATACTCTTAAAACACCGACATGCGGTTGCATTGTTGGATGGTTATTTCCAAAACAGTATTAATTACCTTCAAGCTGCGCGTCGTCATTAATTTGTGAAGCTTATCAAACAGTTTGTCATTACTGTCTTACAGACACATCACACGCCACAGACAGTATGGCCGACATTAACGTTTGAGTGAAAGCTAACAGCTCCACAATGGCAGCTAAGGACAGTTAGCTAACTAATGCTGCGGGAGCTACTTGCTCTAAATAATGGAGTAAAAGCAATGGGGTTACGTTCAACATCAAGTTCGCAGTCATTAGCGGTACTATGTAAGTAGATAAAGTGAGAACAATGACAAAATATCACGCATTTAAAGTACTTTCTGATAAAAATCATGCTCTTACCAGCCTTGTGACGACGTTCCTTGTGCTGCTCATGCCGCGATAAAATGCGTCGTGAACTCCAGGGACAGAGTTAAAACCAGATCCTGAACACCAGGGAATAAACTCCAAAATTCAGCTCGGCCTGGGTGTACACCTTAACACAAACTGTAGTCAGAGTTATAAAATAAACTCCAGAAATGTAACTCTTTCACACTTTTTTGCCTGACTCCAGATTTTAGTACTTTGTGAATTTGCTGTGTGTTAGTACATGTAGTTGTGTACAGTTCAGCTGCTGCTGTCCTTGGTGCTGAATTCACCAACCCAGCTGAATGGTCCTGAGTGCTTATTGTTGTAATTCATTTGGTATTTTTGAGAAGATTGAATATCATTAGTATGGGTTATGTTTTGGTTAGTGGTTAGTGTTAGGCAACATGTGTCCTCACAACTATATTAAGACAAGAATCTGTGTGTGTGTGTGAGAGAGAGAGAGAGAGAGAGTTTGTCCTTTGATGCCTTTGATGTATCAACATTCTACAGTCTGATGTCACAGGCTGCAGTAAGTGGACACACAGCCAGAGACAAGTTCAGAAGTCAAACAGGAGCAGAAACAGTTGGACTGGACAGGACTTGCTCATGATTTAGGAAGAAAGAAGCACTCAGATATTTCTGCACAGTTATTGTCCAAGTCCAGATCAGCTCCAAGGTTTTCAGTAAGTCAAAACCTTTTTTAGTTGATGTCAGTGTTTCAGTTCAGTGGGATGTTTGTTAAATTGGCATGATGTCTAATCACACAAGTACTTCAGCCCAATGGTTTCAGTACATGTTCAGTTTATTTATGCTGATTGTATCTGTGAGATTTTCCTATTGTCAACTTAGGTTTCCATTTTTGCTTCAAAACATTATGGTTTGTGTTAAAGGAAAGGTGCCTATTTTTCAAGTTTGTCTTTTGAACTCCAAAAACATTCACATGCTTTTCTGTAAATTGAAATCATTTGTGGTTGTTGCTTTGGATCCTCCTAAATGATGGAGCATAAAATCCACAGTCCATGTCCTGTGTAAAAGGGACTTCCAAAGTTCAAAAGAAGCAAACATGAGGCTTCAGCAGTCTGACTTATATAGTTGAAACAGGCGTCCTCCAAGTCTTTTTATCATTTATGTTGGAGATCAACCACCAGTGCTTTGCATGTGGAACAGTAGTTTGCCTGCAGCCACAGATCCAGACTCTGCATTTAGTAACATACATTAATGGGATATGAATGTGTACAGATGGAGAGGGAGAGGAGGAGAGAGGAAATCAGTGCATCATGTGAAGTCTTCCAGCAGTGTAGACCTATAGCAGCATAACTAGTGGCTCATTCAGGAAAGCCTTACTCAGCTCTGACTATAAGGTTCATCAAAAGGGAAAGTTTGAAGCCTCCTCTTAAACATGGAGAGGGCGTCTGCCTCCAAGACCCAAACTAGTAGATGGTTCCACAGTAGAGGAGCCTGATATCTGAGAGCTCTGCCTCCCATTCTCTCTATTGGAGACTTTAGGAACCACAAGTAAACCTGCATTCTGGGAACACAATGTTCCAGGGTAGTAGGGGATGGCTGTACTGCTGCTGTGACCCGGCTTGGTAACACAGCCGGCCATTGCCAACTCTTAACATTCTCCTCTCCTTAGCTGTGTCTTCAGTAGCTAAACTTGTGTATCTATGCTGAAGATTAGAGAGAAAGCTCTGTTCTAAAACGTCTCTCTGTTTTCAGCTCTCAGGACTTTTGCAGCTTCTCCCTCAGTCTCTACAGTTTGGAGTTTAGTCTCACTCCTGTGCTCTTGTTTGTACTTTGGGATATCAGCCTTATGTCACTGTTTACTGATCAATTACAGCCATATCAGAGCTGTGTTATGTTACTGATAATGCAAACCAAACTTTTCCTGCTTAACTGGGAAGAAGTTAATACAAAGAACTCTGAAATATCACATTCAGTGTGCAGCTCACACTGTTGGTGGTTGGGGTCTTCAGACTCCCTGAAAGCTGACATACAGTATTAGTTGAAGAAGGTAGTATTTTTATTTTGGATGAAACACATCCAGGTGTATCACTGTCCCTGTATAGTGTGCTGACTTTCTAAATGTACCTCGGACATGTTTTAAGACTCAGGAAGATTGTGCTTTCCAGTTTGCAGCCTCTAAACTTTGGAATAATCTCCCAGTAAGTCTGAGGTGTGTGGACTCTGTGGACTCTTTCACAAAGCAGATACAAATCCATCTGTTCAGACAGGTTTTTAGGTAACGTAGTATTTTATGTTTACACTTGTGTTCTATATCTGCTCCTCTCTTGTATTTTATCTGCTGTTCTTGTTGTTTTATTTATTTGTTTCTCTCTCCTTGACTGTGAAGCAGTGTGTGACTAGATTAGAGCCTTTGTGGAGGCAGAGTGATGAGTCTGTGCTTTAAATGAAAACTGGGATTGTGGCCAAAATCTTCTTACCTAAAAATACAAAGCGTTCATCCTGCTTCATCCTGTGCCCTCGACAGACTTGATAATGAGCTCACAAAGAAACTAATCTCACTTAAGGTCTCACTGTTCTGCCAGTTTACTTCTGCAGTTGAGACCAAACCTCAGAACTCAAAGTGAATCTCTGAGCACAGACATGTTCAAATATACACACTGCATATGAAGTTCAATAAGGAAACATTTACAGTGACACTGAATCAATGTTCTCCTTCAAATCTTATACCAACAGCCTGTAAAAGAAACAGTGTTCTCCTGTTGGCTTTTTAATTAGGTATTGAATTTAATGTTTTATCAGTGACATGATTGTCAGTTGTTAACAGTGTTTAAAAAAGTAATTAGTTATAGTTACTAGTTACTTCTCCCAAAAAGTAACTGAGTTAGTAACTGAGTTACTCCACTATAAAAGTAAGTAGTTACCAGGGAAAGTAACTACTTCATTACTTTTTTAAAGTTTAAAAATGTCAAAGAATTTGAATTTTTTTTCAGAACAGGTTTCACAAGCCAGGTGCATAGAGTAGAACAGCAAAGACAGGTACCTGCACAGAGGCTTTAATATTTATTGCACCTTAAAAGACCACAACTGGTACAACTGACATACTATACTTAAAGTATTTTCTTTTTCACAAAAGTAAACAGCAAAATAAAACTCTAGCAAAACAAATTAAATAAATCACACTTTCACACAACTCAAGACAACTGGTGGACATACAGTGCTCCAAGTATGTTCTTACAAAGAAAACAGTTTAACAGAACTGCTTTTAAAACAGTAGGCTACTGAAAATACTACTGTATAGTAATAGTACTGAAAGTAATAGCAATAGTACTGTACTGTAATAGTACTGAAAAATTCTTGAACAAATCCAACTTTAATTCCTTAGCATTCATTCATTCATCTATCCATCCTCCTTCCTAACACTCATCCATGCACGCATGCATTCATTCATCCACCCAGCCTACCCAGTCATCTCACCATCTCAGCCATTAAACCATTGATTGTATCTTAAAAGTAGAAGCTTTTCAAACTTAAGGTCAGAGAGCCTGTTCCTCTTTGGAGTAAAGATGTGCTTCCCCAGGCTAAACAGTCTCTCTACGGGAGCACTGGATGGAGTGGCTGCATTGTATTTGAGTGAACTTTTCTTTATCAGTGGAAACCTATGAAGAGAGTCCATCCCTTGTGCTCCTGATTTAAAGTAATCTGCGACTTGACTTTCAGCAGTAGCAGAAGTGTCATCCTCGTCATCAGAGGCAAAGAACTCATCCTCTATGGTTGAGTTGGGATGTGCTGGTGTGCTGGTAGTACCTGTTTGCTGGTCTTCATCTCGAGCACCTTTGCAGCATTCTGCCAGAAGACCTGCCTTGGCCTTATCCTTCTTGTCCTGTGTCCGCAGCCAACGTAATTTAAACCTAGGCAGAGTCACCGCAGCCAAGATAGCATTCTCACTTTCCAGCACCTCTGCAAATCTTGTTTTAATTGCCTGAAATGACATATAATGCAAAGAACATATTAAACTATCTACACACACACACATTATGAGCATATTTTTTAAGAAAGCATTTTACATTATAATTTTTACATAATGTATGGATGTATTTAACATATTTAAAAATAAATACTATAGTTCTTACTGTAACAATTGCCTCTGGAAAGTCAACCAGAATTTGCAGGCCACTCTTCAGCTCCAGGGTCTTGAACACCAATGTCTCCAGCGTGGGTAAGAGAGTACCATGGAAACAGTCGTCCTCTCCCTGAAGAATGTCTAGGGCTACTGTTAGTGGCTTCATTGTCATACAGTACTCCCTGAGGAACTGATGCTCTCTTTCTGTAATGGCTTTTAACCCAAACTTGGATGATATGGTGTTCAGCTCGACTATAGGGATCTCACAGATTCGAGCAAGGGTATCATAAAAAGAGTTCCATCTCGTAGTGCAAGGGACTATCACCTTTCTTGCAATGACTTCATCCACAGTCTCTGCGGCCACTGTGGAACGACTAGCCTTGTTCCATAAGGCTGTGCATTTTGCTGTAGCACTTCTGTATACTGCTTTCATTTCTGGTCTTGACAGAATCCACTTATCAACATCAGTACATGAAACAAGGTTTAATGTGTGTGATGCACATCTCTGATGTGGTGGCAAAGTAATCACATCATCATCACTGTCATCACCAACACTGTTTTGCAAGACATCATTAATGTTTATAAAAGTCACCTCATCCTCCTCATCCTCAGAGTCATCTTCCTCAACTGGCTGATACTTTTTAAAGGCCTTGACAAAATTAGAGCCATTATCTGTGACAGTTGATGTTATTTTGTGGGAAATTCCATAGGATGAGTGAATATTATCGAGCTCAGTTGCAATACTGTTGTGAGTATGACGGCCCTTGAATCGTCTGCATGCCAGGGCAGCTTTACTTAGTTCCATGTTTTCTGGATGTATCCGATGCGCAGTAACGCCCGGATAGCTTTTGTTATGTGCAGTCCAGATATCTGCAGTTGTAGAGATATGTTCTAATTGTTCAAATCCTTTTTTGAGCTCGATGTTCATTTTAGCGTACTCTGCATCAATATATTTAGAAAATATCTTTCTACACGGTGGACCGGATCCTCCTCTCATCGGTATTTTGCCCATGAGGGCTCTGAATGAGTCTCAATCAACTGTTAACAACGGCAGCATGTTTTCCACAACATATCTGCCTATCAATTTATTAAGTTCCGTCTGTGTCACAAGTTTTTGTGGAGCTCACGTTAACAACACCTGGCCTGCTATCATTACCGGTGTCGACAGCGTTTTTGGCCAAAAGTTTAGTAGAAGCGTGTGCAGTCGAGAGGTGCTTCATTAAATTAGAGTTGCTTACACAGGACGTGGACAAACCCTTTGCTCTGGGACACAATGTACACTCAACATGTACATTTTTACCTTTTACCTTGATAAAGTTAAAGTAGTGCCTGTATTTCCACCTTGAAAATGTCGTCTTTCCCTGTGACTCCGGACTCGCCATCTCTGATAGTTCGTGTGTGTGTGTGCTTCTATGTGCTGGGTTTGTGTGCAAACACCCGCCCACCTGATGTCTGTGGTTGGCTTAACATAAAATCTTACTCCAATCATCATTACTTATGCGGTTATCCCCCGCCCCCCCTCACTAGGGGGGAAAAAACACACACACATTTGGAGCTCCTGTGTCTGTGTGAGCCAAGTGGGATGACCACTTCGTAGCTTCAGTAACTTGTAGTAACGGCATGTTGGTAATGGTAACGGCGTTCTAACGATAGAAAAAGTAATTAGTTAGATTACCCGTTACTAAAAAAAGCAACAGCGTTAGTAACGGCGTTTATTTTAACTCAAGTTATTCCCATCACTGGTAACAGACCTAACAGATCTATCCATGGTAGCAAATTCAAACAGGGCTTAAAAACTGATTTGTTCATCTGAACCACTAATAAAGTGATGCTAACTCACTGATAAACATTTTATTTTTTAACAACCTTTTCTAGTTTAAAAGAAGCAGCAAAAAGTTTGCTTTGCATTAGTAGTAACATAACAGCTGTGATGTGGCTGAAAATGATCAGTAAACAGTGAAATAAGGCTGATATCTGAAAGTCCAAACTGGAACAGAGGAGTGAAAGTAAACCCCAGATCACAGAGGTTCAGGTAGAAGCTGCAAAAGTCTTGAGAGCTGAAAACAGAGAGAATTAAGAATAGAGCTTTCTCTCTAGTCTACAGCACAGACACACAGGAGTGTAGCGACTGCAGACACAGCTAAAGGGAGGAGAATGTCATAGGTTGGCAATGGTCAGCTCTGCTACCAAGCAGGACCAACACAGTGCAATTTGGCACAGCTACCCTGCTAACTCCTGTGAGGCTGTAATGGAAATGCATGCCATCACAGCTTATGTGCTAATGGAAAAAAAACCCCATGATATCCTAATTTTCAGGGCACCTCTGTAACAACCTTAAGCTTCTGAGCACCTTTTAGTGTCTTTTAGTGCAGAATTTCCTCTCTGTGTTTCCATCTCTCCACCACAGCTTTGCAAGGAAACATTACGTGTAGAAACACAAAGAGGGGAATTTTGGACTAAAAATACCTGGAAGATAGAAACTTGATCTACTCAGACTGTTGAAGCCTCATGTTTGCTTCTTTTCAACTCTGGAAGTCAACTTTTCCACAGGACAGGGACTGTGGATTTTATGCTCCATCATTTCCATTAGAATTTCTTTAGAAAGGATCTTGTTGCAGACAGTACAGACTTCCTAGAAATCCTTTCCTTTAACACAAACTACAGTGCATCACACCAAAAAAAAGCTAAGAGGTTAAGCAGCCATGAAAATTTCTCACAATCATGATCAGCATTTAAAAAAACTCAATATTGTCCATGAATGATAAGCACACAATCAAACCACTGGGCTTATGGGTATGATTACTTGTCGTCCCAATTTCACAAACATTTCAAAAAATGAACTTCTAAACTAGACACTGACATGAACTACTAACATGTACTGACTTACTGAAAACCTTGGAGGTGATCTGGACTTTCCTGTAGTTTCCTCTTGTCCTTGTAACAGCAGTAGCTCCTCCCTTCCTTGTCAATAATTGTGCAGAAATATCTGAGTGCTTCTTTCTTCCTAAATCATGAGCAAGTCCTGTCCAGTCCAACTGTTTCTGCTCCTGTTTGACTTGTGAACTTGTCTCTGGCTGTGTGTCCACTTACTGCAGCCTGTGACATCAGACTGTAGGATGATGATACATCAAAGGCATCAAAGGACAAACACACACACACACACACACACTTATGTATTTGTGAGGACACTTGCTGACATAATGCATTCCCTAGCCCTTACCCTAACTCTAACCAAAAGCCAATTCTAACCCTGAAACCAAGTCTTAACCCTCAAACAGCAACATGAACACAGATGGAAACACTGCAGAGCTGCTTTGGATGGTTTAACAGGTAGAGATCATCAGATAATGGAATGACCTGATACCTTCATCTGTTTCCATAAACACATGGAGGAAATCTCCCAAACACAAACTTAACCACAATGTGATTCACAGGTAACAAACACACTTGCATGTAAACTCTCACAACAGCATAAAAATAAGTCATTGTTTTAGGATCTGAAGAAGAAGATCCAGGATGAAGGAGATCAGGAGACAGGAGTCCCACAACAGAAGAGAGAGAAATAAAAGAAATACAATTAAAACACAAACTTACAAACAGATGAAGAATCACCTTAAAGTCATTGTAGTAAACAAAGAAAGTTTTGTTTCTGGACCCAGACTGAGAAAATACCAGTAACTGAAAATAATGATGAAATAATGTTGGAGGAAAAAAATGCTTCCTCCTTCCATCCAGCCTGGTTATTTTACAGCTTCTACTCCCAGAACATGATGATATAGTGTCAGCTTTAACTTTCACCATCAGCTTCCTCCTTGATTCAGGTGACAGGTGTAACTGTTATCTCAGTGTGATGCAGAGAAGAGACCAACATACAGCATGACTCTGTGGATTTGAGGTCTAACAGCACAAGAGAAGTTGAACGAGATCTAAAAGAAACATGAGTCAAAATGATTGAAGGAGGACTTACTATGGACTGACAGGAGACAGAAAGACACTTTCCAGTCATTTCTACCAGCAGTCAGCAGACAAACACTCATGAGAGCACCTTTACACGTCACTCTGACAAAAGAGACACAGCCCAGTTCAGCCTCTGCACAGCTCTGAAGGACAAACACTGCTGTGACTGTATTTAAGAGGCAACATACTATGATTCACATTAACAACTGACAATCATATCACTAATAAAACATTAAATTCAACAGCTAATTAAAAAGTCAACAGGAGAACACTGTTTCTTTTATAGGCTGTTGGTATAAGATTTGAATTGATTTACTCAGTGTCACTGTAAATGTTTTCCTTATTGAACTTCATATGCAGTGTGTATATTTGAACATGTCTGTGCTCAGAGATTCACTTTGAGTTATGAGGTTTGGTCTCAAGTGCAGAAGTAAACTGGCAGAACAGTGAGACCTTAAGTGAGATTAGTTTCTTTGTGAGCTCATTATCAAGTCTGCCGAGGACACAGGGTAAATATTAATGGTTAAAGTGAGAAATAGCAAAACTTCATCTAAATTAGACAGGAAGGGTAACAGACATCTATCCATCGTAGCAAATTCAAACAGGGCCTAAAAATTCTGGTTAGACATGAACCAAGTTTATGTATCGAGTTCATTTACCTATAGATGATTGTGCCTTCCATGTATTATGAACCAGTGTTTGACACTGCACCGATTTCGTGATATAAACATTACGAAATGGGGGAAATGTGGTGTCAGGTTTTGTGCAATGTGTTAATCTATCTATGTCTCACTCATCCTCACCCATCTGTGTAATTCCGCAGCAAGGAGGGTGATTCCATTAGTATTTACATATCCAGCACCTGCTGCTGTCTTGTGTGCCACTCTGTCTGTAACTGCTGTATTACAAAGATGTTCACATCCATGTGTTTGTCTGAGTATACAACCTTAGAAAAGGGATTAGTGTGGAAACTGTGGTACATGTGAGACAAGAAGAGACTCCATTAGAGATCAGGTCTGAAAAATACCAGGAAAAAAAGATCTGACGTAGAATTTAAAACAAGTAAAAACACACCAACCAAACAAAGGCAAATAGAAAGGGACATGCCCAGTTACACCCAGACCTGTCCCAGAACCTGGTCAACAGTCTGCCACTGGTCATGTGTAAAGGCCACGTGATGTACATTTTTCATACATGATGGGAAGGGCTACATTTTAGATACAAGTAGAATCATCCCAAAAATAACTAATGAAAGGGAAAAAGGGGCAAGGTCAGACATGTCCCTTGGTCTGAAACACACCTACAATTTACAATATAAAAAGTGATGCACAGATGGTAAAAGTCAGTTTTTTCTGCAGAAGAAACTCACACTTTTGAATTCTGTTTTTGAGGAATAAAGATTTCTGGATTCAAGTTCTTTGATCTCCTGTATTTGATTGACTTTGTGAATTTTTTCTCAGCAGAAGACTTGAACACTTAGAAGTTTTTGGAAGAAAAAGACTTAGAGAATAAAAGAGAGAGTAAAAGAGTAAGGTGTGGGGACTCAGCCGGATTTGGACTCAGCTTCAGCTGGCCCTTGGTGGGGTCCACAGCCTGGCCAGAAAAATCAATCCCCTTCTTCAGGTCAGCTCTAGTGGCGCTGTATCATGCCCTATCACCTGACCTGAAGGCGGAGTCACGGACTCTGAGGAATGACCAGATGTGGCTGTTCATCCATGCTTTCTGATTGGAGAAGTCCCAGATGAGTCTTTTTGTTGTCACATGTTCCACAGAGAAGCTGATGTAGTTCAGTACAGCTTCTGTGTGTTCAGCCAGGTCCTCGTGTTTGAGGAGCTCCCACTCTGTCTGTGAGAAGCAGTCTGAGAGCTGAGTGAGTGCATCCTCAGACCAGCTCCAACACTGCTTCTCACAGACAGTGTGGGAGCTGCATGAACTCATCTTCAGGGGATTCCTCACCTGTTCAAGACACCAAAGAAGAAAATGGGACCTTTCTGTACCTGGAAATGAAAACAAATACCTGAAGGTAACTTAACCTTCCTCTCAGCTCCTTTAAAGACTGATTAACACCAAAAAGTCAATCAAAGATCAAGAGAAGCTCAGTGGAATGAGGTTCATCAGGGTTTCTGACCAGTTGCAGCATCGGGAAATGTGACCTTACTGTACCTGGAAACCAAAACAGTACATGACACTGCAGCCAGCTGACATCTATCTATAAATCTAAATATAATAATATGGACAGACGCAGCAGAGCACTGGTTCAGCTATCCCATGTTCTAACATGTCGTCTCTCTGCTCTTCCATCTTGACTCTTTCCTACCAGCAGCCAGTAGGAATGTGGTTAATATACTGAGCATCCCCCACATCCATGTGATGCTGAATCAGGCTGGTGTGTGATGGTGTATCTGAGAAGAGAGACAGGAGAGAATTAAACAGCTTCACTGGATCTTTCCTCTGAGTGTGTGATAGATAATCTGACCGACCGTCTACGAGGTTCAGATGCTCCGAATAGTTGAGTCTCCCCGTTTAGGTGAAGATAAGACTCCAACGAGGTGAACAGGTTCAACTGTCTGTGGAAACTTCAGAGAAAAAGTGAGCACAGTGATGGATGAAAAAACAGAACTGCTGCTAAAGCTGCTGAAATACTGAAATATCACTACAGTCATTAGACCAACTGTTACCACTTACA